>NC_066511.1:12668444-12810944 GCF_024679095.1 Eriocheir sinensis
CGTAAACAAAAGTCAAAGGTAGATTCCTAAAAAGGGGATTACATTTGACTAGAAAGGTGTTCAAGTCGCAGGAAGGAGGAAATACAAACGGAAGAAGGCTGTTCCAGAGTTTACTAGTGATGAAAGAATGAAGATACTGGTTAACTTTTCATTAGGATTTTGGACAGCATGGGAGTGAGCTAAAATATAAAGGTGTATAGAGTGGCCGCAGGAAGGGAAGAATTATTATTTGGTAAGCTCTGATAGATGTAAGCATGCAGTTACTAAGCTCAGAAAAATTGTTACCTGGATACAACGATGAAATATAAAATATATAACGCTAAGAAACATTGCTGCGTAATTGAAGCTGCAGAAGACATTAAGGGGATGGAAACTGATGACACGAAAGGCCTTTGACTCAGTAGTAGTAGTAGTAGTAGTAGTAGTAGTAGTAGTAGCAGTAGTAGTAGTAGTAGTAGTAGTAGTCAGCAAGATAGCATTTGTAGAGTTGTAATTTTCCTGTTGTTTATACATCATCAATATTACATCGTGTGGTTATTAGACCATTAAATTTTCATCAGCATTTCATTGTTTTCATTTCTTTTATTTATTTCGTCGAGCAAAAACCTATATTTATATTAACTGAATGCTGGCGTTTCATAATATTCCTGCTGGGTCTCTCTCTCTCTCTCTCTCTCTCTCTCTCTCTCTCTCTCTCTCTCTCTCTCTCTCTCTCTCTCTCTCTCTCTCTCTCTCTCTCTCTCTCTCTCTCTCTCTCTCTCTCTCTCTCTCTCTCTCTCTCTCTCTCTCTCTCTCTCTCTCTCTCTCTCTCTCTCTCTCTCTCTCTCTCTCTCTCTCTCTCTCTCTCTCTCTCTCTCTCTCTCTCTCTCTCTCTCTCTCTCTCTCTCTCTCTCTCTCTCTCTCTCTCTCTCTCTCTCTCTCTCTCTCTCTCTCTCTCTCTCTCTCTCTCTCTCTCTCTCTCTCTCTCTCTCTCTCTCTCTCTCTCTCTCTCTCTCTCTCTCTCTCTCTCTCTCTCTCTCTCTCTCTCTCTCTCTCTCTCTCTCTCTCTCTCTCTCTCTCTCTCTCTCTCTCTCTCTCTCTCTCTCTCTCTCTCTCTCTCTCTCTCTCCAGCCCAACCCACTTCCCTTCCCTTCCCCTCGCTTCCCCTTTCCCTCCCAGAGCCTCACAAGACTTGACTAATTCCTGGGCTTAGGGGGATGCGAACTCAATCCCCGCAACGCACCTCGACTATTACCTTTTCGTTTGTTGCCGCCTGTTGTGTTTGCTTCCTTTGTTTGTGTGTTTAGCTTAAGCGGCTCACCTTTCCGCCCTCCTCTTATGGATGGGCGGGCGGACGAGCGAGTGAGCGAGTGAGGGAGTGGTCTTGTGGGTATGTGATGTGGGTGGGAAGTGATGGAGACGAAAAGCTGTGTGATGGTAAGAAGTGCATGGAGGAGGTGGAGAGGGAAGGAGAGGAGGTGATGAGGGAATGGGAGATGAGATGGGTGTGGCTGGTCAGAGGAATGAAAAGAGAAGATGAGGAAGATGGTAATGATGATGATAAAGAAAAAAAGGAAGAGAACAAGAACAAAAAGAACAAGAAGAACAAGAAGAACAAGAAGAAAATAAACAAGATGGATTAGAAGAGAGAGAGAGAGAGAGAGAGAGAGAGAGAGAGAGAGAGAGAGAGAGAGAGAGAGAGAGAGAGAGAGAGAGAGAGAGAGAGAGAGAGAGAGAGAGAGAGAGAGAGAAAGCCCGACTGACTGCCTGACTTGTTACCGCGGTTCAGTCAGTTGGTTTCATGTTTCTTTCCTCGCCTCCCTCTTTTCTGGTCCTCTCTTTTGATGTTTGTTTAAAGTGTCCGATTTTCTTTCATTCCTGGACTGTTTGCACTCAAGGGCGTGAGGGAGGCATGGCGGGGAACGGAAGGAGTTATAAATACGTAGTTCCTTGTGTGTGTGTGTGTGTGTGTGTGTGTGTGTGTGTGTGTGTGTGTGTGTGTGTGTGTGTTAGTGTGCCCTCCCTCGCGTGCTGGGGCTGAGGATGTTTACAAGCCAAGGTTCCCACGTGGAGTAAGAGAGCAGTAACTTTATATCCGCTAAGGAGTTTGGTCTTCTACTTCACCTTTTCCCTTTCCATTTTCCTACCTCCTCCTCCTCAAGCTCTTCTTCCCGTAGTGGCGTTTCTGTTACTTTCTTTCAATATAACCGCTAAGGAGTTTGGGATTCTCCTTTTTCCTATTAATTTTCCTACCTCCTCAAGGCTCTCAAATCGTCTTCTCTTTGCATTAACTCTTCTTCATTGTGTTTCTGTTACTTTCTTTCACTATATCCGCTTCAGAGTTTGGTCTTTAATTTGGTCTCCTTCGTCTTTTCCCTTTTCATTTTCCTACCATTAAGTATTCCTCTAAACTCACACGGAGCATACACCACGTCCTCCAGGGTAGTGTCTCCGTTACTTTCCTCCACAGAACGTAACGTGAAGCTATTTTTTCCCCGTATCATATTCACGCTTATAAATCCCATACAATCCCCTGCCAGTCCTCCTAGATCTCCTTCCCTCCCTGAAACCCTTCCTTCCCTGTGCGCCTTCCCCACACACTCCCACACACCCCATATAACCCTACTTAACCATCCATGCTTCCGAGCCTCAGACACTTGGGATCCGCCGCATAACCTTAAACCCATTACCCCCTCTAGCTTCTTCCTCTCCCGCTCACTTCTAACAACTCATCGTACTTTCCCAGTCCGTGGTTATGTGTGTGAGGTAACTATCCATTTGGCCCATGATTTAGGGTATTGGTGAAGACTATGACACGCCTTACGCCCCTTTCAACGCCCTCCTAACACTCCTATATACCCGGAAAGTCAATCGAGCGAAATACTGGTGTTAAAACGCGCCGTCAGACCGTCACCCCGCCACCCTGCTTGCCGCCGGGTCTCGCTTGCAGTATATTTATGGAGAACAGCTCGTTCGCCATACATGTTTACAGAAAACAAGCCGGAGCCCTTAATAATGTTCGCTATCCCTCAACACAGTATTGGTTGTTTATTTGCAGCGGGTCTCCGGCAAATGTTTATGTTGCTTATTTCCACCCACTCCGCAGCATGGCAGTTCCAACGTCTCTCTCCTCCCCGCGTTCGTCAGTGAGGCGTCGAGGTGCTCCAGACAGAGGCGTGTTTTAATCATGAACATCTAGGTTGCAGATGATGAGTCACGTATACCCTAAAGACAGATTGCTACACGGAAATGTGGCCAACGCAAGGCAAACACACAAGGGCGAGGTTCAAAAAGCGGAGGATTCATTAACCCTGTCGCGGTTTTCAGAGTTTTTGAACCCACCCAAAGCACACCTGATTGAATATATCACGAAATTGTTGAGTTTTAAAGAAACTAATAATATTTTCTCCCGTTTCGCCACTCCTTCATCTAAGACTTCACACCTAGCATTGTCTACAGGCTGCTTATGCTGTTCAGTGCTGCCAAATAACAAAACACAACAAACCAGATTCGTCTGCCGCATCTTCCTCAGAGTGAGAAGGTGAAGGGGGGACAAAGAGGAGCATAATTAATTCGCTAGAGGGAAAGTTGCGGCAAACCTGAAGAACAAATCTTGAAAATATCCTAAAATTTTAAAAAGTGCAGTAATAACTTTGTGACCACTTGATAAAGATATAATTCATGTTCCTTTTCCTCTGGACACTACAACAGCACCGCGTTGAGTGAGAGCTTTGACACCGGCTGAGGCAACGTTTGAAAGAAAGTCCAATGTTAACTATTTTTTTAACGAGCAAGCTGACAGTTGTATCCCTCCATGAAAGGCCATTTGTCAAAGGCTCACCATACATTATGATTTAAGAATTAATCTCTAAAGATGCTGACGGTCTTTCCCTCGTACAACACGTTTACATTCCCGAGGAACCCCTAGTTTGTAAATACCGTTTGAGGTGAGTTTACAAACAGCGCTGAAGTACAACAACATCATGATCTGTTGTTGATAAACCCGCCACGGGCACTCATGAACCAAAGTCAGCGTACAGCCTCGAGCCGGGACAACATTTTCCTCTTCCTCTCCCTCGACAGCCGCGGGGGAAGCCTGGCAACGGTGGCACTGGTCAGGGATGACTAGGAGGAGAGGTGCCTAGCAAGGGCGTCCCCTACACAAAAAATGACAAACTTACACCACACGGAAACAGCCTGGTGGCGCGGATATTACCAACAAACATACCTTCGACTTTAAGAGCGAAAGACAAGGCGTAAGCTGTTACTTAATATTCCAATTACATATAACTCAATAACATGTATTTTCATAAAGAGGGCAGAAGTATTGAGACAGGTGACTTTGAGTACTTCGATTTCTAAACTATCACAAGCAGAGTTCAAACCCCAGACTGAAGCGCGGAAGGTTTTTTTTTTTTTATTGATAAGAATACGAGAG
The DNA here is from genome assembly GCF_024679095.1 of Eriocheir sinensis. NCBI lineage: Eukaryota > Metazoa > Arthropoda > Malacostraca > Decapoda > Varunidae > Eriocheir > Eriocheir sinensis. The sequence goes on from NC_066511.1 coordinate 12,672,862, forward strand.
TTTATGAGAGGCAAATTCAGAGCAAGCGATCATTGTACGGTGCTTGAGGTAAACAGAGCAGAGAGGAGACAAGCACGGCAGGCGATGGCGGGGCAGTGAACGCTGAACAATTATTTACCATGCAGAGGAGTATTCAGATGAGGCCATTAATTAGGGGTCACTGCGCGGCGCCTGAGGTGGGCGGAGCAGCGGCGAGACGAGGCCACCGACGCGGGCGATGGCAGGCGTGACGGGCCTGACAGGTGCGGGCGTGACGGCGGCGCTGCTCACTACACGTAACAGCCGATGAGGAATATATTTCACGTCTCGTGCATAAAATACGGGCGACAGTTGCAGGGCGAGGGAGGTGAGGCTGCAACGCACTCCTCATAAACCAGCGGCGGTTAGCCAGTCTTGTTTTTTTTCCGGGAAGGGAAACGTACCATCACGTCAGGAGGTTAAGCTTCCCTCCCCCGCTGGCTGCTCCATTCCCTCGCACCCTGACCTCGGGAATGATTGATCAGGTGGAGCGTAACACGGCCCATCAATACTTAAGAGAAATGACGAAAACTTAGCTCGATGTGTGTGTGTGTGTGTGTGTGTGTGTGTGTGTGTGTGTATGTGTTGGCAGGGAGCCACGTGAGTGCGCTCAGGCTAAGTGGAAACCCCAATTAACATGTCTTATTTCCGAGCGGATCAGAGCGAGGTGAGGCGAGGCTGCCGCCGCCACACGCCCTCACCGCCCACGCCCTGACGCCTCCTGACTGCCGGTGTCCGTCTCTGTCATCCCCCTTTACCTCAACCCCCCCCCCTCTCTCTCTCTCTCTCTAACACCCACCATTGCATTTTCTTCTCCAAATCGCCGTCGTATGGTTGACTACCGGCGCCTTGGAATAGCGGCGCACACCCACATCCACTTTTCCTGACCACTATCACTCCCCAAGCCGGAACGTGACAGGCTGGACTGGGTTTTGCAGGTAATAAGTGCCCCTTCATTTTACAGGAGCAGCAGCTGGGGGCTCGGCCAAATCCAAGGCGGGAACTTCGCGAGCTATACACAGGGCACGCGCATGCACACCCCGCACTCCTACACCTACCCGCAGATGAACCAGGTGAGCCGCACGCTTAGCACAGGACAGGGCTCATTCAACAGGGGTCATTTAACAGGGGTCACTCAACAGGGGTCATTTAACAGGGGTCATTTAACAGGAATAATTCAACAAGGGTCATTTAACAGGGGTCATTTAACAGGGATTATTTAACAGGGATCATTCAGCAGGGGTCATTTAACAGAGGTCATTTAACAGGGGTCATTTAATAGGGATTATTTAACAGGGATCATTTAACAGGGGTCATTTAACAGGGATTATTCAACAGGAATCATTCAACAAGGGTCACTTAACAGGGGTCATTCAACAGGGGTCATTTAACAGGGGTCATTTAACAGGAATAATTCAACAGGGGTCATTTAACAGGGATTATTTAACAGGAATCATTCAGCAGGGGTCATTTAACAGGGGTCATTCAACAGGGGTCATTTAACAGGGGTCATTCAACAGGGGTTATTTAACAGGGATCATTCAACAAGGGTCATTCAACAGGGGTCATTTAACAGGGGTCATTTAACAAGGATCATTTAACAGGGATCACTTAACAGAGAGCATTCAACAGAGACCATTTAAAAAGGATCATTTAACAGGGATCATTTAACAGAGAGCATTTAACAAGAATCATAATTTTAGCAGAACAGGGATCATTTGACACTTGACAAAGCTAACTCTCATGCTATAGTAACACATAATAGACAATTTACACTCAAAATTCATAAATGCACTTTGGTTTCGATTATGTATTTGCAAAACATCCTCATGCAGTAGTTAAAACGATATTCTGAGTCACATAACCCTGAGATAAGGTGAAGGCGGTCAAATTCTTTTAATCCTTTCCATCATAAGCCCTAAATCCTCATGAAAGTAAGTGACACAATGCTCGATACAGCTTCAGGGGCAGATGCAGCTCGGCGGCGGCTACCAGCAGATCGGCGGCTCCCTGGGCACGGCGCCGCTCACTTCAGGTATATAAGCTTGTGCGCTCGTCACTTCTTACCTTCGCCTACATTTTATTTTTTTTCACGTATTTAATCCTGTCATCCAACCTTGTGCTTTCTATAAGTTAAGTTTGAATGTTTCAGTCTCACTTCTCCCATCACAATAAACTATGATAATCTCTCTTCTGACCTCTCGCTCTTTTTCTCTTACTAGCGGGCTTTAATTTTTTTTTGTTTTTGTTTTATTCCTTTGAGCTGCCTCCCTTGCTGTAAAAAAAAAAAAATCAGATAGAAAGAATAACCACAGGAATAATGTTTTTCCGCTTCATTCGCCGGTGTTTGATAACTTATTTATGGCGCAAATATCATAAGGTGCGAGTTATAAGATTATATTCACGCAATGATTCTAACTAACGCCAGCATCTCCCTCAGGCGCCTTGGGGTCAAGCTTCTCCAGTCACCTGGGCGGGGGACTCCTGGGCAGCTCCTCGCCGGCCATTTCGTCCCCGAGCAGCTCCCACACCTCCCTCGGCACCGCGCCTGAACTCTGGACATCGGGGTCGAGCACAAGCCTTCACTCTAGCATCGGAGCCAGTAGTTTTTTAAGCCCCAGCAGTACTTTAGGATCGCCTTCTACTACACCCTTCCAGCCTTCTTTCGGTGAGCCATATATTAGTGAGGTGCAACTTTCATCGGCCCGTATTCTCAAATATTTCGGGGTTTACACATGGACTAGGGCTCTCGTAGAGGTTAAGGTTACTTTCATGGGTAGTTTTGTAAGCCTAGTGATGGTTTGACAAGGCTTCTGCACCATGAATGTGAAAAGGCACTCATGAGAAGTTGAAAACATAACTAATCTCTGTGTCCTTTGGAAATATTTGTTGTGGAAGCCGAAAGTGATTGAGTATATGGGCTTCTTCATTGCATTTTCTCACACTCAAAAGCGAAACCACTAATATATGAAGCTTGTAAATCCATGTGTGTATGATTATTCTTTGTTTAGTATCGGAGTCATCCAGACGAAGGGTCTTTTATTTGTTGTACAACTAAGGTTGCCACAGGTCACCGCATCTTTATCCTTCTTTCCCAGGTAGTGGCAGCGGCAGTTACGGCGCGGGGCTGAACGCGTGCCGCCGACAGGGAGAGGCCACAACCTCCTCCCAGCTTGCCCCTCTCTCCTACTACGGCTGGACGGATTCCAAGCCCTAACAGGTTGGGATGGTAAAAAAAAGTACTAAGTGGTAGTGATGGTTGTGGTAATGTTGATGGCGCGAAAAGCGGTGGCCGAGTGGTTAGCGCAGCGCATGGATGTGGTATATAATCGTTTGAATCCTGCCCGCGGTTGTTTGTTTTATTTATCACCGGTCATTGATCAAAGATAACCTACATGTAAACAAAACTCATATTAGTGTTGCTGTGTTAGATGTGAATTATAAATCGTGTGGAGCGGTTTGGAATTATATAATGTCTTTCATTCATCTTTTTCTTTTTTTACTTCTTTAAAATCACGGTCCAGTCTCATCACACCACATCCAACCCATCACATTACACATCCACCGTTGGAATTAGTCTTTTTCTATTAACATTTTCCGTTCCATATTTTCAGATTTTGGACCGCGACGCCTTGGCTTGACCGGCGCGGCGCGAGGCGGGGTGACCCACACGACCTGATGACTGACGGGACTGACCACTCAGCGCTGGCGGCAGACTGACCACGCCACACACACCTTTAATTAACTACTGTTATGAAAAGCAGATGTAGGACCTCCGACTACCAAAGGAGCGACGGCCAATCTGGACAAGTAACCGAAAGGATCGTAATCTGGAAGTGAAGTAAATCATGTGCTGCGAAAATCAAATAACGAGCTGGACGACGGCGGAAGGTTTAACACCAGTGAAGTGACGATTTGATCCGTGAAAATGGTACACCTCATGCTGCGCCAAGTCTCGGCCTGGATCATCACCGAGACAACTTGTTCATCCTCGCCGCGGAGTGAAGGTGATGAAGGCGCTGAAGATGGTGACAAATAGCGCGAAGGAAAACAAGTGAGACGATCCACCAAGTGCCTATAAGCCGCCTCCAAGGTTCTTGATAAATTTCGCAAAAATATACACCTAACCCTGCGTGAAATACCTTGCGTACATCCCTCATGCGAATGGTGCCGTTACGATGATGAATGTCAGAGATTTCGTGTTGCATCACATTAATTTCCGGCGTGCAAAACTGCGTCATCGAGTGAAGTAGTCAGTCACTGTGATTATGGACGTGTTTTCGGTGAGTATGTGAATATTTTGATTTTCCGTTGACATTTGTAAGTCCTTGATATTCATTTTGAAATATCTAAGTTTTTCAGTGATATAAGTAAAGCGGTACAAAGAATCGAACTCTACTGTGCCTAACGCGTTCCTCTCTGACGAAACTCAACCCACTGTTTCCATGAACTATGCAAACTTAATTTATAGCTTTGTCATAATTATTACCTGTCGCCGGAACCTGCAGGGAAATATCGTGCTCCAGTGCCTTAGATCAAAAAAATATATCACTGCAAAAAGAAGTGTTGCTCATATTTCCGATCAGCAAACACCACGCTCCACCATGCCCGTCGGCGCCGCCCCCGCCTCTGCCACTCTCCTCCTCCTCCTCTTCCTCTTCCTCCTCCTCCTCCTCCTCCTCCTCCTCCTCCTCCTCCTTCACCTGACTCCAGCCTGATCCCCCGCTCGTGCCGTTATTCAGAGTCACGATGACCCACCTACCAGCCCATGAGAGCGTGCCATCAAGGGACATTGTATTACTGTAGTTGTCCCTACACTTCTTACTTGTAGCGTTTATTCTTCACCGCAATAGATCAACAATAGTTTCACCACACCCTCCCAACAGGTACCTGCCATCAGTCTCCTTCACATCTTCGCTTCTCACCAGCTGTCCCCCCACACACACTGCCCCCGATTACAGAGCGATCACGTCCAGTCTTACATGCAATAGTCTACTTGTAAGGATTTTTTTATGCTTCTTGTTCGTTACATAGTATTATCGTGCCTGTTTGTGACCATACCGGTGAGGAGAACTTTACGTGACCACGACACTTATAATGATTACACTAAAAACATGATGGGATCAAATGTAATGACGAGCATAACATCCTTGATACAAATTGCCTTGGAGTAGCTGTACATGACGAGCGTGCCTGTGCCTGTGCCTGTACAACGCCACCCATACCAACACCGTCTTTCCGCGCCACCTGTCCGTCCAGAGGCACACGGTCCCCACCGCCTCCCCATCTCGAAGTGTGTATTTGGAAACGTACCTGGATGTATATATTATTATATTCTGTGGTTAAAACATTGCTCTATTCTGATCTTTCAATGCCCTTGTGTGTGTATGTTATATTAGTGGTAGTAATAGAAAGAGGAAAATGTGCCTCTGCCATCTCATACTACGTGACGCATTTAGAAACAAAGCTACGGAAAGGAAAAATGTCGCCCAGCATTAAGTTTCATCTCTCTCTCTCTCTCTCTCTCTCTCTCTCTCTCTCTCTCTCTCTCTCTCTCTCTCTCTCTCTCTCTCTCTCTCTCTCTCTCTCTCTCTCTCTCTCTCTCTCTCTCTCTCTCACACACACACACACACACACACACACACACACACACGCCGTAAGCTCCCTGATCCCCCTGCGGAGCCCCTCACACCCACTTGACGTCTATATATCTCGCCAGGGGGAGGCGTGTCTGGCCCTCTTTGTAAGCGATTGTTTGGTCGCTCGGCGTGGCCAGAGGATGATATTTTGAGGGCGTGAATCACCCTGGGTCTTGTGCTTACATATTCCTTTGTGATGGAGTTAATTTTCCAAAGCCTTAATGAATGAGACTTTATCGGTTACATACTTCAGGGGGGAATGTTCTTGCTCCATCATATCATCAATAAATGTAATGCCGCACCCCGGATATTGTGATATATGAAGTTAAATTGTTCGGCATGATACGTTGCAAGTGCAAGAGCCTTCCATGTGCTGCAAAATGGCAGAAGGTGACGTGAGACTGGGCCGGCACTGCACGCAGGCCCCCGCAGGGCGGCGGCGCAGGCTGGGGAGGACCAACTATTTGCGTCACACTCGGAAAGACAATATCCTGGGTACACCCGCTGCTCCCCAGGACACATGTTTGTTGCAATATATATACTTTTTTTTTTTATTTTTAACAATACACGTAACTTACTGACTGAGAACTAGCAAGTAGAATACCTGCTAAGCTAGACGAGGTCTTATGTCTGGTGCTTAGGACACAACGGTGATAATATAAGTGATGGAAAAAGCTGAAACGTTTTCCGTGTTAGCGGCACAAGATGTACTTAGCCGTGGCCGCAATAGCCGCGAGTATGGCGACGCTCTCCCCTGCCATTAGCCAACCAGTCCACGTCTTCCGCACAAACACCTCCACAACGCACCAATTGCACGTAAAGACACACAAAAAAATAAATACTACTCTGAGTGAGAAAAACTAAAGACATACATTAAACAGGAGGACCATAACTTACTTTGGCTTGAGGGGTTGTCGGTCTCGCGAACATTGAGCCCCGTGAAGCTGGGCGCGGCGTCACCCCCGCAGCTGTCCTCACTTCGTCACCAGGTCTCCCCACGCCGCGCACCCTCGCCGCGCGTCACCAGCCTCCCGCCGGGGAAAAAATGATCTGTGTGAGAATGTTAAGAACGTCAAATATATCACCAACACCTAGAGGCATAAACGTAATCCCGTGTAGATGTAAAGAACTGGCCTTATCCTTTTACATTCATTGAAATGTTGGGTAAACGAAAGTGAATATTTGATATTCCTGGCTTTTTCTTCTGTTGCCACAGTTGTTTCTAAACAAAGGAAAATTGTCTGTTTGATCTGTTTTGAACTCATGTGTCAACTAAAGGGAGTTCAGGAATCTTAATGATAAACAGTAGTAGACGTATACTGTTTTATTTATTTTATATTTTTCGACTCTTCACAGCGTGTTACAGAAAGTGTTCAAGTTTAAAGACTGGGTTTGCTGTTTGTAGCTATTTGGGGAGGAGGATTAAGTGGAAGACAGATTATCTTTTTTCTTCATAATGGTATTATATGAAAGAAAGAAATCAAACACCGATTTTTTTTTTTTTTTTTTTTTTTTTGAGGTGGGGGATGGAAAGCATACAAAATATTCTTCGCGGAGCGGAAATGCAAATTTGAACTCCGTGTAATTTTGAGGGATGGAAATTTTACTTTTGATTGTTGTTTTGTCACTTATTGTATTTTATTATTTTTTTTTTCGGAAAAAAACAATCTTCCATCCTTTCGTCCCTCGTGGTACAAAGTCGGCCGGCTGCTCAGTGCTCACCCCTCACCCATGATGATAAAATAGAAAATAAATAAATAAACCCAATGCAATAAAGATATGAACACCGTAAAATCATGAGGAATGGAGAATAAAAATGTTAAACTATTTTTATTAGAAGGAATACATCCTTCCATCTTTCGATCGGTTGCTCAGTGCTCAGCCCTCGCCCGCGTCGCCGCAGGAGCACAGCCCACCACCACCACCACCGCTCCCCAGCCTCTCCCCCTCTAATGCTCCCACATGGCCCATAAATCCTTCCGCTGCCTAAGAAGGAACCTGCGGTTTCTTCATGGGTCGTTCACTGAGCCGGGGCGCTGATCTTCGACCATAAGTTATTGAATGACTTCCCCGAACTGTCCTGTCAGTCATCTCTCGGTGAATGAGAAGATAGAGATTCATCACGCAACGGAAACAGAAGAAATCTTTTTTTATTTTAAATTGTATGTATGTACATTCTGATCAAGTTCTACGTCATAAAATGAAGAAAGATGTTATCAATACAGCTTCTTTCTGAAACTCGTTTCCTTTGTGTGTGTGTGTGTGTGTGTGTGTGCAGTTGGCATGGCCGAGTCAAATCTCTTGGTGTAACTAACTTCGTTATCATTATTTGAGATTCAATAGGTTGTAATCATTTTGATAATTGTAAAGCAACGAGTGAAATACCGAACAATAGTGTCTTTCCTTCACAAGTCCGAGTCGCGCGGTTCAGGAGCACCGAACTAGTTTCATATTTTGAACAGTATTAGCGGACTGTAGTTTCGAGAGAAGTGTCGGGGCCGGGCAGTATTATTGTGTTGTAACTATGATGAGGTATCACCACCGTTTCACTGACTAACGACACAGCCAGTCTTCACTTACGGCTTCTTTAGACAACAAGAGAATAGTCATAGGCTGAAGGAAGCTCGTCAGTAAGGGGCATCTCGAATCAATAATTAAACTTAAACTTGTGGAAATAATGCAAAGACCTTTAGATCGTTCAGGGGATGAAATATCATATCAAAAGGGCACACTGTAATAAGTTTGACTCCTCCAGGGCATATTTATCTACCACTCACACATGCATGCTGCCTTTAAAAGTCAATCTTTCATTAATGACCCACACGCTCATAGAATATTACACCCGCCACGGACTTACCGGAAGGTTACTGCGAGGCGATGAATATTTCGGGGGCCATTTCTCCACCAACAGAAAACTTTTGCCAGTGAGCTGATGACAACCAAAAACACTGGGCAGCGGAGTTAATAGACGTGTGGACAGCACGGGCGCGGGTACCACAAGTGTCAAATGATCGAGTGATAGGTCTATAACATTGCCCTGTTCTGGCCAGTCATACAAGTTTGTCAAGCCTCAGATGTAATTTATATGTACAGATAGGAGGCATTGTGAATAAAGTCATCACTTAACAAGTCACTGATATGAATTATGCTGTGGGCCGCCTGCACAAAGGATCTGCCCGCATAAGGAAACTTTCACAGTGGATGGAACAAAAGCTTTCCAAGTATTGCATCTTCAGTGACTAACCAGAGTTTGCCACAGATATTTTACCATGGATTCAGCTTTTATTTACAGTTCATGTTCATGAACAATTTAACAAAATGAGGGTATTTGTAGCCATTCGAAAAGTAGCAGTAAATTATGCAACCTTATATAACACTTAACTTGTTCTATCTATTTACAACAGTTCGAAACCTCCCGAAAAAGTAGTCATCATCTAACGATCGACAGCACCAACAGGGGCAAAGCGAAATACAGTGATGGACATTTACATGGCCGTTCACACTCCTGTAGGCACGCCATTTGACTGATGTCACAAAACCACAAAATTGTCCCTTGTGGTCCTGCGAAAGCAACGTTGCCGTAGCTGGAGGAGCGAAGGCGTCCAGTGATCAGCTAAAGGGATGACGCAGTGATAAGTTGTTCAGGTGTCCTCGAGGGCCGTTCACTCTTTGACAGCGACGGGACACCGTTTGGCGGCCTGCAGCACAAAACAAAACGTACCCATCTGTAGCATGCACATAATAAGAAAGTTCAAGGAATTGCAGAATGGAGAGATTAGTTAATCTATTAGCATAAGACACTTTAATATCATAGTAGGTTCAGCTATCTTATATTCAGCGATTATTTCAGTTGCTTCATCCTTAATACTTCGTTGGTTAGGGGGTATGTTCCCATTCTAAGACATGATAAACAGGAGGGAGTCTTTAATTTACTTAAGATCCATTGCTGAGGTATGGGAGATTCCAGCGGGTGTTTTAATTGATACACTTATGTGCTACACCGGAGTGTCGGCCACCGCGCCGTAACGCTGCCCCTGTGAGAGCTTGGAGTCGTCGGGGACCTGGACCTCCGCCGAGTGCCTGGGTGAGCTGTGGCGCTGCACGACGACTACGCTGCGGCCGTTGTGGAACTTCGGGGTGAGGCTCCGCGAGAAAAAGGTCTTCATAGCCTCTGACTCTGCACGGTGAAACACACACGAGAGCTAAAACACCCTCAAACAAATGATATCACAATCTGTAAAGATCAAACTTAGATGCTCAAGGAAGGAGTGAATAGAGTCACTCCATATGTAATGTACAAAGTTGGGCAGTGGCGGTTGCATCGTAGCTTCTATTCTAGAGTCGCAGAACTAGTTGTTGCTTAACTTTTACGAGCATTTTCAAGCGCAACCGTTACAGTGGTATTTATATATATATATATATATATATATATATATATATATATATATATATATATATATATATATATATATATATATATATATATATATATATATATATATATATATATATATATATATATATATATATATATATATATATATATATATATATATATATATATATATATATATATATATATATATATATATATATATATATATATATATATATATATATATATATATATATATATATATATATATATATATATATATATATATATATATATATATATATATATATATATATATATATATATATATATATATATATATATATATATATATATATATATATATATATATATATATGTTTATCTCTAGTACCTGAGTCCCTGCGGGCAGCCCAGGGACACGTTCCCCTCGCCAGCAGGAAGCGGCGGGCCTGCGTGCGGAACTTGGTGGTCGTGAAGGTGTAGAGGAAGGGGTTGATGGCCGAGTTAATTGGCAGCAGCAGCACCACCACGTACGGGTACATGACGGCTGCGGGAATGAGAGGAGCAATCAGCTTAACAAAATGATTAAGTTGCTCATGTGTTCGTGTGTCTGTGAATTTCTCGTTTATTAGAGCCTTCAAAGTTAAAATATCTATATGTCTGTAGAAATGACACATTATGACTCCTATTACACTGAATGAAACAGACAAAGAAAAACAGGTTAACAAAAAAAAAATAGAGGATGCTTGCCTACCCCCTTCCTCTCTCTCTTTATCTATATATTTTCTCGAATGTCCATGTGTGTGTGTGACTCAATCGCTTATCACAATCCTCAAAATCACTGTATTTATCTATATGTATAAATAACACATTTTAACTTATATCCCACTGAAGGAAACTGCTAAACAAAATCGAGTTACCAAACAAAACATATAACAAGACGTCAGCTACCAACTCACGCTTTATTTCGACGTCGGCGAGGGCCAGGATGCGGAGGATAATGATGGGCACCCAGCACATGCAGTTGGTGAAGACGATGAAGAAGAACCGCATCGCCCACTCGCGGTCGTCGAGGGAGAGCGGCGTGTTGGCGCGGGTGTGACGGATGCTGGCGAACATGCACGCATACGCCACCAGGATCACCACCACTCTGGGAGGCCGAGGAGGAGAGGGTAGTGATGCGGCAGTCATAAGGAGGAGGAGTCGCTATACACACACATAAACACACGAGGGCGGAAAATGCCTGCCTGACCCCCCTTCCTCCGCTCTCTCTATCTACCTGTATTGTGTATCTATCTATCTCTTAACTTCTTAATCTCTCAACCCCTATTTCTCAACCTCTCTATCCTTCAACTTCTCTATCCCTTAACCTCCTTATCGCTCAGCCTCACTATTTCTCAACCTATCTATCTCTCGACCACTATTTTTCGCAAACTTTCTGTCTCTCAACCTCTATCTCTCTACCTCCCTATCTCCCAACCTCGCTACCTCTCACCCTCCTTATCTCTCAACCTCTCTATCTCTCAACCTCCCTATCTTTCAACCTCTTTATCTCTTTGGCTGGATTCACACGAGCCACTTTCTAGTGGTCAGTGGCCGCCACAAAATAATGGTAAAAATAGAACACATACATCTCTATGGGTGCATGCACATGGGCCACTTTTTTGTGGTCGCCACAAAACAGTGGCGGGTTGTGGCGGGAGGAGCCATTTTTCCGACCACGCCACTGTGGCCGGCCACAGTGGCCAGCGATAGATACCGTTGTTTCACTGGCAGCGTGCACACGAGCCACTATCGGTGACCACCACCCTGCTACCCGTCGCTTTCCCTCTGTCTTGACACTGACCTTTATGAATTATAACTTTCATAATGATGTATAAGTATGACCTTCACGCATAACTTGTGTTCAGGACATGATGAATAAGCTCTTACATGCTTTCATAATTAATGTTTCACAGTTTTGCATATTAATAGATTCTGGTGTGGATTAACTACTGAATGTGGTAGTTTTATTTATTAGGAAGTAGAAAGCGGAAATGTTATGTAATCGCAAAGACTGCTGAATTATGTCAATAAATTACGTACATTTAATGTGACTTTATATTCTTCATGTTCAGCCTTACATTAAGATTACCGCAAGTCTCTCTTCTACTGGCACACACTTCCTCATGTTGGTGTCCTGCCGTGTTATACGTGGACCAATTACTGTCATAAGATGATTTTAAAGCTGTCCTGTGACTTCCTGAAGAAGTAAAAAAAAATATCAGGATGCTCTTTTAGCTCTATAAATGATGTGTGGAATGCTAGACAGTAGTCTGCTGCTAACTGTGGGGTGAACCCAGTACTTTCTTCTGCGCTTTGTGCCAAGAGAGCACAGACAGCTGCTACCTCTAAGAGATCCATAACCCCACGTACTGACCTCATTAGTGGCCGCCACCGAGTGACTAGTGTGCACACTGTGCAGGGTGCACCTACTCACCATTTTTCGTGGTGATCATTTTTTGTGGTGCCCACTTTTTGTGGCGGCCACTGACCATGTCTCGTGTGAACCCAGCCTAGATGTTTGTCTTTTCTGATCTGTTTTCTGTTGTTTTTGTAGACATGACACGATTGCCTTCAGTATACCTTCCTTTTACAACGTGTAATGAACGTGTCGTTACCTAGGTCATCTGGTTATTAAGGTGGTCAGTACTGTCTTGCTGGCCCCACCCCCCGCCCCTGGACCCTCGGGATCTCCAGCACCGCCGTGAACGCCCCGGGGGAGCCGAGACGCTCTGCATGCCGGGACTCCTGGGCCCTGAGCTCGCCAGGGAGACCTTGGGCCCCCTGACGCTCCCCAGCCCTGCTGAGGCGGGGAGGGTTGGAGCAAGACTTGCCTCTTAAACCACCAGACGGGAATATTAAGTTAATCTGTAAATGATGCGTGGAATGCTAGACAGTAGTCTGCTGCTAACTATGGGGTGAGCCCAATACTTTCTTCTGCGCTTTTTGCCAAGAAAGCACAGACAGCTGCTACCACTACGAGACCCATAACCCCACGTACTGACCTCATTAGTGGCCGCCACAGAGTGGCTAGTGTGCAGGGTGCACCTACTCACCATTTTTCGTGGCGACCATTTTTTGTGGTGGCCACTGACCACTAAAATGTGTCTCGTGTGAACCCAGCCTTAAACTGTCACAATAATGTATAAGTATGACCTTCACGCATAACCTGTGTACAGGACATGATGGATAAGCTCTTACATGCTTTCAGAATTAATGTTTCATTCGTTTCACAGTTTTGCATATCAATGGATGTGGTAGTTTTATTTTCCAGGAAGTAGAAAGTGGAAATGTTATGTAACTGCAAAGACTGCTGAATTATGTCAATAGATTACTTTATATTTGTGTTCAGCCTTACATTAAGATTACCGCAAGTCTCTCTTCTACTGGCACACACTTCCTCATGTTGATGTCCTGCTGTCATAAGATGATCAAAGCTGTCCTGTGACTTTCTGAAGAGGTAAAAAAAAATTATCAGGGTGCTCTTTTAGCTCAGTTAATGAAGTATGGAATGCCACACGCAGTAGTCTGTTGCTAACTATGGGATGAACTCAGTACTTTCTTCTGCGCTTTTTACCAAGAAAGCACAGACATCTGCTACCTCTACGAGATCCATAACGCCACGTACTGACCTCATTAGTGGCCGCCACCAAGTGGCTCGTGTGCAGGGTGCACCTACTCACTATTTTTTGTGGCGACCATTTTTTGTGGCGGCCACTGGCCACTAAAAGTGTTTCGTGTGAACCCAGCCTTAACCTCTCTATCTCTCAACCTCGCTATCTCTCTACCTCCCTATCTCTCAACCTTGCTACCTCTCAACCTCTCTATCTCTCAACCTCTCTCAACCTCGCTACCTCTCAACCCCTCTATCTCAACCTCTGTCTCTCATCCTCCCCATCTCTCAATCTCACTGTTTTTCAAGCTTTCTATCACATAATCTTTGTACCTTTCCCCCTATCCCTCACTCACCCCAGCTGGTTAAGGCCGAGAAAGAGCGCGGCAGAGTAGGGCCAACCGGGCACCCAGGGGTCGTCCAGGTGCAAGGGGAAGCAGAGGCCGTTGGTGCCATAAAACCCTTGGTGGCCGCGGTAGAGAAGCACTGCAACGAGGAAACGATGGGTAGGGTAAGGGGGAGAGAGGAGAAAGAGAGAGAGGGAGAACAAGAATAACAAGCACAAGAACCAATACAACAAGAACAATAGCAAGAAGAATTGGAAGAAAAAGTAGATGATGAGTTAGAAAAACAAAGAAACGTACCTATCAGAACACACTGCATAAAACAAAACAAAAAAATAACAACAGTACAAAGAGATAGAAAAAATATATATAAAAACAGCAAGAAGAATATGAAGAAAAGGAAGAAAAAAATATAAAACACAACACCCTGCAGATTCTTTTTTTACATAACTTCATCGCACCACAAGTCTGTTTTCCTTCTCAGCAACCCCCTCCCCCCCCAACACACACACACATGCACACACACACTTTCTACCCGACCACGATACCTACCGGGACCAACAGCGAGAGCAAAACCGACGACCCACATGAAGACCAGCGTGACCTTGGCCAGGGGAAGGGACACTCTGGGGGCACGCAGAGGCCAGCTGATACAAAGCCACCGCTCGACAGACATGAAGGACAGGATCAACACGGATACCTGAAGCAGAGAGAGAGAGATAACCATTACCATACTTCTCCGCGACTCACAATTTTGCATTGACGGTCAGCATTCGAAGAGGTGAACACTCATATCCTCATCGTTCTGTCGTTGCCCTGCCTCTCTGCATATAGTTTTCGTCACTGTTTTTTGGTGTGAGTGTCTCCTCTCTACAACGGCCCTTTGCCCGTCACCGACTCACCTCAGTCGACGTCATGGCGAGGATCCCCGTGGCCGTGCACTGCCAGGAGGCCATCCAGTAGTAGGCGTGCTCGTTGTACCGTGCCCGGAACAGCACGTCCTTGGCAGCCACCACCACCAGGTACAGCCCCGTCATCAGGTCCGCCACTGCAAGCAAGATGAACATAAGAATAACAGAGAAGTTTATGACAGGCGCCGTTCCAATAGTATGCGTCGTTTCTTTAACTGTGAATCACTATGAAATAATTTGTTAGATTTTCATATTTTAGGGATGAACATATGTGATTTACTGTCAGGCAGATTTTCGAAGATATGTCTGGTTGTATTAATTCAGCAACATAGTCTCATAACCCTTAAAGGAGACACTAGAGAGGTCCTTCATTAATATGAACCACACAAAAAGATAATACATTCAGCAATTCACAATTTAAGAAACTCGAATTCACTTGATTTAAAAGAAACTCGTAGGAGAGACGAAATTCCTAATATACAAAGTTTCCTCATCTCCAAATACACCCTTTTCCTGTTTCCCGCTTTGAGTTCTCACCTGCCAAGTTACGTATGAAGAGGGAGAGCACCTTGTTGTCGTCCCCAATGCAGCAGCGGCCGCCCAGCACGGTGAGGTTGCCCACCAACGTCGCCATGGCAACCAGCCACACCACCACCCGCAGCCGTTCGTGGCCCAGGAGGTGCTCGAAAGACGACACACCTGCACGAGAGGATGAAATAAGACCCATCCTTGGTTCATCTAATTACAGTTTCCAAATGACGTAACCACCGTTCCCATGCAAGAGATGAAATAAGACCCACCCACCCACCCTTTGATTATTTATCTGAAGTTTGCAGTACAGTAGCTTTTGTAGGTTTAATACATAACGTAACGACCGTTCCTATGCACGAGATAAAATAAGACCCACCCTTCTTAAGTTTGCAGTAGTAGATTTGATAAGTTTCAATAGATAACGTAAAGACCGTTCCGTAATTCAGTATATTTAATAGGACAAATAACAACGGTTCAGACAGTTGAAATCCCTGCAACTGAGTCATTTATGCCACTGTACATTATTAAACACAAGATAGCACAACACTGCCCTGCATCACTGCCAAATTAGCTCCGTATATATCAGCCACAATCAAACTTCATTTCCTGGGGGGGTACCACAAGCATGCATCTCGCCTCGTCTAACAGTGACCAGGGTGCCGCCACTCACCGTCTGTCTTGGGCCAACAGTCCAGAATGACGGGCACGGAGCTGCAGTACCGGAATCTCTTGAAGTAGCTAAGGAAGCACAACTTGGTCAAAATGTAGTATAGGAGAAGTACTGTATGCATGATATAAGAAAAACCTATGTAATCAAATCATATGTAGGGCCAAAACATAAGTAATATCACAACCAAAATCTCCTTCAACAAAACCCTCCTGGCTTACACATGGGTGACGTTTGGAGTGTGAGGGCTGCGTGTGATGTCTTTGGAGATGTTATACAGCAGGTCCGAGGAGAGCTCCATGTCGGCCAGACGTCTGGGGAACGAAAGAGGGAGAGAGGTAGGGAAAGAGAACATCAAGAGAACTGTAAAACCTCACTAGCCAGCAGTAACCCACGTCTGTACAGCTGATATTGCTAAGGAAACATAGCCACGGCCACAGAACAGCAGCATAAAGTGACTTATATAAAATAGATAACTGGGGGCATTCATAAAACCTTTTGTGTCATGCGTCGGCTGTGTCGTTGTAAAAATCCCTATAATATTATGACCTGCCTGTTCATTTTATCGCTGCTTCCTTAATCTTGCGACATTACGTTTTTTCATGGCTGACATCTTAACTGACCCTCTGAAGTGCGTAGTTTCATACTTACAACGAGTCCAAGGCCGACAGCTGTTTCAGGGTGCCGCTTTCCATTACTAACAGAGGATTGCCCTTCAAATTTCTGAGGGTGGAAAGAAAAACAGTCAGTAGCTTTATCTCTTTTGTTTAGCTGTGTCAGAAAAGCTTACGGTTCATTCACTTCTTGCGTGTTTCTCAGCGCAACAGGAGACTAGCAGTATTATGGGCATCGGTCAGGTGACAAGTGTTTTAGAGGCAGGAACTTAAGTGACTTTAACCACATGAGCAATCTATCGTATACGTTGTGTGTGTGTGTGTGTGTGTGTGTGTGTGTTACTTACAGGTTCACGAGAGACTTGAGGCCCCTGAAGGCGTCCTGGGCGATGAATGTGATCTTGTTGAAGTTGAGTTCACTGCAAGACGCGATAAGTCACGCACACCACAGAAAGACACGGGCTGAGACACACCGGTGCCCAACAATGTTTTCCTTTCTCCCTGAACCCTCGGAAAACAGCTACTCCAGCGTCAAAATGTTAGAGAAACTTAAGCATTGCAGCAATTCAAAGCAAATAAATGTCTCAGACTAAAACAAACAATGCAAATCTTCATATTCCAAGAATAAGCTAAATAAAACGATGGACGTTACTCAAGAAGAATAAAAAGAGTATAATTATAAAAGGCAAGAACTTATTATTAGTATGGTTTGAAAAACAAGGAAAAAGTAATAATCACAGCCAACAAAGAGAACTACATAGGGAAGCAATAGATTTAGAGTAGATTACCTAAGATCCTCTAGAAGGGTCATGAGCATAATGGAAAGAGGGAGCGCGAGGAAGGACAAGGTGTGGCCAGTGACCAGGAGGTACCCACAGGTCGAGGAGCCGCGGCTGGTTCACGAAGGCGCCGCCGATGATGACCCGGATCCTGTTGCGTCGCAGGTAGCTGAGGAGGGCACGAAGGAGGGGTGCGAAGGTAGGTCAGTGTGTGTGGAATGTAAAGATCTATGGTATGGCTACTTTCAGGGTTGTTATGGTCAAGGTTAAAACACACACACACACACACACACACACACACACACACACACACACACACACACACACACACACACACACACACACACACACACACACACACACACACACACACACACACACGTCAAAAAACATACTTACAGAGCTTCCAGAGCCGTGAATCCCCTGAGAGTGGTGACTGTCAGCTGCTCCACCAAGTTATCCTCCAGAAACCTACAAAAAAAAGGGAAATTCTGAAAAGTGAACAACATTCCCAGAGGGATCAATTATATTTTTTCTCACTCGCATATATTTTTACTTCTGGTTTATAGGAAAACGAACAGAGGGATTAGGCAGACAGGAAAAGAAAGTGGATAATTAGGTTTGAGAATTATAAAGAACCAGAAAGAGGAAAGAGAAGGTACTGAGAAGGAGGAGAGAGAGGAGGATGGAGGATTGGTGATGACACACAGACACGCACACAATTCTGTACTTACAATATACACACAACATCTACGTACGAGCGCCGTGGTCTAAACATCATCACACTGACGGGCAGAAGAAGGAAACACTTGAGTGAACCGCACTACCTCACAAGGACCTCTCAGCTGCCTCACTAAGAACACAACGTACGTCCATCTCCGTCCAGGCAACTATAGGTCATTACACAACAGTTCACAAACGCAACACTGACACAATGTACTCTTGACATCTGTTCGGGGCGACACTCACAGCTCCTTGACCCTGGAGGCGAATGGGCTGACCTTTCGGCCCTGAAGAGTCTCCTGGTTGTGGTTCATGAATCTGCGGGAGACGGTGAGATGAGTTGAGAGCATGCTGGTCTTGGCTGTCCCTACCCCAGACAGCTCTGTCCATGGGTGTTCTTGGCAGATATGGGTATTATTACGTATTACTGTTAATAAGGTCATGTGTGGAGTTCTCTTGTAATTACATAAATACCTAACATTACAACATGAAAATAAGGAGAAAATTGTTATTTTCAGAAGATGGAGTATGTATAAAGACCAGGCAGTTATACCCTACTAGAAATATTATGCCGAACACGTGAAACTATCCAGATTTAGAGGATTCGGAAAGAAAAAATAACAGAGCACCAACCAAATCAGGTAAAAAAAAGGATAATGTACCGAGGAGAGGTGGAAAGAAATGAGAAAGCAAAAAAAGGGTGTAGATGAAAGATGGAGAGTCTGCGTGGCACTCACAGGAAGTGTGGGCCGCGAGCCAGGGTCACCACCTCGTCCAGCTCCAGCGCGGAGTTGTGGGACAGATCAAGGAGATCAATGCTTCGTAGCGATCTCAGACCCTCCAGTGCACCAGCGGCGCCACGTGTAGACAGTTCGTTGTAATTCAGGAATCTGCCAGAGAAGGCGAGCACACTGTACGAGAGGTAAGGAAGGTATGCTTCCTGGACACCTGAAGTAGTTATATTCAGGAATAATGTTGAAAATATTTGCAGAAAACTACAAATAAATGGGAATTCCAAACAACTTAGTCCTTTGATTTGTTTTCTTGTTATGAGCAGCAGACCTTGTGACTCACATAAGCCATACGAGAAAATAAGGAAAAGACAAACTATTAATTACCAACTAACCTTTCTTTGACATCACGTATAACATTAAACACAATATTTTCGACACTTACAGCATGGCAAGGTTGGGCACAGCAGCGAAGGTCCCCGTCGGGATGCTCTTGAGGCTGTTGTTCTGGAGGTGCCTGGAACGAGGCGAGAGTTAGGGCGACACGGCCATCGATCGATAATCAGAATAAAAACAAAGGAGAAAGGAGTTACGGCACGGGAAGAAGAGTTATGAGGCAATCCCAGGATGATGAAGCAATAAGGAGTAGGAACAGCAATAGACTTCATAATGGTGAGATAAGAGAAGCGAGTGAGACAGTTCCCAGAAGACGAAACAATAAGTGGGAACAGCTATAGAGAAGAGAACTTACATAATAAAGGGATGCATGGGGGTAGCGAGTGAAGGAGTCCCAAGATGAAACAATAAGGAGTAGGAATCGATATAGAAGGAAGCACATAGTAGTGAGGTAAGGGTAGCGAGTGTGACAGCCTCAAAGAAATGAAAATAAGGACCGTGAGCAGCTATAGACTTACATGATAGTCAGACGAGGGTAGCGATTGAGGGAGTCTGCGGTGAGTGTGATCGTGTTGTTCCCCAGCGCCCTGCAGGAGAAAAATCGTCTATTCTGAGGCAAGGCGAGAAAATAAATCGAGGCATCCATTGCACGAACTTTTATGAGAACGATATGAATTATTGAACGATCATGAATGCCGCCCAATGGAATTATCTTCATTCTTTTGTCTGTTGATTAAATTATGCCCACAAAAAACGGAGCTCCCCAAAACACTATAGATATGCAAATGTCGTTATGTTTGTTCGTTTCTCTGATTGGACGGAGCAGATATATGAAGAGCAAGGCACACACACACACACACACACACACGGTTCAACATACAAGGTGGTAACGCGGCTGTCTATATCTTGTGGCACTGCTCTCAGCTGGAGGTTGGTACAATCAACCCGTGTTTTCAGCTGACAGTGGCACTCCGGAGGGTACTGAGCCAAGCCTGGGAGGGGGGCAAAAAAGTATGTGTCTTAGTGACGGTGGAGACTTGATTAAAGACTGTCTCTCTTTTTCTTTCTCTATATCTATCTACCTATCTCTCTGTATCTATCAATGTCTCTCGTTTTTTTTTTTTTTTTTTATTCTTTTGTTCGAAGTAGCGTATAGCAGGCTTTTTTATGTAGTCTTTGTTTTTTGCCATTGAGTTGCCTCCCTTACTGTGAAAAAAATATCTATCTATCAGTCTATCTATCCTTCTATCCTTCTATCTGTCTATCTATTTATCGTACACAACACCTCCTCCCTTCATACTACAAGACAGCCAAGACGCCATATACTCTACCAGGATTAATGAAGTAAGCAAGTCAGGATTCATAAGGGCAATAAATGTACTCAATGATTACACTCAATAAACATACTCACTGCATTTGTATCGGTTCTCCCACAGGTGTAAGGGCCTGCTCAGTACCTTCTTGAGGAGAGTGGTGTCCCCTTTGTCGTCCACTGAGAGAGAGAGAAAAAAAGAGGGAGATAGATAGATAGATAGATAGATAGAGAGAGAGAGAGAGAGAGAGAGAGAGAGAGAGAGAGAGAGAGAGAGAGAGAGAGAGAGAGAGAGAGAGAGAGAGAGAGAGAGAGAGAGAGAGAGAGAGAGAGAGAGAGAGAGAGAGAGAGAGAGAGAGAGAGAGAGAGAGAGATTATCGAATTATCATATTAAAATGCTATTCCAAACACAGACAAGGTTAATCTTCATCTCGTGGCGGATCAAAGGACTGTTACATCAGGACGCATCCGAGAGTTACGTTACTAGATAGCTCTTGGTCTCTAGTTAGTCTTCGTCTCCCACATACAGCTATCCCGCACGATCCGGGGCAACTTAAAGAAATGGATAATCAGTACGTATAGGTTACTTTATTTTCATGTTTCCGTCATGGGGACACCTTTTTATCCTTGGTCCGTCTCATCTCACTATAGCAAGACATCTCCAGCATCACTAGTCTCTTCCTCCAACATTAATGATTTCATATTAGTGGATGGAAAAGGTAAATATAGAACATGGAGATGGGGAAGCAGACAATGAATGACTGGTTCTCAGGTGCACCGTCAGGATTACCGTCTTGTATAGTCTTTTAATTTGTATATAATCTACCTGGAATTAATCAAAGGAAGCCGAAGCAAGTAAGAAAATTACTCCCTGTATTGTTATATGATCCATTCACGTAGGATAGGAAGTAAGGTAGACAGTAATGAGGCTGTGGAACACACACACACACACACACACACACACACACACACACACACACACACACACACACACACACGAAGAGAGAGAGAGAGAGAGAGAGAGAGAGAGAGAGAGAGAGAGAGAGAGAGAGAGAGAGAGAGAGAGAGAGAGAGAGAGAGAGAGAGAGAGAGAGAGAGAGAGAGAGAGAGAGATAGAGAGAGAGAGAGAGAGAGAGAGAGAGAGAGAGAGAGAGAGAGAGAGAGAGAGAGAGAGAGAGAGAGAGAGAGAGAGAGAGAGAGAGAGAGAGAGAGAGAGAAACGCACATCGTTTCCCCTTCAGCCTAATCCACCAAAGAGGGTTCCATTGAAAAGTAGTTTTTAATACTCTTGGCAAACAGGTGATGTGGTGTGTCTGGGGGTGTATGTGTGTGTGTGTGTGTGTGTTTGACCTTACAGAGAATGTATACATGAACTCGAACTCACAACAGTCGTGTTCATCGAGGCCACTGGGACAGTCGTTCACGTGATTACAGAAGAATCGCTGCTCCAGACACAGGCCACTCTGCCCGCCGCAGGGAAACCAGCCCACCTCGCACGACCCTGTTAGAGGATTGAACGCTGTCACATCTCTTAATATAGATGCCACCATATCTCTCTCACTCACTCCTCTGAAGGGTTTCCCAGCAATGACATCTATTTAAGCTACGGAGGCACTAATATTTCCTCAACCCAAGTGTGATGCGGGTGTAGGGCAGATGGCCATTAAAGAGTAAGTAAGTACAGCTCACCGTTTGTCAGTGGCCTGAGGAGGGCGGCCAGAGAGGGCGAGCACAGCAGGGCCGCCACTGCTGGGAGAAGCATGCCTTCATCCCGCCTTCTGCCCATTCTAGAAGACAATCTTGTAAAGGGAAAAAGAAATCATTTGCTTGTCTGTCTGTCTCTCTGTATGTATGTATGTATGTATGCTTGTATGTATGTATGTATGTATGTATGTATGTATGTATGTATGTATGTATGAATATTTAAATTTATCTATAGCTATCTGTCTACTTATTTATCTAACTATTGATATACTTGACCATTTATATTTATCCATTTCACTCGCTCTACCTATCTATATATTTGTTTCCTTTATATATTTATAGTAATATTAATTATTATCATTATTACAATGATTGCTGGGGAAATAATTCGGAAGGAAGAATTAACAACAAATAAATTTCCCAAAAAATGTCAAATTATAAACAGTAAACCAAAACAGATTTCTAAATCAATAGTGACAAAGTGATGTTCATTGATGGCCGAGAAACAATGAATAAAGTTTATCATTTTCCAGACAAATGGTAAACCCATGCGTCGTGGTGTTCTGGCCATTAGCAAAATAAAGTCAATTAACCAATCCAACCTCACCTAAAGAGTAACCTGATCCCTTTCATTAGTATCATAATCTCACACACACAGTTTCAGAGGTAACCTATGCTCAGGGAAGGAACATGAAAACCCGAACGCCAAATCCTCCTCTCCTTCAGCCGCAAAAGATTCATATTCCAGAGCCAATTGGCGTGTCACAAGGTTAACCAACGAGACTCGGCGACGAAAACACCCAGAAAGTTGAAAAATTGAATATCCTGTTTTTTTTTCTGTGGCTACCTTCGCACCTTTTGCCATCGTCCCTACCGACATACTTTTTTTCTTACTTATTGATTTTATTCCTTGCCTTCTCTCTCTCTCTCTCTCTCTCTCTCTCTCTCTCTCTCTCTCTCCATACTTTAATATGTTTACTTA
The DNA here is from genome assembly GCF_024679095.1 of Eriocheir sinensis. NCBI lineage: Eukaryota > Metazoa > Arthropoda > Malacostraca > Decapoda > Varunidae > Eriocheir > Eriocheir sinensis. Next base: position 12,696,245 of record NC_066511.1, read on the forward strand.
TGCTGTAAAAAGTAGGTAGATAAGAGAGAGAGAGAGAGAGAGAGAGAGAGAGAGAGAGAGAGAGAGAGAGAGAGAGAGAGAGAGAGAGAGAGAGAGAGAGAGAGAGAGAGAGAGAGAGAGAGATGGTGTACTGAAAACCTATTACAGCAACGTTACTACTAACCCGGCTGAGTGGTCAGGCTGCGGGCGTGGTGTCCTGAAGCTCCCGTGTTCAAGTCTCGCCCGCCACTACAAGCTGACAGTTTTCAATCTTCGCCAAGTGGCTAAAAACTACCTACAAGCTGTCCTGAAGGCCACCTATCAACCCGGACTCTAGCGAAACTCTCTACAGTGGAGCAAAAATAAGTTCCGGAGGGCAGCATGAGCCAAACAAAATGGTGCCACTATAAACACTTACCTGCGCCACGAACGGGCTGGGGCCGACAAGAAGGCCCCATCATGATAGCTTAACGGTGCAAGAGGCTGAACTTAAAAATAAAAAAAGAAGAATGATCATAAAAAAAAAACGTAGCAGAGTCTGTGGCTTCTAAGGTGACTGCCACAATGACTTCCCCCGCGGCGACAGAAAAGGTAAAGCAATATCCGCCAATTTCTCTCTCTCTCTCTCTCTCTCTCTCTCTCTCTCTCTCTCTCTCTCTCTCTCTCTCTCTCTCTCTCTCTCTCTCTCTCTCTCTCTCGAACACCAATATAATGAAGTTATCAACGGGCGTTTCAAACTAGTTAGAAGCCTTGCATTAGCGGCGGCGAGGGAGGTGGAGGAGATGTCTTGGGTCGATAACAAGCGGAGGTAGATTGCGATGAAGGTAAGAGGAGGTGAAAGGAAGGAAGTGGAGTAGGAATGGGTGAATAGCTGTGCCATTTGCGAATTAAACAACAAGAAATTGACCTCTCTTTTTGGCCACTCATTTCTTCTTTCTGTATAGGAGCATGATTACCGGGCTTTGTCTATTTTTTGCCCTTGAGCTGATTCCTTTGCTCTAAAAAAAACGGAGATAAGGTGGACTCGGACCTTGCCTAGTGGATAAATGGTATGGAAAGGTAGTGAGAGTTATGATTTAGATTTGAGGTGGTGGCGGTGGTAGCACACTGACCGCGTGATGGACGACATGCATTCGCCGCGGACGACGCTCACGCTACCACACTCTACATTTCGGATTTTCCGCCGAGTCGCTTAAAACCAAAACCTACCCTGAAGACCACCCACACCCCATCCACGGACTCTAGGAAGCCGTCCAGAAGATCAAAAAGTTTCCGGGGGCAGCATGAGCCAGCCAAAGCATGGCGCACACTATAAACACTCGCGCGCCAGAACGGGGCGGGCCGACCATCAGGCCCACCACCTGGAAGCCTTTGGCCCGACCATCAGGCCCCACTGGAAAGATAGATAGACAGATACATAAATAGATACATAGATGTATAGATGTATAGACAGATACATAAATAGATAGATAGATAGATAGATGAATAGACAGATACATAGATAGATAGATAGATAGATAGATAGATAGGCAAAAATACATAATAAAATAGTGAGATATACAGAAACCTTGACAGATATATATTATAATTATAACTATATATCTTTAACAATGTAAGTTCGCCATAGCTTCATTGAGGGTCATTGCTGACTGAGCTACAAAGGGCCCTTGAAAACTGCCCACTCAAAATGAGCCTATATAATGAACTCGTATAATGAGGCCCGGAAACTATCCCCTAACACAAGTTCTGCTGGTGTGAAAAGCTCCCATATGTTCTGAATTAATTTCCCGAGTTCAAGGATTCCCCCATCCAAAAATTTCGATTTCCCACGTGATCCCTAAGCTTGTGCACATGGGCTACTGGAGGGGTAAGGGGACTAAGGTGTGGTGTTGCCCAAAAAATTACACCAATGACTCCACCATGCATACAACTACTACTACTACTACTGCTGCTACTACTTTTTTTTTTTTTACAGCTAAGGAGACAGTTCAAGGGCGTAAATAAAAAAAATTAAAAAAAGCCCGCTACTCACTGCTCCCGAACAGAGGTCAAAGGAGTGTCCAAAAAGAGAGGTCAATTTCGGGAGGAGAGGTGTCCTGATACCCTCCTCTTGAAAGAGTTCAAGTCGTAGGCAGGAGGAAATACAGATGAAGGAAGATTGTTCCAGAGTTTACCGGCGTGAGGGATGAAGGAGTGAAGATGCTGGTTGACTCTTGCATAAGGGGTTTGGACAGTATAGGGATGAGCATGAGTAGAAAGTCGTGTGCAGCGGGGCCACGGGAGGAGGGGAGGCATGCAGTTAGCAAGTTCAGAAGAGCAGTCAGCATGAAAATATCGATAGAAGATAGAAAGAGAGGCAACATGGCGGCGGAATTTGAGAGGTAAAAGACTATCAGTATGGGGAGGAGAGCTGATGAGACGAAGAGCCTTTGACTCCACTCTGTCAAGGAGAGCTGTGTGAGTGGACCCCCCCACACACACACACATGAGATGCATACTCCATACGAGGGCGGACAAGGCCCCTGTAAATGGATAGCAACTGTGCGGGGGAGAAGAACTGGCGGAGACGGTACAGAACGCCCAGCCTCGAGGAAGCTGATTTAGTAAGAGATGAGATATGAAGTTTCCAGTTGAGATTTTGAGTTAAGGATAGACCGAGGATGTTTAGTGTTGAGGAAGGTGATTGCTGAGTGTTGTCAAAGAATAGTGGATAGTTGTTTGGAGGATCGTGTCGAGTAGATAGGTGGAGAAACTGTGTTTTTGAGGCGTTGAAGGACACCAGATTCCTCTTGCCCCAATCGGAAATAATAGTAAGGTCTGAGGCTAAGCGTTCTGTTGCTTCCAGCCTTGAATCGTTAAATTCCTGTATGATGGGTCTTCTATTAAAAGAAGTTGAGTAATGCTGAGTGGAGTCATCGGCGTAAGAATGGATAGGACAGTTCGTTTTGGAAAGAAGATCATCAATGAACAACACAAAGAGAGTGGGAGATAGGACAGAACCCTGTGGGACACCACTGTTAATAGGTTTAGGGGAAGAACAGTGACCGTCTACCACAGCAGAAATAGAATGGTCAGAAAGGAAACTGGAGATAAAGGTACAGAGAGAAGGATTGAAACCGTAGGAGAGTAGTTTGGAAAGCAAAGATTTGTGCCAGACCCTATCAAAAGCTTTTGATATGTCCAGCGCAATAGCAAAGGTTTCACCGAAACGGCTAAGAGAGGATGACCAAGAGTCATTTAGGGAGGCAAGGAGATCACCAGTAGAACGCCCCTTGCGGAACCCATACTGGCGATCAGATAGAAGGTCAGAAGTGGAAAGGTGCTTTTGAATCTTCCGGTTAAGGATTGATTCAAAAGCTTTAGATAAACAAGAAAGTAAAGCTATAGGACGGTAGTTTGAGAGATTGGAACGGTCACCCTTCTTAGGCACAGGCTGTATGAAGGCATACTTCCAGCAGGAAGGAAAGGTAGATGTTGACAGGCAGAGGAGAAAGAGTTTGACCAGGCAGGGTGACAGCACGGAGGCACAGTTTCTAAGGACAATAGGAAGCACTCCATCAGGTCCATAAGCCTTCTGAGGATTGAGGCCAGAGAGGGCATAGAAAGCATAATTTTGAAGAATCTTTATAACAGGCATAAAAGAGTCAGAGGGGGGATGAGTAGGAGGAATATGCCCAGAATCATCCAGAGTGGAGTTTTCAGAAAAAGTTTGAGAGAAGAGTTCAGCCTTAGAGATAGATGAGACGGCAGTGTTGCCGTCAGGACTGAGGAGTGGAGAGAAAGATGAAGAAGTGAAGTTGGAGGAAATGTTTTTGGCTAGATGCCAGAAGTCACGGGAAGAGTTAGAGAAAGCAAGGTTTTGGCATTTTCTATTAATGAAAGAGTTCCGGGCAGAAATGTAAAGTTCGTAGTTAGCATTAGTTTGAAGGCTCTGGTACCTTTTGTGAGCTGCCTCTCTATCATTGACAGCACGAGAACAAGCGTGATTAAACCAAGGCTTTTTAGCGTGAGGAGTAGAGAAAGTGCGTGGAATGTATGCCTCCATTCCAGAGACAATCACTTCTGTGATGCGCTGAGCACACACAGAGGGGTCTCCATCCTGGAAGCAGTAATAATAATAATAATAATAATAATAATAATAATAATAATAATAATAATAATAATAATAATAATAATAATAATGATAATGATAATAATAATAATAATAATAATAATAATAATAATAATAATAATAATAATAATAATAATAATAATAATAATAATAATAATAATAATAATAATAATAATAACAACTATTTTATCATTATTACTATTATTAGTATTAGTATTTATCAGCATGACTATTATTAGCTATTTTTATTTATTCATCATTATCATCATTAGTAGAAGTATTGCTGTTGCATTTGTTGGTGCTAACTATAGATTCATCAGAGATCAGAGGGACGAGGAAAGGGTCTCACGGGGAAACTGAAGCTCTTTTTCCCCTCGTTTGCTGCACCGTCTTAAGACTCACTCATCACCAACATGGTATAGCATTTTCTTCTTCCCCACCAAGATAAACCCCGGACATTAACCATTCTCTCTCTCTCTCTCTCTCTCTCTCTCTCTCTCTCTCTCTCTCTCTCTCTCTCTTTTCACTCATATACTTTCACGTTTTGTTGCGCTTACTAACATTAATTGATAAATGAATTGCCAACGGTTGTTTGAATCCGAGCGTCCATATCACAGTACCACAGACACACAGTACTTACAGGTCTTTGCAGGGCACTCCGGGTACTCGTATGAATTACTTTTATCAAAACTTGTTAATCGTATCAACTTGTAATAACTATAGGAAAACTTAATTTCTCCACTCGCCTGAGAGGAGAAGCGCACACACCTGCACGCACGATCAGAGCTGCCAGGCGACTACTGACTCAACAGGAACATGGAGGAGACGGCCAACATCCCACGGTGCGTTACATGCAGAAATTCAGGACCCCATACTCAAACGCTTCGCCGCCCTCACACTCACATTTGACAGGACTTTGACAGGTGTCGCTGCCGAAATTCCTCCCTAACCTCATCATAACGTACCCTCTTCCACCCCCACATAACCCCCTTCGAACCCCACATGACCCCTCCCCACTCCCTATTACCCCTCCCTAACCTTACTTTAGTGACATGTAACCCCTTCCCAACCCCCCACAAACCCACATAACCCTTTCCAACCCCCCATAACCCCTCCCCCACATAACCCCTCTCTATCCCAACAAAACCCCTCTCCAACCACACATAGCTCCTCCCCAACCCCTTTTGACTCCTTTCCAACCCCACACAACCATTTCCCAACCTTCCTCCCCTCCCTAACATCTCGCATCCCCAACCCCACATAACCCGGGCCCTCCTTAACCCTTCTCAACCCCCCACAACCCCACACAACCCCACATAACCCCCACAACCCTACATATAACCCCTTCCCAACCCCACATAACTCCTCCAAGAGGATGGCAGTTAGACTGCGAGATTAGAGTCATATTCTCAAACCAGTGACATCTCAAGTATATCTAGGGTTCACTGCTCAAACATTTCGGCGCCCCAGCACACATATTTCAGTCCCGTAATCTTTGGAGATATGTCGTGTGTGGCGGGGTGGGAGGTGGCTACAGGGGGAATACAACCTGCAGGTGGGGGAATTTTTTTTTTTAAATAAGCACTTTTATGGGCATTTTGAGGCTGATATAAACATTGGGAGACTTTAGCCCCCCTATCCCTCCAGAAATTTCGGCCCTGCGATATGAAAATAGTCGTCATGGGAGCCCGATACGTTTAAGATTATGGTCTTAGATGTAAAGTCCCTTGACTAGTCTCTAGGAGTCTAGGCTGAAGTATAGAATCTGGAATCTGGAGTGCAGAGTCTTGGATCCCCTTTGTGGCCGCTTTGTGGGATCGAGTCTCTGTTGACGCCTATGTCGTGCTGGCCTTGCGGAGATTCCGTGACCCTGACTCACCTGCACGTCCGTCACCCGCTCGAGAACTCTGTACACCTCGTCAAAATGTCTTGGTTTGGAGGGAATTCCGACAAGAAGATGCAAGGTGAGTGGCGAGGCCCGGAGCAGTGCCTTCCGCCGTGTGTAATGACCGTCCGAGGCACCGTAAGAACTACCTGGACACACTTGGCCCCACTGAACCCAAGAAAGAGAAAAACAAAACGAACCTAAAATGCTTAAAAGTGCACCCTGATCAGAATCTGGTCATTCAGTCATGCATTTGCCTGTGAAGCCCTCACAGGACGACACCAGGGCTCATGTGAGCGACTAGATCGCCGTGGCCCAAAACAACAACAACAACAACAACAGGTCTGTGTACACTTGAGGACTTGGAAGGCAGTGTTGGGGCTTAGGGTGTCACTGCCCAGCAGATCCTCTAGAGTTGGCCTGTAAATGTGGAGTCTGGTTAGGGATGCTTTTTGGCTGGTGCAGAGGGGGTGGAATCTTGGGCAGTGAAGCATGAAGTGTTCTGGTGTGTCAGGCAGTGTGGGGCCTGGACCATGTTCAGCCTGTGCAGGTGGACGTTGAAGCGTGTGTGTCCAATCCTTAGGCGGGTGATGGCTGTGTCCAGGGGACGACCGGGGGAGTGACTCCGCTAATGCTGGGTGGAGGACTGCCTATATTGTCCTAAGTTGGTTTTGTCTCAGGCTAGCTGTCAGTTTGGTGCCCCAGTGTCTGTTGGAAGACTGTCTTAGGTGTGTTAGTAGTTCACTGTGGTCTGGAGGTCTGTCTGTTGGCTGGGGATGGGAGTATGCCAGGTTGGCCGCTCAGTCCACTACAGTGTTGGACATGATGCCAATGTGCAAGTTTACTCACTGAAGGTGTATCTGTCTGCCCCCTTCCTTTACCCATTTCTTCTCTCTTCTTCCTCCACATTCATTTTTTTCTTAACCTTTCCTCCTTTCTTCTTCCTCTCCTTTCTCTTTCCTTCCTATTGCCAACCATTTTTCCTCCTCCTCTTAATCTCAATGCTTCTCTTCCTTTCATTCCTTCTACTTCCTCCTCTCCCTTCTTTAAAAATAAATAAATAAAGATAAATAAAGTTCCATGTAGTGAAAAGTAAACATTCAAAGTCAGAAAAAGTACAACTTTCTGAGACAGTGGATGTCTCAGCTCAGTATTCCTTGCACTGTAAAAGAATGTATACACACCAATGAAAAGACACGTCAGGCTCAGGCAGTCCTTGCAATACTTCCCATAGTTTTGAGTGGCTCCATACATTCCTGTGTGATGGCCAGGAAAGTCTGATAATGGCATGCTATTAACCCCTTAGCGACGACTTTGATGCTGGCGTCATTTAATTTTTTCTGACGTGGGCGACGAGCATGACACCAGCTCCGGAAAACAAGAAGCTCTCAGGAAATTGAATGGCGTGCGTAACAATGTATGTGTCGATCCTAAGTGACTAACTGGCACCTCTTTGTCCCTTAGATGACTCCGTGCTAAAAATAGTCTACAGTTCCTGCCTATGCATCATGGCGTCTGTAGAGTGATTATTTTCCTCAACTGATCTGTTTTGGCGGTCTGCCTTTTGTTTCTGCTCATTGTGTGCATACTGAGCGTAATCTTGACACCTCGATTGATTTGTTCTTGATGAACCAGTATCTTGTTCACAGTAGTGTTCAGAGGAGTGGGAAGCGGAAGTTGGATTTTTGGGGGAATCATGGAATTCCAGCCAAACGGTCAGTCCAACTCATAATCTGATTTCACAGTTGAATTATACAGATAATGTTCTACAACTTTTATTCAATGAAATTAATTCTAGAATGAAAAACTACAAAATTTTTTTTTTCGAGTTTCACTGCAAAATTTGCTCTGTAGGCAGTAATTTTCCCAGTAAAAGATTATAAAGTATATTTTTCAGACTCCATCATGATAAAATGAGCAACTTTTCTTCAATAAATTTTCCTGTATGTTGCACCAGTAAAAACTTGGAATTTTTGGGAATCATGCAATTCCAGCCAAATGGTTAGACCAAATCATAATCTGATTTCACAGTTGAGTTTTATGGATGATTTTCTACAACTTTTATTCAAGGAGATTATTTCCAGTATGTAAAACTAAAAAAAAATATTTTTTCGAGTTTCACCACAACTTTGGCCCTCTGTAGGCAGCAAATTTACTGGTCAAAGATTAAACTATATTTTTCAAACTCCATTGCGATAAAATGAGCAACGTTTCCTTAATAAAAATTTCCTGTACGTTACCCTGGGGTCAGTAAAAAGTTGGAATATTTCGGGAATCATGGAATCCCGGCAAAACGGTCAAATAATAATCTAATTTCACAGTTGAGTTATACGGATTATTTTCTACAACTTTTATTCAATAAGATTCATTCCAGAATAAAAAATATTAAAAATATTTACCAAAATTATTGAGTTTCATCACAACTTTGGCTCTCTATAGCCGGTAAATTTTAAGGTCAAAGATTATAAACTTTATTTTTCAGACTCCACTGTGATAAAATGAGCAACTTTTCTTCAATATTTTTTTCTGTATGTCGCACCAGTAAAAAGTTGGAATTTCTCGGGAATCATGGAATTCCAGCCAAACGTGACAACCTAGAAAGAAACGGATTTCACAGCAGGGTGCGTCAGAAAATTTTCTGTAAAACACCTTTTATGACTTTTTCTCAGTGTATTTTTCGATGACTTGCGTCATGGGAGATCACCCAAAAAAAACTTTTGGGTCGCTGAAGGGTTAAGGTGCACATTCAGGAACTGAGGGATTTGTTTTACATAGGCATGATGATAACCCCCTTCAAACTCCAGAATTACACCCAATTCAAGATGACAGAGCCAATCACCACTGAACCATAACACTTGTCCATTACACTGTGCCCTGGCCCCCTCCCTGTTACAATACACTGTGCACTGGCCCCCTTGTGTGTTCCATTACACTGTGCCCTGGCCCTCCCTGTGTGTTCCATTACTCTGCATTGTAATCATTGTGCATTGGTACCCCCTGTGTTCCATTACACCATGCACCAGCCTGTTCCTGTGGTGCCGAGACAAAGCCTGATGGGCAAGCCTCCCATAACTCGCTCAGCGAGTGAGGTACCTCTTTGGCCGACTGGTTAAGGAGTGACTTTCCTGTCCCGCTGGTCGTGGGGTCAATCCCCGGCGCTGGCAAAACCTTTCCTTGTCTGGATTAATTTCTTGTGTGTCTCGTTACATGCAGAGGTTGTGTGGGAGTGTAGTAAAAGAGGAAATTCAAGGTGTTATATTCCATTATATACACTGCACCACCCCCACATTTCACCCATTTCATATGAAATATCTTTTCATAATTATTAGTTCTAGTCTCAGAGCCTTGCACACCCTTGCTGTAGGACTCATTTTACATCAATGTAATTTCTGTGGAATAAATAAAATACAAATCAAGATTGTGTGTAGGTATTAATAAGTGGTTCTGCAAATTACTGTATATATATTCATACCCAAATGAAAATCATTGTATTTTATATGCTAATATTCAAATTTTATTTTTGCCTTCAGATTGTTTGTTCCAGTTGAAATTCTGTGAGAAGCAGATGGAAAGACTCTCAAAGAAAGCTGAGAAAGACCAAAAGGTAATGCTAATAAAGAAAGAATAAATGACAAATAAATCTAGTAACTTATCAACAATAGGGAAGTTAGTGACATCCATCAGTTTAACATGGACAAGACCAATAAACCCTAAAGAATAGCAGAAGCAGGGAAACAACCAAGAGAAGACTTGACATTGGCAGTCTGGCAGACATCAGTTGTTTGGTGTAAAAGATGCAAATGACACAGTAACAAATAATATAGAGTAGATAGTCAGTTGGGGGAAAGAGATGATGGAGAAAATTATTTAATTTAAGTATACTTAGGGACAATTTTCTATACCTATGAGACCATGAAGGTAGAGGCAAAGGACTGAGCAGTTATTAATTAAAAAGGAATGTTAAATTAGTAAGGAATATTGAAGGGACTGGAAAAATAAAAATAAGGAAAAGTCAGAGGTACAAGGACTATGCAAAATTGAGTCAAGGGCTGGAATTCAAGGCAAGGGGATAGGTCGTCCAAGAGCATACCCCTCGCACTGGGCTCCAGCTCTGGTTTCCTAAGCCCACTTCAAAAACTTTAGTAGAAATGGTATCGGGGGGATAGGGTCTTCAGAGTTTCTTAGATTTTATATTGAGGTGTTCAGTAATTTCTTGCAGTATATATAATTCTTAACACACTTTTTCATCACAGATTCAAGAAGGCAAGATCAAGAAGGCTCTCCAGCAAGGAAATGTGGAAGGAGCAAAAATCTATGCTGAAAATTCAATAAGAAAAAAGAATGAGTCTTTGTCCTACTTGCGTATGGCATCTAAAGTGGACGCTGTGCAGTCAAGGTACGAAACATATAGTGTAATGTTTCATAGTTTAGATGTACTTTTCAACTATACTCTGTTTACATTTACTTTGAAAACAGACCTCGTGCTCATCCCCCTTAACCCTTTGCACCTCATGACACTATATGTATGTTCTGGGTTAGTGACAGAATAGCCCAGGATGGAGTTTGTATGTCCTAGGTAGAATATCCAAGAAAAACAAACTTGTTCATAGAAAAATCCCATACTAGCAGTTTGAAAGTGGTGTGTGTGATAGCCTGGGATATAGCTTGCATGCCCTAGCTGTGCTGTGGTGTTAAGGGGCTAATTAAATATCATTAGCCAATCCAGAAGCAAGCCATGCCCCCTCCAATTCAGGCTGCATGTGAATGGTGTAGACTGGAAAACATTAAATGACCTTAGCAGATGTTGTTCTGGTGTGGATTGGGGCTATTGCATAAGGAAAAAATCAGCATTATGGTGGATGCATTAACAATATACCGTTACTAAATATGTCTGTGCATCCTGCCTGTAACTCTATTAATATTTATGAAGTGGAGTCATTGACCAGAATTTTTCTTCTATCTCTAAATAGCCCTGAAATACTATTAATGATACATTTGCAACACAGCAGTTGAAATTATAATGTTTATGCATAATAAGTATTGTTAATGTATTTCTTTTTTATTTATTCTTTTTTTTAGAATTCAATCCACAATGGCCATGAAGGGCATCACAAAAAATATGGGTTCTGTGGTGAAGGCTCTTGATCAGGCCCTCAACTCCATGGATCTACAGAAAGTGTCTTCAATCATGGACAAATTTGAATCACAGTTTGAAGATCTTGATGTGAGAACTTCAGTAAGTAATACAGTAACTTTCATATTCTTTCACATGACTCATTATATTATGGTTTTGTTTAATATACTTCAGCAGGTATGTATGTATAGCCAGTTCTTAGTTATATATGAAATAATGATAAGGAAAGCCGGGGATGAAAGTTGAGGAATTAACCTCTGAGTAATTTAAGATAAGGCATGATAAGAATAGGTTGGTGCAAGAGCGATAAGAATACAAGTTAAGGGTCATGCAACGAAAAGTATGTCTGATGGCATGAATATGTTATGACATATGGGTTGAATGAGTGCCAAGCCACCCCCTTAAGGCATGTGCTCTGAGCAGCAGCAATCAGAATGAACAGATTGGAAAAAGGTTTGACATTTCTTTTTTATTCTCCCAAAACCAGGTACTGGAAGACAGCATGGGAGCTGCCACAACCCTCTCCACTCCAAAAGAATCAGTGGATGCTCTCATTCAGCAAGTTGCAGATGAGGCTGGCTTGGAGGTGATGGATCAAGTGAATGCACAGGCCATCCCCAGCACCACACTCACCACTGGAGAGCGCACCACAGACCAGGAGGACCAACTTAATAGACGCCTCGCTGCACTCAGAAATTAGAGTCCCTCTTATAATATAGGTATGTTCAAATTAAATGGTTAAAATATTTTCTCATCAAGGAGTTTAACCATAAGATTCACTGTCATAGTGGCTGTACCTTCTTAGCTTAGCATTACTGTTTATATTCTTTAGATAGCTTGGGTTGGAAATATGTGTACCCCATGGCTGTTAACTCTATGTATTGCAATCCTTAGCTAGAAAGCTGAGGGCAATTGGTGGGACAGAAGCTCTGCCCATAGCCACAGGGAAATAGTTTCAAGAATGTAAGAAATAAAAACACAGTTAGCACAAAGTGCATTACTCCTCATTCTGGTCTTGCCACAATTACAGATATACTTTCTTACTGCAGAAGATGGTTATAGTGCACAAATACTGCCATTAGAATGTTTAAAAAGATTATGTTTCAGAATCTGAAAAATGATGGACAGTATTGTAAAAGCCAGTAGAGACAGTCTTTGGGTCCTGTTAATGGCTGCTCAGATCATTCAAGTGGCACATCCCTTTCCAAGATCTCTCACCCATTGGCCATTTGGTTGGTCATCTTAACAAGTAATACCCACTTCCAAATCTTCACCCGTGTAAGTGGCCATCATGGATCAGCCCAGTCCTTCCCTTTCATGTTTGATGTATATTTTTGTTTATCAATTTATATATAAATAATATAAAGTAAAATCTTTATATGATAAATATATTTATAATAATTACAGTAAACTGTTTTATATTCAGCAAATTTTCATATTGTTCCTTTGGGCACCTATCATTACGGGTGAAGAAGTTTTCAAAGCTCAGGCCTTGGCCATCTGTAAAAGCTGATGGCCTTGCATGTTGTTTCTTAAAACATTAGTGAGGCACTTTACCAATAACTTGAAGAAAATAAAGGATTCTTAAGTCTAAGTTAGACAGGACAAGTTTTATTACTTAAAGAAACTAATGTTTGTTGGCTATGATTTTTTAAGTATACTATACACAGTCACGTATGAAAAGAATTCATAGTTTTAAAGTTTTGATATATTAATGATGGTTGTACTTTATTGCGGTAGAAAGGATGCACGTTTCCTAAATCTTTGATCCTGGCCAGACGATTTTGTTTGTATCGATGTATTTCACATACCTTGGTAGCGTAGTTCAAAACAACAGCAAGTCTCGCGAGGAAGTCTTACAGCGGATTGGATTGGCCCACAGTGTTAAGGACTTGTTCAGCACGAGTATATGGCATTGTCAATACCTATGTAGGACAAAGATTCGGATCTTCAAGTCCCTTGTGCTCCTTGTCTTACCCTATGGGTGTGAGACATGGACACTTAATAGGGACTTGGAGATGCAGAAAGTTTGGTGATAAATGTCTACACAGAACCATGGAATACCTGTGAAATGACTTTGTGTCAAACCAGCGACTACTCTGAGATTGATTTGACCTATATTACCTGCATAGTCCATCAACACCAACTCTGGCTGTAAGGGCATGTGGCATGTTACCCAGAAGCTGACCCTGCTCATTGGATTATCAACCCCCATTGATTGATTTTGATGAATTGACTCAGTTGGCCTCCTCCTCCCAGAGGTAAAATTAGACTAGTTTTTGTGTGTTCATATTTTTAATGAAGCTTTGAAACCTCTCTTACAGTATTTTTTTATTGATATAAAAGTTGTCATCATTATTTAATTGAAACACACTTTTACTACTCCCTTCTGAATAATCAGTGCCATTTGAAATGTCATTTCAAAAGTGGGGGCAATAAAACAATCTTTTCAATTACAGTAACATGAAAGATAAAACAGACATTGCTATGCTCTGTAACACACCAATGAGTGGTCGGTTTCACTTGTATGTTGCTATGGGTCCCCAATGTAAAGGTGACAATGGCATGCAATCAGTATATTCACATCACAATAACACTGACTTTTCTTAGCTTCACTCATCTTTCTCCACCTCTCGTACTCCCCCAAGCATAATGCATAATACACATTGTTAGGTGTGTGTGTGTGTGTGTGTGTGTGTGTGTGTGTGTGTGTGTGTGTGTGTGTGTGTGTGTGTGTGTGTGTGTGTGTGTTATTTCTTTTCATGTTAAGCTGCAGTAGTGGGTAGTGCTGTGAGTGAATCTATACCACAAACTCAAATTACCAGGAAACAAAAGTGAACCTGCAGCAGAGCAGAGGATGTACCTTCCAAGGTGTAGATTTTTCTAGAAAAATCTCTAAAATTATACCCATGTTACTACCTGAAATAAAACTGTTTCCCAAAATATGCCACTGATGACAATATACATAATCCCATATACACCATCTTGTTAAGACTGGAAACTCATAATAAGGCTAAAAGCAACAGGGGCTGGCTTGTGGTTGTGTTACTAAACCAACCACACAAAAATTGTAGGATGGTTTAACTTGTGGAGTGCAAGTCACAGCTTGGGCTGTGCTTAGTTCAAATGTCTCAAATGTTGCCACCACAATAGGCATAAAATAACCCTTAACACTGTGTAAGGGAAACCCTCCTTATCCTGCCATGCCCCCACCCTCAGTACACCAATAGGCAATATGGGCAACAGAAATTAATTGCCACCGTCTGACAACCCCCTCCCTTTCCTACAATTGTGATGTCTAAAATTATGTTGTAGGTAAAAACATTATTGAAGGAAATGCCAGTAACCCTTAAGCTCATTCAAATTGTAGAAGTGATAGTGAACACAAAATACCAAGTGGAAAGTAGGGAAAAGTAAAATGTGCAGAGAGGAGAGAGCAAAGGGGTGAGGCCTCCCCCACCCCTGCCACTGCTGCTTCCCAGTCCCCACCACTACCAGTGTAATACAATACTGTATTGATGAAAAACAAAAACAGCCAAAAATTTAAATCTATATAATAAATAGATATCACATTAATGTAGATATACCTAAGTTAAAAACATGTATAACAGCAAAACCGCCTTATACCACGTCCCCCGTCCCTTCCCCACAGCCCGTTACCTGCCAACTGCTGTGCCTCACTGCCTTCTCCCACCCACATACACAACCTTATGAATAAGGCTACTCAAAGATGGAGATGGTTTTCTTTCCACCAGATGATACCCTAAAGTTTATATTAAAAATATTAAAAAAAAATATCTTCATATAATTTTTTGGCAGTCTCCTCTGGTCAAGGGTTCTGTTGGCCAAATTTTCTTTACTGACAGTTTGCTGATTTCAGTATATGCTATGTAAATTTATAAAGTGATGACTGTGGCAAGATTTCATGACTGGACAAAAAACATAGGACTCGAAACCCTTGAGTGAGGGTAATATTAACTGAGTGCAGTACATGCAGAGCCCCAGTTCCATGGCAGTCCTGCTGACAACTGACTCTTTAGCTCTCATCTGTTTAACTTAAATACTAAGGTAATGAAATTCGGGTAAAATAAGTATGAAGTGAAGAAATTTTGGCCATGTCTGAGGTGGTGGAGTATGTTTGTAAAATGCTCCAGTGAAAAAATATCTACCAATACTTAAAATTTATATGTCTTTGCTGCCCTGAGGGACATAGTCTAGGCTCGTTCTGTTGTCCACTGATTATTTGATCAATGACAGCACTTTCTTTTTTGCTCAGCCCTTGGTATATCCCAGTCCTGAAGTTTACAAGTCACAAAATTATGATTATGATCAAAATTATGATTGATAGCATGCTTGGTTAGTTTACTGCACTTACCTTTACTGTTCACTAGTTTACTTAAATTCATATACAAAATGCAGCTTTAGGCCAAGTCTTTATATATCAGATTCTTCACATTGTTGAGTAGAGATAAAAGAATGTTGAGAAACCATGTTTCCTCTATTGATGTTTTAATACAATGCAGTTTTACCTTCATGTGTTTCTGAGAAACTTATATAATCCCTGTATTGTTCACTGAAATGGTGTACTTGATTTTTTTTGTTAATACCCTTACTAGTGAATGCTAAAAGTATCATCAAGGTAACCATGTAAAAATATTACATATATATTTTTTACTTGAGTGGATTCTGTAAAGCTCATCTTGCTATTTTTAACATACACTGTATATTTGTACTTTACATAAAACACCAGCATGTGATTGCTGTTACTTAAGGTACTATCAGGTATGGCTGGTGAGGAACAAGTTTCTTTTTATCACAACACTGCCAGATCCATTGAGCTTTGACAAACTGAAGTGCTGGGTTATCATTTAAAGCCTGTAAAGAAAAGAAAATGTCCCAATGTATTTTGTTTTACATTATTTACATACTTGTATTTTAATTAAAATATGTATAGCAATATATATTATACTGATCTTTTGATTATATTTTACATTTAATCACAGAAAAAGTATTGTAAGAAGATTAATGAAACTAGTAGTGAAAGATCTTCATTGCTTTTTTCATATTCATGAAGCATCTTCTAAAAAATCATTAAGAAATTTTTAAGGTGCTACAAAAGTGTTGATAAAACTAAAATAATCAGAATGATTAAATACTTTCATTGCGAAGGTTATGGAAAGGGCAAGTTGGTTGTGCGTGGAAAAAGCCAAAAAGATCAAAGTCGAAACAAGCCGAGTTATTTTGCTCAGTTGTTCATAATATGAAGGATGTCTGTGTGATGGCTCATTAGGGGCAACATGCAACAGTGTTGATGGACGGTGCAGTAATGCTTCCTAATAATAATGATTATGATGGACGAGAGGAAGAGATGAAAGGAAAAATTGGGGACAAGGATTGTTACACCCTTTATTCACATAACTGCACCAATGAAACCATGTAAGCCAATAAATGAGCCCCAATTCAGCAGCCTGGAGAATCTGCTCAGGTAAATTTATTTGGAATATATCTCTTTGGATGGGAGGCAAATGATCTACTTATAATTATGCTAATGAATATGGATTATTTAGTAAATTGAGGAGTTCAATTTAAAATGGTATATGATACCTCTTTATTGAAGTAAAAGGCAAATGAATTCTTTAATAGATTTTATTATCCAAACTACTTTACTGTTTGTATATTCATTTTTCTATTATATATATATATATATATATATATATATATATATATATATATATATATATATATATATATATATATATATATATATATATATATATATATATATATATATATATATATATACAATAACAATTTACTTACCTCTTCAAACTGTTCATCCCATTTGCTCTCACTGATGACAAACTGAACTTTCTCACTCATATAATCTTCAATTTTTCTGGAAAAAAAAAAAATTGTGTAATATCATGGGTGTTTTCAGAGAATGCTTATTTAAAGTATATATAAGCATTTAAAGTAATAAAAATATAAAAATACAAATTACATTACAAAATTAATAAACATATTAGCAAGCACCATCATAAACAATCTAAGGAAAGAACATGACCAAATTCCCTAATTAGTCCTCTGCCTCATCAGCTCTCCTCCTCTTACTACTGAGTCTTCTTACCCTTGAATTCTGCCACAATAATGCCTCTTACTATCACATCAATATTTTCATGCTAACACCACACTTACACTACTCACAGCCAGGACAACAGAAAACTTAATTGGAGGCAAAGGTTATATAAAATACATTCAATTTAAATTTAGAGCAAAGTCCTTGACTATGGGAAGCAAAGCGTCAGTCTCAAAGAAACATTTTAGAACTCTTACGATAGAATTCTTACCCATTGAAAGCAGTTATATAGCGGTATAAGAGAGTCCTTTTCTCCTCTGCCATGTTACCATACAAGAAGAAATACTTGTTCTGGAAATAATCCTGAAGTACTGGTAATGGCAGGAAAGAAGTGTCTGGAAGCTCCTGGAAGGCAGAAAACATATAAATGACTTCTTTCTGCTGTTCCTGTCCTCAGCATTTTCCTCTCTCATTCCAACCACTTGCATGTTCCCCCTTCATCATGTCCATAAACCTACTCTTTGGCCCTCCTCTTTTCTGCTTGCCTGACAGCTCCATCTCCAGCATCTCTCCTCTCATTTGCCCAAACCATCTGAGTCTTACTTCCCTCACTTTGAACCTGGGCTGTCCCTATAATATACTAAATCCTGAAGTAAGTAAAGGTAAAGTTGGGGGCAGAAAATACTTCCACTATCATCTCTGCAGGAAGAGGACAATAGTTGTGTAAAAATTTACACTTATGCTTACCTCATCTATATCTGTGTCATCTTCATAGACTTCATCATCACTATTGTCTTTCACACCATTAGATGTCAAAGAATTGCTGATGTTCTCTGGATGAGAATCTCTTCCAGATTCTCTGGTGCCTTTGGTTCTGTCACTGTTTTCATAATTTTTTCTAGGGTTTGCTTCACTGCCTTTTGCAGTATTTTGTTGCCTATTAAGGACCCTGTCAGAGGAAAAAAAAATTATATATATATATATATATATATATATATATATATATATATATATATATATATATATATATATATATATATATATCAGTAAGATCTAACATTAGCTGTAAACTCTTGTAGTGATAAGAAAAGGAAAGAAAAAACAGTGCCTTTACAAAGCATGCAATAAATATGTATTCATGCAAAGCATGCATTCATGTATTCACTACTGTTGGTCTGTTATATATATATATATATATATATATATATATATATATATATATATATATATATATATATATATCTATATATATATATATATATATATATATCATGGTTGGAAAAATCATTATTTAAAAAAAAATTTGATTTAAATCTGTTTTTTTTATTTAAATTGATTTTTTATATGATTTTTTTTTGCATTAATCCTTGTTTGTTTCCACTGATTATTTGTTTCAGTCTTAAGAGGCCATTTTCTTGTATTAAACTTAGCCAATGTTAAATGAAACCATAGTTTAATATACATTACCCAAAATGAGTTTTTCACATTAAAATCATAAGTAGCAGTAAAAATCATGTTGCCAACTTGTCTATTTATATGTTGTCAAATTTGGATCATATTAATAAGAAATTAGACTTAATCGTGTTACTTTGCATTAAAAAAATAATTGAGCTCATTAAACTTCATAATTACATTTATTGTTATTATCAAGAAAAAGACCTTACTTTTTTATGCTTTTGAATATATTTCTTGTAAGAGATGGCAATGATTCACTGGTGCCTGACTTGCTACAGGACCAGTACAGGATCAGTACAGGACAAGTGGACTTGATACTTTTCCTGTACAACTGGTGACATGTGCTTCTCTCTCTCTCTCTCTCTCTCTCTCTCTCTCTCTCTCTCTCTCTCTCTCTCTCTCTCTCTCTCTCTCTCTCTCTCTCTCTCTCTCTCTCTCTCTCTCTCTCTCTCTCTCTCTCTCTCTCTCTCTCTCTCTCTCTCTCTCTCTCTCTCTCTCTCTCTCTCTCTCTCTCTCTCTCTCTCTCTCTCTCTCTCTCTCTCTCTCTCTCTCTCTCTCTCTCTCTCTCTCTCTCTCTCTCTCTCTCTCTCTCTCTCTCTCTCTCTCTCTCTCTCTCTCTCTCTCTCTCTCTCTCTCTCTCTCTCTCTCTCTCTCTCTCTCTCTCTCTCTCTCTCTCTCTCTCTCTCTCTCTCTCTCTCTCTCTCTCTCTCTCTCTCTCTCTCTCTCTCTCTCTCTCTCTCTCTCTCTCTCTCTCTCTCTCTCTCTCTCTCTCTCTCTCTCTCTCTCTCTCTCTCTCTCTCTCTCTCTCTCTCTCTCTCTCTCTCTCTCTCTCTCTCTCTCTCTCTCTCTCTCTCTCTCTCTCTCTCTCTCTCTCTCTCTCTCTCTCTATCTATCTATCTATATATCTATCTATCTATATATATATATATATATATATATATATATATATATATATATATATATATATATATATATATACAGGTAACTCGATTTACATGAGTTTGGTTTACGTGTTTTTGAAATACCACGGGGTCCAAAATCCAAATAAATGTTTAATTTACACGTTTTTTTCACTTATACGCGATATTTTATGGAGTGGCCACCAGATGTCTCATGCAACTGGACTCACACAGCGCCGTGGCCACACAGCTGAGCTCAGTTCTTCCCGCGCACCACTTGAACAACAATACAGTACCCACGCTGCCATGCTACTGAACAACAGGGGTAGGCAGCTACCGGTACCAGTACCGGTACTAACGGTACCATCTATACCAATGCTGTCCAAACTTTTTCGCCTATTGTACCCTTTATTACCTTCTCCTACTGTTACGTACCCCCCATGGCTGATGAAACTCAATTATATTATGTTATATTTATATTATATTATATTATATTATATTATATTTAGGTACACGTATATTACGCGTCCTTCATAAAGGTGCCCGTCCCTCCCTCTCTCTTTTCCTTCATAGAACATGGGAAGTTTCTTTAGTGTGTGTGTGTGTGTGTGTGTGTGTGTGTGTGTGTGTGTGTGTTCATCGTCTTTCCACGTACCCCTTTGATCAATACTGCGTACCCCCAGGGGTACGCGGACCCCAGTTTGGACAACACTGAATACGATACGGTATCGGTACCAATACTAGCCAGTCGTTCATGGTGTCCCTCATTTCTTCCTCACACGAGTGAAGCTGAGACTGAGTGCCTGAGTGGATATCTCGGTGATATGGATATTCTCTCTCTCTCTCTCTCTCTCTCTCTCTCTCTCTCTCTCTCTCTCTCTCTCTCTCTCTCTCTCTCTCTCTCTCTCTCTTCACTGAATGAAGTGAATATTTATTTTTCAATAGAAACCTACCTCTTGTTTGATTTACATTGTTTTTGATTTATGCAACCTCTTCAAGGACACAATACTCGCATAAACCCGTATTGCAAGGGTTAATTTGGGACTGAAGAGAAACACATTATTAAATACAGATCGTGACACCCAAAAAGTTGCAAAAATTGACCAAGGGCTACCATTGACAAAAAAAATGTGGGAGTAATGAGCAAGTCACTGATTATAAAGGTAAAGGCAAAATTAGGGCACGCGCTAAAGCTTTGCGTGGCCTCGGTTCTCATCTCTGTCACACTGGTCCTGGAGCCCGTGGCGGGAAATGACCCATCACCCATAGACATAGGGCCAGTGTGACATCCAAGTTACCATAATTTACCCTGCCCAGGTTTCCCTAGTTACTCATTTACTGACCAGCATTGTAAGGCACTAATGTATATAATATCATGTACATATAAATGTAGGAATGTAAGTGTCGGTACACAAGCTCTGTATCGCACCACCGAATGTTTTCTGAAAGGTTGCTGTTTATAGCCTTGGGAGAGAGTGGCGTGATATCTGGAATGTGCCTTTGTGGACACCGGCTGATTTGAGGTCATCATGAAGGCACATTTCAGAAAACATCCGGTGGCATGATGCAGAGCTTGTGTTTCGGTGGCATGATGCAGAGCTTGTGTTTCGACACTTACATTCCTACATTCATATGAACAGTACACGATGTTATATACATTAGTGCCTTACAGCACGATAGGAAAGATGAATGGTTGGGTGAGCTGCGCACCGACTGCCCAGGTCAGGATCTGAACCCCAGCCTGTAGATCTGGAGCTAGGCGAGTTAACCATGAAAGTCAAATCTATGAATGTGGAAGGCCTACTGTAATCTAAATTGGAGTTAGGCAAGCTTCCAGCTCATGGGTAAAGTGGTATACAGGGAGTTAACCACAGTTCATCAAATTTTACATTAGGGAAACCTGCAGATATCAAGTCTACTATATACAAATAAACAAATGTAAGGGCTATATGACTTATCTGACAATGAAAATCACAATCAATGAAAATACTCACCTCTGGATTTCATCATCAGTGTCTTCATTGTCACTGAAACGATCTTCATTATCTGAGGAGGAAAGGTTTTGATTTAATACTCATCATCATCATTCATCATTTCATCGACGCCTGCTCCTAGGAGCTCCCATCAGGGGATGGCCACGGCAGAAGAGCTTCCAACTTTCTCTATCCAGACACTCCCTCCTTGCCTGCTCAAAGTTTCTCAAAGATCTTTCCCCCCTCTCCCTAACGTACTCTTGCACCCTATTCCTCCATTTCATTGGAGGTCGTCCTCTAGCATTCCCTCCCTCTATCTCACTCACATACACCCTTCTGGTCATCTTACTCTCCTCCATTCGCTCCATGTGGCCAAACCACTTTAAAGTCTGCCGCTTCACTTCTTCCACCACTCCACACTTCTTCCCTTCACCCCTGTGACACATTCCAAAACGCTCGTACACACTTTCATTACTCATTCCATCCATTCTACTTACACCACAAGCACTCCTCAAATAACTCATTTCCACTGCCTGCACTCTAGACCTCTGACTTTCATTCCAGACCCATGTTTCACTTGCATATGTGAGGGTTGGTACTATTATTGTATTTCTCAAATCCCTCTTTACCTCCATGCTCACACTTCTGCCATTCATGATTCGTCCCAAAGACCCTACCACCCTTCTTCCTTGCAATGCCCTTTCTCTTATATCTCCTTCCATACCACCATGCTTACACATAACTGATCCAAGGTATTTTAAACTCATTGACCTCCTCCATTTCTTCACCATTCAAAATTATTTTGCATTCTTTTTCACATTCAGTTCCCACTCTATATGGGCATACAAAAGCTACAACCTCGCTTCTACTTCGCTCACAAACCATCACTTTACTTTTGTTGACATTTACTTTCAGCTTTCTCCTATTACAGACACTATCAAAACACTGACCAAATTTTGTAGGTCACTTTCATTTTCTGCAATGAGCACTGTGCCATCAGCAAACAGTATCGAATTCAGTACCCACTTCCTTCCCTCATTGAACAGTCTTACTCCAACTTCTCCAACTTTGCCCTTAATTTCTCTAATAACACCATCCATATAAATATTGAATAACCATGGTGACATGACGCACCCTTGTCTTAAGCCCACTTTTATCTCAAAATATTCACTTTTCTCCAGTAATTTTGACACATGCAGATGCATCCTCACAGAAAGACTTTATTGCACTAAGCAGTTTTCCTCCCACACCATAAATCTTTAAAACATCCCACAATGCAATCCAATCAACTCTGTCATAAGCTTTTTCCAAAAGCTATAAATGGAAAGTACACTCCTAAAATTCAAAAGTATAATTTAGCTCAATTTTAATGATGGCATTACATACTGAATACATATGATTTATTGAAAAGTAGGTAATTTTACCATTATGTGATGGAAATGGATGAGTGAATTGGCCACTAAGTAAGCTGAGCTATCCTTGTTGTGAAAGGTTCTCAGAAATCAACTTAAAATGTACAGATGTGCAATCAGAGGCCACATCCACCTTCATATTTGTAGAGAGGTCAGCTACAGAACTCTGCAAGACATTGGATTCTTAGTTGTCATGGCCAAATACTACAAAAACAGTAAAATGACTCCATATAGTTACCAGAGTTATCTGAAGGCTCCGTAGGAGTGGCTGCTGTGGGAGCAGGTTTTGACACTTTTGGCATAATTTCTTCTGCCCAGATTTCTTCCTCACTCTCTGAACCACCTTTCTGTTTTTCAAGTCCATACCTAGTAGTAATTGTGTCATGTTAAATTCATCAACTCATTTGTAATAAAGAGTAGAAAGATCATAAATAAATGAAGGAAAGGAAAAGTAATGATTTAATAAAAAGCACACTGCAACATCAGACTACAGTGGTCCACTAAGCTTTCAACTTAATTGGTTTCACATACTGCAAAAAACAAGAATCCATGAAAATTAGGGAATTGATGCTAAAGGAAGAAGGGCAATTGGATACAGGCTCCTTCAACTTGTCCAATATCCCTGTACTTTGCTCCCTGATCCATTTGATGAGCAGTTTTAATCTTATTTCACTGGTGCACTTTGTTATTCAATTTTCCCTAACGTACTCTCTACCAACATGAGTGCTAATTACCTTCTCCATGGATATCTGATTTTACTCTTATAACAATCCATGATCCATTTGCCGGTGACAATCTTCCCCTTACCCTTGACTTGCCGATACTTTGGTGTGTTGCTGAAGGCACATCTGTAGAAACAAAAAGAGAGAAATTATATCTAGTTTCAGCAAGACGTCTGTTATTTCAATTAAAACTGCAACATGTTTTAGAACAAGAGCCTACAAAAAAACGCCTGCACCATGATCAGATAATGTGGCAAAACTAATGCCACAATTGGATTTCATACAATCCTTTAGCTATGCCACTGAATATGACAACAATTTCTTAACAGTGAAACATGCAACTCAAGCCATAAATCTTCAACAGTTATGAATACTGGTGTTGAAAATACTACAAAATATGTTACTCTAATCTATTTCACAATGCTATATCAACCAATAAAAATGGTTACATTGTAGAACTGTACTTTGGGAAGAAACAAGACACAACTGAAGGCTTACATTAGGTGAGTGCAGGAAGGACTCCAATCAGATTTATACTGAGCCCCCATCTCTACCAGCTTGTCTCGGAGGGTGGAACGATCAGGGTTCTGGTAACCACTCATCACAAACACAACATTATCCATCAAGGAGGTGAATGGCTTAGACTTCCTCTTCCTGGTTGTCTCTTGGGTGTCAGTTCTGGAGGTTGAAGGTTTATCAGCCTTTTCTCGATTCTTTATTTTGTCAGGCTTCTTAACTCTTTCTTCCCTACCTCCATTTTCTTTTGATTTGTTTTTTTCTTCAGTTTTCTCAGGCTTTGAGTTAGGTTTGCTGTGAGTCTCATTCTTTCTATCTTTGCTCTGATGTGCTGTGGGGGTACCTGGTGGAGGGCCCTTGGCCACCAGTGATCTTACTGACTCTGAAATAATTTAATTATATTCAAATAAACTTAACCACAGATATGGAAGCTCTAGTTCTATCTGTACAAAAATTACACACCATGAGTCATCTGTTTATGGAGCAAGTACTGACTACAAATGGAGACTTTTCTTACACATACATGCACAAAGTTAACACATGAGGTGCCTAAAATGGATGTAACTCCTTCAGTGTAGATATTTAAGGTTTGGGACTGGAACTTCTCTCAAATACTTTAGCCAGAAAAAATTGTCAAAACGGTCACAAGTATATTTCTGTACCTAATGCTGTCTCTATGGGAAACGAGATCAAAATGATGATGATGATGATGATGAGACGTATACAT
Source organism: Eriocheir sinensis (assembly GCF_024679095.1). Lineage (NCBI taxonomy): Eukaryota > Metazoa > Arthropoda > Malacostraca > Decapoda > Varunidae > Eriocheir > Eriocheir sinensis. Next base: position 12,721,134 of record NC_066511.1, read on the forward strand.
GCAACTGCTTAAGGGGGTATCCTCGATTCAAATCATGGTTTGGGCTCAAATTTGTCATTGTTAGGTTTTCATGGTTTCAAGTAGTCCCGGGCTCGGAGAGTTCAGTGCCGCGCCAGCCGTACGAGAACTTTAAATTTTAAAGGTCTCAGCGCTGTTAAATCCCACCCCCACGAGGCAGCTGAGTGCGTACTGTTGCCATATGAGTGGTCATATATTTATTGTTTATACGTTATTTAGACCATTGAAGTATGTTTTTTATTACATACTGCAGTATGACAGTTTGGGTGGAGCGAGAGGCTGCTGCTGCCATGCGGGACTGACTCGGCGTGAGTGGCGCGCAGTCACGGATCGACTCAGTCACTTCTACACCACAGAATAGATAAAATGTCTAGCTACTATGGAATTACCATTAGAAGGTACCTAAATGACAAAAAAGAAAATCCTTCAGTATCAGAATTGAGAGATAATATTCTCTCTACAGTTTTCCATCTGACAAGCACAGATGAAATTCCAAAACATAGCAGATGTCCAGAAGGGGTGGATTCTTGGTGTTTTTATAAGAAAGCCTTGGCTGAGAAGAGACCACCACCCTCTCATAAAAATATGAAAATAAAACTTGACCTTTCAGTGAGTGAACTGAAACTTGTGCTTGGTGTATATATAGACTTGACACAACCTACTCTTCTCTCACGATGTTTAAAAGGGAGAACGCAAAACAAAAATGAATCCTTCCATAGCAAACTGTGGAAAAGATGCTTGAAAACCAAGTTTCATGGTGCTCAAACAACTATGTTTGCTTTCCACATGGCCGTCTTGGAACATAACAAAGGATACATTGAAAGTTCCTTGCTCCATGAAATCTTTGGAGGGATATCAGAATCTGGAACCGAGGTCAAACTAGAAAAGAAAAGACTCCAAAAGTCAATGGAAATATCCCTTCCAAGGAGGAAAAGATCTAAGATAAGCAAGGATGAAAAAGTGGAGGGATATGGTGGAGGAAAATTTTAATGAACCGTAGAGTGACCACCAAAGACATCAACATTTACCATATATTTTTTTCGTTTCCAAACAAAACAATGACTGCTTTATGTTCCTTATAAAATTCTGGAAAAAATGTTATATGTGCAAAAAAACTGTAGGATTAATATTTCTATGTGAAATTTACATGTAAAATCTTTAAACGCGATTTTCTCAAAATGTTGTTTTTTAGTGAGTTACTGATATCTGATTGGAAATATCTCATCACCACTTACATCAATTCTTATTTTCTTTTCAGTTCTCAGTTAGTGGGACATAAAAGAATAATTTAATCTTATAAAATGAAGTTTTTTGTTGATCTTCTATAAAGTACATGCGTTTGAAAATAAAGTTTCTTTAAAAATGTGATATTTTTACTTATTTATTCATACTTTTGAAAATAAACAAATTACGGAAAATAAAATAAGATGAAAAGTTTCCATATACATCATACTTTCAGAAAATGCCAAGTAAAATGTTCTGCAAGTATTTAGAAGAGAGATATTAAAACTTAAAAAAACCCAAAAATTTTAACAAAAATATTTATAAAAAAAAAAAATTAATCAGATATCTATGAAACTTATGGCAAACCCATTTCTTTTCATGCTCTTCAATACTAGAAAACGGGAAGTTTCTAATGGCAATAATAAAAAAGTTTTTCTGAATCGAGGATCCCCCCTTAAATTGTCATATCACTGGAAGACAAGTTACCTGTGAATGGTTTCTTACTGATAGGGCTGGAACCTCTATCAGATGGTTGATCCTTTCTTTTAGCAACTCCTGCAGATGCAATGGCAGCAGCTGATTCTCTAGAAGCTGCTCTGATTGCTGCTGGTCCTAAAAAGTGGAATAAAAAAAATCAAGTCCCTTCACTGAATACTAGGGATGTACCGATACCAAAGTTTTGTCCGATACCAATACTGATACCGATACCCCAATACAGGAAATCCCCTATATACGAAAGGGTTAGGGACTGAAAAAACCTTTCGTTTATCGATTTTTCGTATATCGAAGCCATTTCCCCCATAGGATTGTTAATAAATAGGGGGGTTAGGGACCAGCGCCAGCAAAAAAAAAAAAAAAAAAAAAAGTTAAATATAACTATGCTTAAAAGCAATTTACTACTCACAATACAATGAAACGCAAGGCTCATAAATAATTAAAAACAATTACCATTTCCTGTTCCTTTACTGTTATAGAAATGCATTACATATGTTAGGACAATCCCCTCTAACTCGTCACTACAACTCATCACTTAACATTGCCAATGTTTACTTCCCAAGCTGTGAAAGGCCAGTTTCGACTCGTGCCCAAACACGTGCCAAACAGTACACCACCGACCACTCCAAGCCCCCCCCCCCTCCATCACCCTCACGTTTCCTCACGCTGGCTGGGATGTGTTTCGGATTCGAGTCGAAGCAAGGGGTTCACAAACTGGCAACGCTAAGTGATGAGCGTTGAAGTGGAGGGGACTGGACATGGACACTTGCTGCCTAATCACTGCTTGGTGGTGCTGCTGCTGATGGCTGTGGGGCTAAAGCTGGCTTGAAATAAGCTGTGATTCTCTGCTGAAGTGACTGGGCGCTTGGGAGCCATGATGGAGGCAGATAAAAAACACGAGTGAGCGAGTGTGCGTGAGGCTGTTGACGGCGCGCGGCGACCGATATAGACATCGGGTACGAAACAGTGGGCGCGGAAACTGTCGTACTTTTCGTATATGCGAAGCATGTCTTTCGTGAACCGAAAATTGTCCTATATTTTTCACTTTCGTATATCCGAATTTTCGTACATCGAGCTTTCGTATATCGGGGATTTCCTGTATTTGACCGATACCAATACCTGTGCACTGATTTTTTTTTATACAACAATTCCAGCAGCTAAAGGACAATATCAAATATTAAGAAAAAAAAGGCCCACTACTCGTTGTTCCACCATAGAAGGGAAGAAAAAAAAAGTAATCAGTGCTGGCCTGAAAAAAGGTGTCCATAGATTCGTAGCCAGGCATGCTGACCACTGCACCACGGAAGCTCATATTAACCCTATACGGCATGGCGAGGCAGCAGTACATGGTTAACCGAAGTGTTAACACCCACCCCCATGAGTTTCGACAAGGGGCGAGGGAGGAGGCGCCTCATCAGGTCTAGTTGACTCAGCTAGGTTAGCTTTACCTTAATATTATTGCCGTACATTTAGGCAGAAGACTGAAAAAATCCTCAGACCCTGGGAGCATGCCCTGTTGCGGGGCGACCATCTGACTGACTGAGGCAGGCAAATGAGGCGAGTGGAGGGGTTCCTCCAATACCGCGCCGAAGCTACTAAACCTGTATTGAACGCACCCACGGTACCGAAGGCTATACTGTATACAAAGTATTAAATACTTGTATTTAAAGTAATATAAATCTTATCATTTAACCCATAAACTGCACAATTAAGATTCGGGAACAGCTCCTGGGTGCGCAATAAATGGCAAAACAATAACCTGCTGGAAAACAATTTTTAGCATTACAACACCCAAGAGAGACATGTTGAGCACCAAATAGTGCAAAAAAAAAAATAATAATAATTCACCTAATGTAGCAATGCTGGCAGGATGAAGGTTGCGGATATGAGGCGACCTTGGAAGCGCTGGTAGTGACAGGGTAGATAGGACAGTGGCAGAGGGAAGCTGACACATAGCACAGTCACGTCTGAACATTCTCTTGCCACTAATTATTCATTCCAGTCACAACAAATAAAATATATCACATTAAACATCACTTTGTCAATTTTGATAATCAACCTCTTGTGCATCATTATCATGAGGCCAGTCATTAGTCACACTAGCAATATTCTTGTCAAAGTTTTATGAATGTCTGGCACAAAATCTGATCCATCAGACCAAACAAATGGAGTACGCGTTGTCTCGCGTCTCTGAGGCTCCTGTTCTCCCTCTGCCTCCCACACCAGCTGACACCCTTCCCTCACTCAGTTCATTAGCTGAGTTTTCTCTTATACCTCCACTGTCGTTTTCCTTATCTTTCTGCCACTCTGAATCATCGGACAGTGATGATGGTGTCAGTGAGTTACCAGGCTAGCTAGTAACTTTCCGCACTGTTGGAGAGGAAGCGTGTCTGTGAACTTGAGCGCCAGCAGCATGCTCACGCTTGCTACGCTTCCTCAGACCAGCTGAATCTGATGGTTGAATGCAATCTGAATCACTGTCTCTTTCAAATTTGTCTACTACAATCTTTCTCTTTACCAATACTTTCTTTTTACCCCCTCCCATGCCTCCCCCTCAGTCATGACCGCAGGAGCTATATGAGACTGGTTTGCATCAGTAGATGACATAATTCTACTCTCCATGGCTGCTAAAGAGCAACTAATATGACAATGGTGACTACATGGTGCGAAAGAGGGATGATGTTGCCACACGAGGTTCATTGGAATATACTTTGGCATCGTGGGAAATATAAATATTCACCTTGGAACATGTGTCATCTTAAGATGTCTGGCGCAGTCTAACTCATAGCATCTTGAGATGTCTGGTGCAGTTTACGGGTTAAAGTGATGAAAATTAAATCGCGGGAAATTTCAAACTATGTAGTATCATGATACTAGATAATTACACTTTTCTAATATTTTTTAAATAATTTAGAAAACCCAATTTCTGCTGAACAAAATTATTTGCAACGAGTGACATGCGACATACAAAACTCCTTCAAGTATCGGTAGTATCGGCAGAAAATCAGCCGATACCGATACCAATACCAATACTCTTAAAATGTGCCGATACCACCGATACTGATACATCAGTACATCCCTATTGAATACACTGCTTTAATATTTCCTGTACTAAATAAAAGTCAACATGTTTGAATGCAGATATTTGCACAAAGGAAAAAAATGCTGCATGGCTAAAATTTCAATCTATTCTCTTTTTAGGAACAAAAAGGCATCTTAATTCAAAATATATTTATTATTAATGAGTCATTTATTTCTTAACTAAAGTCCTACAATATTAAAATACTAAGCAAACTTTATTTATAGTTAACTGTGCATTGCGTGGATATTGGGAAGACAAAAGAACCAGATTGAGAGATGAACTTAGAGCATTTAAGAGAGCAGGATGGAGTACACTAACATCAGACAGAGAAGTGATGAAGATTGTGGAAAGCTTTAATTCTGCTGTGGACTAGTAATGGCTGATGACGATGACTTGAGCAACCTAAACCAGCTGAGGGGGCACCAGCCAATGTCATAGAAATTTCCACAACCCAGAATCATATTAACGTGTGCAAATTTTTTACACATATTCAGTAATTATTACGTATGTTCAAATTTGAGGATACAACAGAAAACTCATCACTCACCAGTCACGTTCACTAGAGTTTTCTCTTTCCTCTTGGCAAACAAAGAACCGACTGATATGGGATCAGAATCATCTGTCATCTTGAGCTTGAAGTTTCCAAGCTGGGTGACCTTAGGCGATGGCTCGTGTGTCTCCTGGTGAACAAAATTAATGTGTAGATATACTGAAGTAGTTTCCTGAGAATTTATAACATTGAGTTTCATTTTCTTCTTCAGCTAAATGGGAGAATTTGCCATAGCTGTAATACAATTCATTGTGGGCATCTATCATATTCAGAAGCAATAAGTGTTTCAAGAGGCTGGAGGAAAATCATAACAGTTCTATCATACAAATGAAAAGGAACTAAAGATGAATGCAGCAGTTACAGGAAAGTCTATTGAGCATGTCAGAGAATATATATATATATATATATATATATATATATATATATATATATATATATATATATATATATATATATATATATATATATATATATATATATATATATATATATATATATATATATATATATATATATATATATATATATATATATATATATATATATATATATATATATATATATATATATATATATATATATATATATATATATATATATATATATATATATATATATATATATATATATATATATATATATATATATATATATATATATATATATATATATATATATATATATATATATATATATATATGGAGAGTTCTGACAGAATTTGGTTGAAGTGATTAAAAGTGATGACAAAGATGAACAAAGTGGGATACATATGGAATGAAGCTAGATAGAGTCTATGGTTAATATCATAAAACAACAGAAGTATTTCAAAGTTTGGTCTCCTTTATCTACAAAAACTGGTAATAATCATTTCAGGCAAAATGAAACCATAGCTAATTACTTACAGAAAATCACTATACATACTTATAATATACAAAAGACTTCATAGCTTTACTCACACTCTCTAAAGATCTGGCAGTGATGAAGGACAGCCCGTACTGCATCTTAGGGTTGAATGGTTGAGTGCAGATCACCTTCAGTCTGTCCCACTTTTGTTCAGCAACATTTTTGTTCAGTTTGTCCAGCCCAAACATGCGCACCCGGTGAAGGTCTGTGCCATTCCTTGACTCTGTTGGGCTCATGAAAGCAGAAGAAACAAGCAACAGCTGAAACAGTGAAAATAGTTACATTCATGAATAAAGTGTGACAAACTTCAGTATAAGTCAGTCATCATCAATTAAAAGAATTCTTTCCCCACTACACAGAGCCACTCTGAAAGCAACACAACAAAATATTTATATATCTTTTGTGGTCTAATATGGAACAAATATTGCTTTTTAGGAATATATATATATATATATAGAGAGAGAGAGAGAGAGAGAGAGAGAGAGAGAGAGAGAGAGAGAGAGAGAGAGAGAGAGAGAGAGAGAGAGAGAGAGAGAGAGAGAGAGAGAGAGAGAGAGAGAGAGAGAGAGAGAGAGAGAGAGAGAGAGAGAGAGAGAGAGAGAGATATAGATAGATATAGATAGAGAGATAGATAGATAGATATAGAGATAGATAGAGATAGATAGATAGATATAAATATAGATATATATACACACACACACACACACACACACCCATATATATATATATATATATATATATATATATAGATAGATATATATATATATATATATATATATATATATATATATATATATATATATATATTACACTCTCGAGTTTTGCGCTCGCTTCATTCCAAAGGTATAACGCTAAACTCGAGGATCGTGAAACTCGAGGTATTGAAAACACTGAAAACACACTTATCTGTTCCGACCCATTTCTTTTCTTTTTTTTTTTTTTTTTTTTTTTTTACATGTGGGCTATGGCGCCAGTAGACTATCCATCTGGGCCTGATGGTTGGCCCCGAGCCTGTCATGGTGCAGGCAACTGTTTAGAGTGGCGCCATTATAATTGGCTCATGCTGACCCCCCAGAGCTCACTGTTTTCCTCCTTTACTCCCTTGTTGTCTCAAAATACATACCTTGGAAAAAGGAAGAAAACAGGAAGAGAGAACAGGTCGTTTTAAAGCCATAGATGAAGTCTTACGATTGTCCGAGCTCTGAAAACGCACTTGTTATTTGCTGGGAGTCCGATGACGTCATCGCCGGCACTCACCCGGTCAGCGGCCTCACTGCCTTGGCCCTTGGGGCAGTGTCACACTGGCCATTTTCCTCTAACCGTTGTGGCTACTGATAACGCCTGTGCGCCCATACGGGAGCAAGTTATCGGTCGTCCATAACCTGGTGTCACACTGGGCCTTTTTCTTCCCACCTCATTGGCGGCAGCTTGGGCAACCAGCAGATCCAACTTTTCCGGGTGTGCATCACACACGGCCAAGGTCGGTTGCCCGTATCCACATCTACACTGTAAACAAAGCACTTGCCCTGTATCAACATGGCATCGTCTGCTAAAGTACGGGCTGTTGTGGCCTGTACTGCCATTACCCAAGTTATGGACTTATTGCTGCAGTTAAATGGAAGGGAGAAGCTGTTGTGGATGTGGCGTGTCTGTGGCTCCTCCGTGCCAGTTCTCATTGTCACCATTGCGCGTGAGCAGCCAACCCACCCATCTAGACTCCAACCACATAAACACCTGGATCGAGCAACAACAAAGACACACACACACACACACACACACACACACACACACGCACACACATATCAGACTCGTCATGAACCATGGCAGATGTTTCTCACAAACAAAAATGGCTTCGCCATTTCCTAGAGTGTGTTAGAACTTATTGGTGAGTGGTTCATACAAACCAAACATGCCCAATGGCAAGAAGAGAGCAGTGTTAAAGACGACTGCTCTCTTCTTGCCAAGAGCTAGGTTTGGTTCATGTGAGCCACTCACCAAATACGTTCTAACACACTCAAGAAATGGTGAAGTCGTTTCTGTCTGTCAGAAACATCTGCAATGGTTCCTAACGAATCTGGTGTGTGCGTGTGTGTGTGTGTGTGTGTGTGTGTGTGTGTGTTGTTATTCAATCCATGTGTTTATGTGGTTGAGTCAAGATGGGTGAGTTGGCCGTGCACACGCAGTGGTGACAATGAGAACTGGCATGGAGGAACTACAGGCATGCCACACCCACAACTGTTTCTTCCTTCCATTTAACTGTAGCAACAAAGCCATAAATTGGGTAATGGCAGCACAAGCCACAACAGCCCTTACTTTAGCAGACGGCGCCATGTTAATACAGAGCAAGTGCTTTGTTTATGTTGTGAATGTGGATACGGGCAACCGACCTTGGCCGTGTGTGATGCACACCAGGAAAAGTTGTTGTTGCCGGTTGCCTTAGCTGGCGCCAATGCAGTGGAAAGAAAAAAGACCTGTGTGACACCAGCTTATGGATAACCGTGAACTCGTTCCCGGTTGGGCGTACGGGCGTTGCCCATAGCCCCAACGGTTGGACGAAAACGGCCATTGTGTCACCGCCTTAAGGCAGTTGAGCCACTCATAGGATGAGCATCGGCGATGACGTCATCAGACTCCCAGCGAATCACAAGCATGTTTTCAGAACAGTTAGCCCTGAACTGCAGCTTCAAAACGACGCATTCTCTCTCTCTCTCTCTCTCTCTCTCTCTCTCTTGCCAAAGCCACAATGTTTGGAGGAAAACGTCTAGTGTGATACTACCTTTTAAAGGTAGCGTGCGTGACGCCGATGGTAAGTAAACGTGACCCATATGTGTCAAAGCAGCGGGAAACTAGGGGTGATAATGCGCGAAAGTCAGGATGGTAAGAATTTAGGACTAACAGCGAAACGCGGATAGACAAAGTGGCGCCAGTCCACTTTACGAATCTCTTGGTGAGCCATCTTCCACTGCTCCTCACTCCTCAGCCACTGCCGTCGTCTGTTTCTTTACATACAGCCACGCAGTAATCATGTACCCATGCTCGTACCCACAACCATTTTCCATTCGTAAGGACAACCTACAACTTGCTCCCGGTTGGGTATACGGGGAACCACGGTTGTCTGTAACCCCAATGGTTGGATGAATACGGCCAGTGTGACACCGCCTTTTAAGGCAGCGCACATGACGCCAACGGTAGATAGACGTGACCCATACATGTCAAAGCAGCGCAAAACTCGGGGCGGTAATGCGCAAAAGTCGGAAAATCGGAATATATATATATATATATATATATATATATATATATATATATATATATATATATATATATATATATATATATATATATATATATATATATATATATATATATATATATATATATATATATATATATATATATATATATATATATATATGAACACTTTGTTATATGCCCATTACTTTAAATTCGAAATAATGAATTCTAGTGGCAAGTGGTATCTACTGTGTTTTGGCCTATTGTAGCATTATACACTTACTTGGAAATCATTCATTCCTTCCCTGCTCACCAACACTTCAATGAGGGCTGAACCATCATTGCCAATATCAAGAGAGTTGATAGATGACAGTTTCTCAAACTTCAAGATGACAAAGGATTGCTTTTCTGAATTATTTGGAGTACATTTCCACTTTCTGAATGTGTCTGAACGCAACAGGTTATCTGCAGGATGGTTCTGTAAAAAAAATAAAATTGATAGCTTAAAGAAATAAAAGGCTTGGCAGTTATAAATAGCTAGAATTAAACATTGGTACTAAAAACATTGAGGCTGAAAATTTAGGATTAAAAACAACACAAGTAATTCAGTCTAGGTATAGACATCCCTATTCAATGAAAGTGTTCCAGAAGAGGCATTTACCACATTTGAGAAAACTGTAGAATGCTTTCATTGTCCAATATCTAGTAGCCTTGGCTACCCCAACCTAAGCAAATAAGTAAAGCAGCCACCATGTTCACCAGCCCTAAAGTTATGTGACTATCATTTTGTGACAAGATCAAAGTTGGATATACATATACTTATTCAGCTCTGGTTTCCTGGGTTTGGCAGTCAGTTCCTATTTATCTAGTTTTTCACTCGCCACACTTCTCCCTGATATATCTTGCTGATCTATTCATCTTTCTTTATAACCATTTCCCATAGAAATAGGTAAATGGGGATTTGAGGGGAGGAGAAGCTCCCCTCTAAGAGATGATGTTAGGTATGGTTAGATTAAAATAAGAGTTCTGATAAGAAGTGGTTAGGTTTGGACTGATTTGTGAAGATTAATTGTTTATGATAAAAATGTGTGCTAGGCTTTGCACTGGTCATGGCAGCAACAGTGTCCGCCTTCTTCATAATCTTGTGAGGGCTAGTATTTATTTTCCTCGTCTCCATGAGGTGAGGACAAAACTTTTAATTTTGGCGAGTTACCAGTGGTGGGCACCGCTTACCAAAAAGTTAGCTTTGCTAACTGGTAATCCACTAACTAAAAAGTTAGCTTCGCCACTAAACCGCTAACTTTTTTTTATATGGACTTAGCTTCGGTTTAGTATTTTGGGAAAATGGGAATGAGAATATTGGGAAAATGGGAACATCACATTACAGTATATAAGAAAAAAAACAGGTGGAGTTGAATGACTAAAGGATCTCCACTAGAGTATGACAGCAACTAAAATTAGATTACACTAGAAAACAAAACTGGTAGAGTGATATGACTTACAGGATCTACACTAGAGAATGGCAACACTTAAAATTAATTTATATTAGAAATTAATAGTTGGATGACTTACAGGACCCTCCTTAGAGTATGACAGCTCTTAAAATTAGATTAAACTATAAAAATAAATGATAGTTATATGACTTACAGGATCTTCACTAGAGTAGGACAGCACTTGGGTGAACTTTATCAGCGGCATCCTGCTACTCTGCCCTCTATCAGTATCCTGCCAAGCCGTCACGCTGCAACCTGCTACAGTGCCACAGCGACTCAGCGCTCCCCTCCTGCTTGCTGTGTGGCAAAGCTGTGCCGAAAGGCCCTGTCTGCTTTTTCTTTTTCTTCTTTTGACGTGTAACACTTTGTATCGCTTTTTTTTAATAGGTCTTCTTCTTCTTGGGCTGGCTCTTGTTTGGGGTTTTGGTAATGCAAGGAGGTGGGAATCCGTCTTTGCAACAGCAAAAAATAAAGTCCTGCTGTTGTTATGCACACACACAAAAAAACAGGGTTTTATAATAGAATATAAAGAAATTTTATGATTTAATCAATTTCCTTGAAAATATTTGTAATGGACCAATGCCCAGCGCATTATTATAGATGGTCTGAGTCCCGCAGCAAAGTGTGCCAGATGTGTGACAGGGGTGTGGACGAGACTGTACAGCATGTGGTGGAATGTAAGAAGTATGACAGAGAGAGAACGAAGATGATGCAGGTGTTTCTGAGTGAGCTGGGACGTGAAGGGAATGGGAGGACTGGAAGGGAGTCTGCTGGGGCTGAGTGGAGAAACGAATGGACGAGTGATTGAGGCGGTGAAAGAGTTCTTGAAGAGCATGATGTAGGTAATGACATCTTGCCCCGAGTACTTGAACACCGACTTTCTGTATGTTTTGTTCTCCATCACACTCCCTTCTCCCTTGTTGTTTACCTGCAACAATAAACTATCAATCAATCGTGTGGCAGCCTGAACTACTGCCGTGCTATACAAGGCTGTGATCTCTGCAGTATTTTACTTTAAGGACTAGTATTTACTCTATCTCTGTATTCATTCCCATCTAGTGCTTGGGCAATGTTCTCCGTCCCCACATTTTATTGTCTTATTGTCCAGGGGGAGGTACCGCCCCCTCCCTTGTTGTGCTTTCCTTCCTACCATTGTATCTTTTTAATTTCATGGTGCTACCTACACAATGTATTAATAGTTGTATAATCACACTCTGTCCTGCCTAAGGGTTGGGATGGCATGTTCCTCCCTTCTCCCTTGTTGTTTACCTGCAACAATAAACTATCAATCAATCAAACCAATGTTCTCCGTCCCCACATTTTATTGTCTTATTGTCCAGGGGGAGGTACTGCCCCCTCCCTTGTTGTGCTTTCCTTCCTGCCATTGTATCTTTTTAATTTCATGGTGCTACCTACACATGTATTAATAGTTGTATAATCACACTCTGTCCTGCCTGGGGGTTGGGATGGCATGTTCCTCCCTTCTCCCTTGTTGTTTACCTGCAACAATAAACTATCAATCAATCAATCAATCAATCACAGCTGCCGATACAAAGGCTTGGCTGGTGAGGAATCTCAAGCCACCTGAAACCTGTGACATCAAGATCAAGATCAAGACTATAAAAAAAAAGGGTGAAGGAAAATAAATCCTTATTGCCTACAACATTTAGGTTTAATCAAACAACACTGAACTATAAATGAGTCAGTAACAAAACGAAAAAAATCACTGTGATTTTATAGGTACTGTCAAAATGAGTAGCTAATGGACTGACTGGTAAGAGAGCCTCCGTGCCTCGTATAATCGTAACATTGATCCCGAGGTGTTGGCACAAAGGCTACATAACACACTCTCAGGTAGGCCGCTTACTTATGACCCTTGAGTCAAAGAAGTGTACGTACCTACTCTCTTTGGGGTCTTGAATGTGGTCTGATATTGCTTAAGGCTAAGGCTGTGAATGTTGGAATATCTCTGGGAGCAAGGAGGAAGAATATTTTCAAGGCTTTGTAAGTTTTTAGCATGGCCCCCTTTACTCCTCTTGCCTCCAGTGTAGTAATACCAAGGACTCTGTTTAATCTCCTTGAGTAATACCACATCCGTCCTGTGAGTGTTCCCTCAGAGGTGGGACAAACTTGGTGGCCCTCCTCTTAATTTTTTCCAGGGTCTATGGCATTCCGGAGATACTGCAAAATATAGAGCTTTCTGATTTTTTTCTTTTCATCCTTTATGTCACATGGGTCACCTTTCTCCACTGTCTACCAACATATCTTCTTTTGGCAATTTAGGGAATTTATCCAGTGTCAATTAGGTACTGTACCTTCCCTATTATTGCTAACCAAGAATGTATACCATGAGTTAGCCTAATTAGGGAAATAACCCCAAAATAATCCCATTCACAGCTGAATGTGTTCAATATACAAATGGCATCATGGCTAAGGTGGTACCACACCCCCTGTGTATTAACCCCACACTGACGGAATGGACTCGGAATCACAAGCTGTGTCAAGGAGGTACCTCTGGCCACACCAGTAAAGTAGTGGCTTCCACATCCCCTGGGTCTGGGCTCGCTCCCCAGCAATCAATGGAAATGTTATTTCATCACTCTTGACTTTTCCCCCTATTACATCAATGTTCCATGTGTTTCAGAAGGATTAAAAACTTTCTACATTAGGTATGACATCACAGATACTCAGACCGAGAATAAATTACGGAATAAAGTCCTTCAGTAAGAGTCCACTTTTTAATTTTATATATATATATATATATATATATATATATATATATATATATATATATATATATATATAGAGAGAGAGAGAGAGAGAGAGAGAGAGAGAGAGAGAGAGAGAGAGAGAGAGAGACAGAACATGACAATGACTATCACCTTTTTGATTGCTTGAAAAGTGCAATAAAAACATGCACAATAGACTTGTAGCTCAAGTTTGTACCCACTAGTAGCACCATCTTTTGGCTGAGACCCACTTTTAGCTCACTGCCATTTGCCATGTCCACATTATATAAAGCACCTGTTGTCGAACTGCATCAGACATCCTGCATCATCTATCAAACTGCATGCATTGCTTGCCAGGCTGGTCTTCTTTAAAATTTATTTTAGTATTCTTTATAATAACCCACCCAATTAATTATTTATAAATGCAAGTACCATAATTTTCTCCAGAACTTCAAGCATCTCTCATGGAGATAACCATGAACCAAGAAAAGTCTATTTCATTGATCCTCTAAGGAAGCAGTGTCCTCATCTTGCAACTTCAATGCACCATTGGCTTGACCTCCACCTCCAAGGCCCAAATATCCCAAGGAATGATTGGGAGGCCATGTGCAGCTATGTTGGTGCTTGCCACTAGTGTTAATCTGAGTTTTGCTTTTTTATGCTTCTTATCATATGTCATATACATAGGTAACATACATAAAACCCAAAGTCTGTAACTGTGGGGCAATGCTATAATGATTGACATTAGTAATAGAATATTTCCACCACAGCATGCATCATATTTGCAATATTTCCTATTTACAGAGCTGTGCGGGTTGTTGATACGGTCCTGGCAAACAAACGTCTCCTCATGGATAGCCAAGAGAGTCGCCACAATTATTATAAACTAACCCCTGGAAAACTTGGATGTGAAGTTAGAAATATCGATCTAAAAAAGGACGTACCACCAGAAGGTAAGATATCTGATAATTTAGGAATCCTTCACTTGAATTTTTAGATTAGTGTTATTGGTATTATAAAAACTTTGAATTCACAAACAATGAACTAGCTTTTTAACAATCCCAAGGCATTACATCATGTTTACAAGCTATCATTTTCCTAGCACATTTTTTTCTTTTTTTTCAGTTGTTGCAGCCATTAAAGAGGATGTAACCAAACATAGGATATTGATTTTCAAGGTAATAATTATGACTTGCTTTATGCAAGACTAGTGATAGTGAGATAAACTTAGTAGGTAGTGCTACGATAGGAATATGTGATGTTACCTATTAAATCTCTTATTCCCCTTTGAATATTTTCTTGCAGTGAGTGGGGTACTTTTAACTGATAGACCTGTCTTTTAATAGGTCTTACCATTATTATGGGAAAGCAGAATAGTATTAAATCAGATACTCTTAATTTGCCTTTGGTATAATGCAAAAGGTATCTTTTGTATTTTATGATTATTATTACTAAAAGTGCATGAAATAAAAACATGTGTATTTTCTGGCTTTATCAGGACCAGGGTGTGATCAGTGGTGATAGACACGTAGAAATTGCAAAATGGTTCCAAGAACCCGATTCAACCTTTTACAAACACCCTCGATCACCACATCCTGATGTGTTCAGGGTCTCCAATGACCGCACAGAAGGCTGTACAAGTACGTGTTTGAGGCTTAATATGTGTGGATGCATGCTTGTGTAAACATTATAACAGGCCTATTATACCTATATAATTTCAGGAGTAAATGGTGTTTACTG
This sequence comes from Eriocheir sinensis, assembly GCF_024679095.1. NCBI lineage: Eukaryota > Metazoa > Arthropoda > Malacostraca > Decapoda > Varunidae > Eriocheir > Eriocheir sinensis. The sequence continues at coordinate 12,736,599 of NC_066511.1, forward strand.
TTATATATAGTTTTGTGGCATCCTCATTTATTAAGAATACAAATTGTAAGACAACGAATAGCAAGAGCCCAATATATTTAGTAGCCTTAATTTATGATAACACAGATACGTTCACAAAATGATAATTTCATCAACAGATGTGGGGCGGACAGGATGGCACATTGACGGAAGTTTTCAGGAAGCACCCTTTGGTTATGCTCTCTATCATATGGTAAGTCCTCTCAAAGCCAGTGATCATCATCATTGAAGAATTTCCTCCATCTGGGTTTCATAAGAGCATCCACTGTTTATTATGTTGATTATTTCTTATCCTTATACTCTTCACCTTTTTTTATATCACTGAATTAATTATATTTTTTGATTGCTAATCACTCCTTTGAGTCAAGCAAAACCTTGAATTTGCACCAAAGGTGTGGTTATTTGTGTTAGTAATCACATTAATTTTGTTTCACAATTGGAGGAGTATCTATGAAGCCTAATAGTAATGCTGGAAATGTACTGCAAGTTACTATTCTGCTATATTTAATTTTCAGGTTAGTGTTCCCAAGAGTGGCCCAACCGTATTTTGTCCATTGACTGAACTCATAGAACAGCTCCCTCAGGACCAACGGGCACGCTGGGAACGCCTTTACATGATAAGTGACCGGCGCTCTGGCCCCGTTCACCCATTGATATACTCTCATCCATTAACTAAGAAAAAGGTGAGGCCTTACATTTTTTGTCTGAAATAATTACTACATACTTAAGAGTTCATAAATTATTGCTGTATCCTATGTTGTGTTGGTCGCTGGAAAATACTCTCATCAATTTCTCATTACTAGGCTACAGCTGTATCAGTCATGATGTATGATTGATAACTGAACCACCACTGTAAATATCATAAGAAAAGATGTAAAATGTTATATTTGCAATTTGTATTATAAAGAAATTGGTTTCTCATTTGGTATCTTTTAGCACTTATACAATATTTAATTTGATTTTTTCAATTTTGTTCTAGGTACTATGTTTTCATTTGGGCATGACTGAAGCTTTCATTTGGGACTATAAAACTCCCCAGCAAAAAGTTGCAGATGAAAGAGAAACTTTTTCCATTCTTCAAGAAATTCATAAGGAAATAGTAAAAAATAAGGACACTCTTCAATACAGACATGAGGTACAGTGCTGCCACTATTCAAAACTAAGTATATGGGATGTACGCTTGTGCATCATAGGATATTCACATCTCTATTATGTGCTCTTAAACAGAGTTTTCCATGTTTTTATTTTTATTTTAAGAATGGCTTATATATATATATATATATATATATATATATATATATATATATATATATATATATATATATATATATATATATATATATATATATCCACATGCTGTCCTGAAAACCAGCTATCGACCTTAACTCTAGAAGAACCGTCCAAGTCATTCGAGAATGAGCTCGGGTGCGGCATGAGCCAAGAAAAGATGGCGCCACTATAAACACTGCCCGCCCCCAAGATGGGGCTCAGGCCAACCACCAGGCCCCTCAAGAAAGCCTACTGGTGCTACAGGGTTCAACGTAATACTAATAATAATAATAATATATATATATATATATATATATATATATATATATATATATATATATATATATATATATATATATATATATATATATATATATATATATATATATATATATATATATATATATATATACAGTCACCCTGCCGTTCGTGGTCTCACCCATCGCGGTTTTCGCGTAGTCAACTAAGTGTGACCCCCGCTTATACTGGCCCCAGTTTCATGTATACGCGGATGCATTGATGCTAAATAGGAAGGCAGAGAGGAGGAGGGAGGCAGAGAGGGGGAAGGGAGAGAGGAGGGAGGAAGGCAGAGAGGAGGGAGGGAGGCAGAGAGGAGGGGGAAGGAGAGAGGAGGGAGGAAGGCAGAGAGGAGGGAGGGAGGAGGCAGAGAGGAGGGGAAGGGAGAGGAGGGAGGCGGGGCAATGGACGTTAGGTTGCTCTGAGTGACGTCACGGTTAAACTGTGACGTCATGCTTTCCTATTGGCCAGCAGCTCACTCAGGGACGACTGCTATTGGTCGAGATTTTCTCATAGCAACATTATCCTAAAAAAAAAAAAATTCACGCGCCGCCACACTGCAGTGTTGCCAGATTGGGCTACTTATCGCAAATTGGGCTACTTTTGGGTCTTCTGTGCTACTAAATTTTGACCCCAGGGTGAGTGTTGATTACATATTGTTGTCTAACAAGGTCTTGTCTCATTTCAGTCATTAAAAAGAACGAAAAAAACATGTTTTATATGACGTGTCAGAGGTGACTTCCCCAAATGCATATTTTCCCATAGGGTTATAGTCCCGCCGTTCGCGGTTTCGCGCATCGCGCCGAAGTCCGGGAACGAAATACCCGCGAACGGCGGGGGATGACTGTATATATATATATATATATATATATATATATATATATATATATATATATATATATATATATATATATATATATTTATTTATTTATTTATTTATTTATTTTTGTATTTATTTTTTACGTTGAAGCCTGTAGCACCAGTAAGCTTTCTTGATGGGCCTGGTGGTCGGCCCGAGCCCCGTCTTGGTGCAGGTTAGTGTTTATAGTGGCACCATCTTTTCTTGGCTCATGCTGCCCCCCCGGAGCTCATTCTTGAATGACTTGGACGGTTCTTCTAGAGTCCGGGTTGATAGGGGGTCTTCAGGACAGCATGTGGGTAGTCTTAGGTCACTCAGCGATGACTGAAAAATCCCAGGTGGTAGCGGCGGATTTGAGCCCGCATCTTCCAGAATGTGGTGAATGCGGGGCCCACACGCTAACCACTCAGCTACCACCTCCCCATATATGTATATATATATATATATATATATATATATATATATATATATATATATATATATATATATATATATATATATATATATATATATATATATATATATATATATATATATATATATATATATATATATATATATATATATATATATATACATATATATATATATATATATATATATATATATATATATATATATATATATATATATATATATATATCTATATATACAGTAAAACCCCGATTATCCGAAAGCGGATTATCCGAAAAACCGGATTATCCGAAATTGATCTGGATAGTGCAATTAATTTTTTTTTTCTATACTAAAACGTTATAAAACATCAAAAATAAATAAAAGTAACTACATATGTACTATATTAACACATTTAAAATTGATAAGAACAGTTAAAATAAATATGCTTTCTAATACGTATTGCCGAAATAGCTTGTAACGAATAGATCAATGTATTAGACAAAAAACATTAAACAAATTCTCAACAACACCACGTCCGCACCTTCGCCCCAGCAAGGACGTAGGTGCGGCGAACGAACAAACTACTGCACGACTACTCTCACACCGTACTCTCAAGACAACGACACAAACACAACTCCCCTCTCCACTCCATGCCACATTCCCCTTCCAACATACGAGTTGCGCGATAATATGAGTCATCATACTGTGTCTCCACCTGCACGATGCATCAAGGTCACACTTGCAAGCTTGCACAACCATTCACAATCGCACTCTGCAACATTCACAATTCAGATCTGCAACGCTCACAAGTATCAACATACACTGGTCCAGACAAGGAGACACACAGACAAACATACAATAAAACATTTACATCACATGTTTTAAGCGTACTACTTTGTTTAGCGTAGCGTGTGTTTGTTTGGTTTCATTGTTTACATCGTCAGTCGGCGGCAGCGACAGCATCCTCATCCATCCTGGCTAATGGTCCGTCCATACTAGCTACATGTGTTCTAATGAGAAAATAAGAACCAAGGTGCAAGATCAAAGTGATATTCATCCAAACGAGAAAGCAAGACACAATGCCGACGATCAAACTGGCGGCGATCAAAATGGCGGCCATAAATCCGGATTATCCGAAAAATCGGCTTATCCGAAAGAGGCTTCCCCCCTTCCATTTCGGATAATCGGGGTTTTACTGTATATATATATATATATATATATATATATATATATATATATATATATATATATATATATATATATATATATATATATATATATATATATATATATCAGTGCATTTGTGCATTTGCACATTTGCAACACCATATTAATGTCTAATAGGTCTGCCACATTACAACCTTTTTAAAGTACAGGTGGGATATCTGCATTACAGAGGATGACTTTGTGAAGAGAGAATGTGAGGGCAGGATTAAGGAAGAGGGTATCAGGGGGAGACCACCTTTGACATGGATCAGTACAGTAGATGAGTATTGGAAAAAGGAAGACTTGATAGGCAAAGGATTGAGTATGCTGAGAGAGTGCCATAACAGGGGAACTGAAGAAGTTTCTGCTGTGGTTACCCCCTTGAGGGAAGTGGTCATGAGGGAACAGGGCATTGGAGATAGTAATGATAAAAACTATATGCATTAAAATAGCATCTTCTATTTCAGTGGAGTGTGGGAGAGTTTATTATCTCTGACAACTTGTCAGTGGCACATGAAGCAGCTCCAGAGACACAGCTTCCTCGCAGTGAAGTGGGGCTGAGGGTGCTGCACAGAGTCACCACCAAGGGACACTCACCCCCTGCTAAGCTCTATGACTACAAAAAAGAACTAGGGTTGGCGTAGAGGTTTTACTCTTCAAGAGTATCTGTTGTACATACTACCTTAACCCTTTCGTTGCTAAACGCTCACAGCGAGCACTTGCGTAACTTGCCGGTGGTGCTAAATACTTGCTGCGAGCTCCAGTCACACTCAAATTTCCCGCATATGAGAGTGTTCCAACACTATTTCTCACACCACAGCATTGCGAATTCGGTGGGTTTTCCACGAAATTTGGTGGAAAATTATATCAGCATAGTGCAGAAAATCTATGGACAAGCAACTGGTGGATGTTGTTGTCCAATATAGCGGCATTTTTGCATAGCTTCACCTATCGCATGACTGATATTTTGACCAAATAATTGTAAATTTTGCAGTTGGCAATATTGCCCTGCCAGCACCCCATCATCAAAAGATCTACTCAGTAGTTGCCTTACAGCTGACCATCGCGCACGTGTAAATGTATGTCTTCACAGGCAACACCCCCAAACATGCCTGTACATTCACAGGATAGGCTTACGTTACCAAATCTTATAGATATTGGCCTCCTCTTTCCAATGGTGTTTTGGGTTTTTAGCTGTGATGAATAGTTTTTGAGATACAGAGGTTAAAAGGGCGAGCACTAGCGTCACTTGCTGGTGGTGCTAAAAGTTCACTGCGAGCGCCAGTCGCACTCACAGCAAAAAACACCCCCTGAACAAGCCTCTCCATTTGCAGGAGAGGCTTACATAACCGAATCTTATAGATTTTGGCCTCCTCTTTCCAATGTTTATTTTGTTTTGTAGCTGTGATGAATAGTTTTTGAGATACAGTGGTTAAAAGAGACCCCCTTTCCCCGCTGGGGTGCCCGAGCATGCCTGAGGGGAGTCTCATTGCGAGCGCTTAGCAAGGAAAGGGTTAACTGTTACTTTAGAGTTCTTTCCAAATAATAACTCACATAATGCACTTCCTACATCATATAATGTGATATGTGATATTATTCAATATAACTCCAATTTGCAGCTTTTCATTCTTATAATTACATACATATACATTTATCCCTGAGACATAGATATTATGAATATTGGACTGTGATGACACTCATCATTAGAAAACATTAATAGTATGCGAGAATGCTTGTGCATCCATTATCTATTAAACAAATTGTGTGAAGGCTGTATGAATATATTAGCATATACAGTAAATGTTGGCTTAACTGGTGTTTACTTGTCCAATTTTTAAATCAACCTTGCACAGATAGATGTGATCCTCTGTACTTTCATAATAACCCTTCATACATTTGATAATGTTTGGTATCCTTTTTGCACAGACAGCAGTTTGTTAGTTCATTAGTTTTTAAAGTTGCATTTCATCACTATACTGGGAGTAAGTCTCCTTATCCAACTACCATGACTGTTACTTGTTACTTGTGTAGAGAACAACAATTATTAATTTAGCATGTTTACTATATATGGCACTATCAAGTATATTAGGTGCATTAAGAGCTTTGAAAATGTACTGCTCAAGTCAATTCTACACATCACCTTTCTTCTCATTATGACTAATTTCTAAAAAAAGAAAAGTAACTATGAGGTTCCATTGATGCCCAGCAAGCCAGTCATAGGTGAGTCACAGTTTTCACTACAATATATTTTACAACATGCAAAGTATCTTGAGGTAATGGGTTATCATACACCACTGGCTCAAGGGCCAATGTGATGGAGATGAGCACCGAGGCCACAGGCAACTTAAAATATTGCCGACAACTTTACCTTACTGCCCCAAGTAAAATGTATTGTGTACCTATGGTCATCCCTGCCCCATTCAGTCCTGACCCTCTGCTATCCTGACAAAATTACTAGAATACACATCAATATACTGCCCTAGTTCTGTCTATTTATCTATAATGGCAGCATACAGCATAGCTGTACATGGCCTCGGTGCTCATCTCTGTCATATCTTGTCATCTGTGTGTGTATACGTTTAGAAAGCATAGCTGCCATACACTACCATAAAAAATGTGACACTGTATATACACATATATCTTTAGGAATCCACACAGCAAGAACATTAAAAAAGAAAACTGATTTATATAAATATTCAGACCACACAAACCTTATGGTCTTAACGAGATGGTTAACTTTGTCCTTGAGCCCTAAAGAAATTATGTCATTTCAAATGGCCACCAGGACTTTGCATTTCTACCTTAGCGAATATTAAGGAGGAGGAAGTGAGGCAAGTGAGTGAGAGTGAGGCTGCATCCAACAATGAAACTGCAATAATATACATAGCAAACTTATACACTGGGCATTAAATATGAAGTGATACAAGTAGCAATCTCATTACATATTGCAATCACAGTACAATTACCTCAGAATGCTGATGATAGTATATATGTGTATTATATATGATACTGTAAACGAAAATATAGTAAAAAAGTATATATGATTACTAAAGGGTAGAGAAAGCCAAAAGAGAGAGAGAGAGAGAGAGAGAGAGAGAGGATATCATTTTCGTCTCTGAAGGTGTGCGTGTGTTATTCATCACGGCCTGATCACGTGTTGGACTCGTAATTGCCAGCAGGTACCCTCCCGACGTGAGCAAGTGCTCTTTATCGTCGATCTATGGGTACTGCGGGACTGTGTGTGCGTATGTGTATTTACCTATTTGTATTTACCTCTTTATAGTCTACCGGGCCCGAGCTAAGCTCTAATAGTCCCGTCTCCATATCTACATTCATCCAGCCTTTCCTTCTGTCAGTGTGTGTGTGTGTGTTGTTAAGTGTAGTGTTTGTAAAGATACCATACTGAAAATTGCTACTGCTGCTATCGGGGAGAAAGTTTGTTGGGTTCAGGAGCACGGTGCGACGGAACAAACGTCTCCAAGCCCGGTCGCCTCTTAGTGGGCCGAGTGGGTGAGGGAGGCGGCGGGACTCCCCACGAGGTATTTTTGGCCGGACAGGCAAGGTGGTGACTACAGGGGCACCATCCCAGGCTTCAGTGCCAAGGCGATTCGCTGCGCAGTGCTACCTCAGTCTGCTCCGTGATGGGATTTACCGAGTTTTACCATTACAAAGTGATCCTCTGATACAGCCGTCCATCATCGCTTGCTTGAAAACAGCTGCGGGAGGAAGCGGGGGTTCCTTGCCCCCAAGAGTTTTATCAGAAGTAAGAACCATCCATATCACTAACGTATGGGTTTCTGTAGTTCTGTTGGCTTTCATTAATAGTGCACACATAGGCCTACATTTTTATTTGTTGTTGGAGGTAATTAATAGGTAGCGGTTGTATGTTTACCGAAGTAGTGCGTCATGGATTAAGAATATTTGTAGAGATTATCAGAACCCCGTGTATGCTATGAGAGGATACCGAGGATTGAATAAAATCCTGAAATATAAGGCTTGCTCATGTTAACTGGTGGGTGGCATTGTCAACATGGTGCTGGCAACGGGATACCCATATTCGGAGCGGCGAGGGTGAGACGAGGTGTTATTAGACGGCCAGAGGGGGACAAGTGGGTGGGAGGGTGGCGCGCGGCACCCCGCGAGTGGCCCGTAACACCGCGAGGCGCGAGTAGGTTCATTTTTAACCGGGAGCCAAAATACCCGGCCTGCATGCCTTCTACAAGTTATTTCACACACACACACACACACACACACACACACACACATCCGGTCACATTATTGCATGCATGGGCTAATTAATTTTCTCATCAGTTATTTCTAAATACAGATAAGCGGAAGCAGGAAATTCAGCGTCGTTTTACTTCGAAATACAAAATGCATACACGATATAGAATAATGCAGGAGATGCAGGTATTGTAAAGTCCAGCAGAATAGGGAAGCTTTTTTTATTTTTAAGTCTGCACATAAGCGTGCACACCATTATCAAGAAATACTTATCTAGTGTTTGAAAGGAATTGGTTCCCAGATTGCTTGCATTAGCTACATAATGTTTTCGGGGCCGCGGCAGGTCAGGGGAGATTCGCGGCGTTGTTTAGGCACTGGCTCTGCTCTCTGCTAGCTCTGGGTAGAGGTCCAGAACCTGTGAGACGCTTCCTTATGTCTTCTCTGTTGTCATCCAGTCTACAGAGAAATCTGAAAAATAGTCTTCCTCAAAATATCTTCAATGAACGGCAAAAAAAAAGATCATCTTTTAACCCGGAATCTAGGTTCTTTCGAAGAATCACAACGGGCTGGGGCCGACCATCAGGCCCCACCAAGAAAGCCTACCGGCGCCATTGGCAAGACGTAAAAAATAAAATAAATAAATAGATAAATAAATAATAATCTGTGCAAGTGCTCGGGCACTGCATGATATCACGAAAATCATTACTTAAATTACCTGCCAGGAGTGTGGTGAGTGCTGAGTAATACGACACTTGAACTCACAATTATTGGCACTTTCTGTTTTATCCACAGGAGTGCCAATCAGTCGGCTCTAAAGTATAGTTATAATTAAACAAGATTAATAGATCTCACCGTTAATACCGCGGTTTTTTTATTAGATAGACATTGATATATGCATTTATGTATTTATCCATTTTCTTATTGTTTTGTGTTCTGTATTAATCGTCATGTTTGCCTCCCTCAGGTGACACTCCAGCAGGATGGGGTACCTGGCCTGTCCTGTCTGTGAGAGGGAGTCACTGGCCAATGTCAGCGACCTGCAGCTGCGGGTCGCCACTGCCCTCACTCGCCCCTTGACCTGCCCTATCTGCAGCGCCTCCGTCAGTGGTTTGCAGGCCTTCCATCACCACCTGGGGGCTCACCTACATCCTCAACCCAATGCTTGTGCAAGCCCTGGCGCTCCCCCTGTTGTTCCTGGGACTGTCGTTTACCCACCTGTCAGTTCCCCTGAGAACATACCTAATCTCGAAAATTTAGACATCAGCGATGGAGGAGGGAGCGTCTCTAGCCCAGCCAAACCTCAGGGAGAAGTTGCTGGGGAGAAGTCCTCCACAGCAGACTGTAGCGTCAATCAAGCACATAACTGTGACCTTTGTGGGCTTGTTTTCTCCTCTGAACATTTCTTGAAAATTCATAAAGACATAATCCACGGTAAAAATGGTTTCTTTGACGTAACTTGTAAGTTGTGCAGAAAGAAATTCAAAGATTTTGAGTCGTACCGTAATCATGTTCGAGAAGAGCATAGTGAAAGAAGGTACATGTGTGAACAGTGTCCCAAAACGTTCAAAATGAAAGGGAGTCTACTGGTGCACACTCGCATGTTCCACGACCCGTCGTCTCCCGGGACGTGCCACGTGTGCAACAAGACCTTCACCACCCGCGCCAGGCGCGAGCTGCACGAGAAGCGCTACCACGGCATGCTCGAACACAGGACTCACGGCAAAGCGTCTCCTCCCACAACGTCTAGTAAATATCAAAAACTGAAAAATTCTACCCTTGGAGACGCCAAAAATTGGCTAGAAACACTCATGAGTGAAAACAAGACTAGTGAAGAGGAGTGCAGGGGGTCGAAGGGAGGGCCTGCAGCACACCAACAGCACAACATGCTGCACCAGTCCCCGCCACCACCGCCATCACCCGCGTCACCCTATGCGAAACAGCAACAGACAAGCATGAACATTATCTCAGAGAGCCACTCAGGGCAACCTTTCATAGGGCAGCAGCAGTCACATCCAAGTCCTAGTCAAAGAGCAGAGCAAGCAGAGACAAAGGAGTATCAATACCACCAGGAGCAGCAGCAGTTGCGCCATATTCAACAGTCCCCGTACGAGGCTCATAGTTACACCGCCAAGATGCCAGCGAAGGAGTCTGGGGACCAGCACGCCTGGAGTCAGGAAGTGCAGGTTCAGTCATACGTCACCCTACAAGAAAAAGTTTCCTCGCCTCATCAAAGACCTCCGTCTGACTTGTACTTTGCCCCATTTAAAACTAATATTGTCTTTCCATGCCAGATGCTTCAAGAAAACCTCAGTCGTTCGCGCCTCGTTGAGCACAGCGAGACGAAGGAAGAAAAAAAAGTGCACATGACCCCGTATAGCTCAGCGTCGGAGAGCTCTGCGCCAAGTCGTATTGTTGGGAGCGGCCACACCCAGAGCAGTCCCGTGGCTGTTGTGTCTCCCCAGCCTCACAAAGCAGAAACTCCTCCAGCGGCAGAAAATGTGGAGGTGGTTCAGCCCCAAGCAGAAATCAGAAGAAGCAGTTTCCCTCTCACTAATTTCAAACAGTTGCAGGGTCCTCCTCACAATGACGCAGTGACTCTTCAGGCACTGACGAGTTATGGCAATGACCCTGCTCTTAATACCACGGAGGGAAACACTGCCGGAGGAGTTAGTGCCACGCATTTGGGTCTAGTGTACCAAAATATTATGCCGAACCCTACTGCTCAAGCCCTCATCGACCATAAGTCTGGAATGCGTGTACCACCTTTGCTGGTGCCCACCAGCCTCTGCCAGACGGAGAGGAAGGTGCAGAGTGCTGACAGTGCAGTTCAGGTGACGGAGGTTCAGAAGGGTGTCTCAACGTGCGAGGTCCGCCCATTGGTAGCAGACGAAGGGCAACAGGAGACGCCACGGCCCAACCCTCCTCCTCCACCTCCCACACGGAAGGTAAATCTTGAAAATAATGCGTTAGAATGCTCTCTCTCTCTCTCTCTCTCTCTCTCTCTCTCTCTCTCTCTCTCTCTCTCTCTCTCTCCCCCTCCCGTACACGCGCGCGCGCGCACACACACACACACACACACACACACACACACACACATACGAACAAGGCACAATTCCTGCTAATAAATCTTCATATTCTTAACTGTAAACTATAAAAAATTAACTTAATATAGTGTCCGTGATTCCTCCGTTTGACTTACACCATCAATGCATATTTTCCTACCTCCAAAAATCATTATTTCACTGACTAATGAAGCGTCTGTGTCCTAATCCGACTACTACTGAATCAAATTGTTATATCTTTCTCTGTCTTTTCAGGAAGGAAGAGGATCAGACAGCAACAAGCAGTGGGAGTGTGACGTGTGTAAGAAGTCTTTCACCACAAAATATTTCCTCAAGAAACACAAACGCCTTCACACAGGTACTTATACTAACTTGTTGCTGGTCATGTTATTCAGTTAGTTTGTTGAGGAGTTGTATGTGTGTGTGTGGTGGGGGTGCCTTTATTTTCCGAATTAGGGAGAGGATGCTGACCCCACCACACACAACAGCAATGGACTTTCACCACGTGGTGTGTTAATTTCTGTTCGCTTCCAACAAAACCGCTACACAAACAAGGGTCCGTCCGTGGGGGCATACTGTGAACACATGACGGTTGACGGACGCATGACATGGGAAGGGAAGACAGCTTGAAAAAAAGGAATCTAGGAAGGATATGTTTTTACTTCGAAGTAGCATATTACCTTGATGGTTTGGCTTATAAAAATAACATGTGTAATGGATGAGTCACCCAATCCGTAAGTTCTTTATCCGTTCATTGTGACCTTTATAGATTATCATACATAACATAGTTTTGATAGATGGGTCGCCTTTCCCGTCCCTTTAGTCACGTCTTTTGGCTTAGGAAGGCATGATCTGAAAATGAAATATACCTCAACACCTCACGAGGCAAGTCCCTTCCTAAATGCTCACCGTAACATCCATGAACACAGGGGAGACGCCATACGCCTGTGCAGAGTGCGGCAAGACCTTCACCTTCCAACAGAGCTACCACAAACACGTCCTCTACCACTCAGATGATAAGCCGCACCAGTGTTCCTACTGCGGCCGGTCCTTCAAGGAGATGTCCACCCTCCACAACCACGTCCGCATTCACACGGGGGAGAAACCCTTCGTGTGCGAGACCTGCGGTGAGCCTCGAAGTGCCAGCCACTCTGACGACTCCCTCACACCACCAGAGCCTTGCAGGGCCCCCGGGAGATCTGTCGCCTAACTCTCTCTTTGCAACACTGGAAGCACACACTAAACTAATTAACCAGCTCGAAAACTATCATCGGCTCTGCAGCTCAAGTTAAAAAAGAATGATGTGCATGTTGATCATATTATTATATCTATTATTTCGTTTGTTTATAATTTGTTTATTTATTTACTTATTTTTAACCATAACAATGTTGAGTTTTCGTGCATTTTATTTGTTTTCTCGGAATAAAACATCCCCAGTATGTTCAAAGATTCCTGAATTTGGGTATTACTACTGCTACTGCTACTACTATTACTACTACTACTACTACTACTACTACTACTACTACTACTATTACTACTACACTTACGACTTCCCCAGACAACACCAACAAGTACTACTGCTACTTCTCTACCGTCACTGCCACCGCTGCTGCTACTACCAATATTACTGCTTCTGCAAAAATTACAACCACTGCTACCGCCGCCGCTGACACACAGATCTTTCATCTGAGCATGGATATTTTTCCTGTCATGCACTTCACAGGATCTCCAGTCAAGAATTATTCTCAGCATCTTATTGTATAATCATCTTGTTCGCAATTGGATGAACTAGGAATACTGCAGTCAACCCCCAAAATATCAAACTTTATCAATCAAAAATATTCCTCTTCTCATTCCTATCTATCTATATCTATCTCTATCTCTATCTATACAGATAAATAGATAGACAGATAAATGGGCAGAGGGGGATAGGTAGATGGAGAGGTAGACAAACAGGTAAATAGCTAGATAGATATAGATAGATAAATAGATAGATAGAAATAGATAGATAGGCCATAAATACTCTCATGGGAGAATTGGAAGTCCGAACATTAGAGTTGCGGGGGAGTCCGTGTTTGAATATAGAATACGGGATCTCGTGACCTGCCGCAGCTGGCTGGTAACCTTTGTTCAACTCCAATACTTTTCCTTACAATCATAATTTTGCTCACAACCCGTATATTCAAATTAAATGCTCACAAAATCAATGAGGAAGACAAATGCTCACATCTTGACCAGTCACATCGCAAGGGAATAGCATTAACTTACATCCTTTGCTATACGGGATTACACCAGTTTTCATCTAAATCCTAAAAATAGACAGCCAACATTTCCTCCAGGCAGACATGTTATGCGGCAAAGAGTCTGTGTCACAGTGGTTAAATATTTCAGGGTCAAGTATAGATCACCTAAATGGATCACATAGTTGGAACACCTGGGCTTATTTCAACTACTTTAGTGTATATGTGCGTGGGGGAGGGGTATGTGCGTGTGTGGGTGTGGGTGTGTGAATCGTGCTTTATCAATTTCTAGGAAAGGCGTTTCGGCAGCGCGTGTCTTACTTGGTTCATCAGAGGATCCACACAGGCGTGATGCCGTACACGTGTGAGGTGTGTCACAGATCCTTCAGATACAAGGTAAGGTTCTTCATGCAAGTTATGTTTAGCCATATTTAAATCAATAGTACTTTCACACACCTTCAAAAGGATTTCAGTTTAGGGACTCTCTTAATTATAGATTAAATGGAAAATCATATATTAATTAAATTCAACGGTACTGTATTCTCTTATTTTTTACTGTTATCTTTGGAGCTTAAGGTAAGAAATCAGTAATATTATGCATTATAGTCAAACGTGGAGGAAGCCTAAATCAATGGTTTATCATTAAAATTGCTAAGTTCGAGTGAACACTTTCAGTGGACAAATACACCAAGGTACATTGTAAATTGATTGCAGGTGAGCCTTCGGTCGCATAAATGTGAGCCGAGTGTTGCCTCCTCCTCCGGTGCTGGGAAGGACACCGTCGACACCACCCACAGCAGCCCCGCCCCGCCGCCCTTGCCTCCGCCGGCCACGTCTACTCAGCCCGCCCTGCCCACCGCCACGCCGCCCACGGTAATAAAAACAATGGGAATAGTGAGGACGGTAGCACTTTTTTTTTAGTCAACTTTTATGACCTTTATTGACCTCTCTGCACTAACGAGACCAATACAGTACAACATATCAATGCCTCAGGTGGAGATGGTGCCCGTCGGCTGTGTGGGTGACCAGCAGCAGCAGGAGCAGAGCCACCTGGGAGGGCCAAGGAGTCGTCCACCTCTCGAGACCATTGACGTAGCGGCCATATCTTGCGAAAGAACAATAACACCAGAGGAGAAGAGATCGCTGCACCGGACACGTGGGGGGCGGGGTGGAAGCGGCCCGCAAGACCCCCTCTCTATGGCCTTCCTGCACGCCCTAGTGGACCCTCAGCCAGGACGTCTTCAGCCCCCGCAGGACCCCTCCCTACCCTTCCCAAGCCTCTCGCCCGGTGCTATCGATGCTGACATGGATCACGACAGCTTCCTCACAAATCTACTTATGTAAACGTGCGGGAATAGTCACTCTAGCAACATTCTGGTTTCTGTAAGTCTCATAAGGGTAAGATTATGGGGATGAATGGGGGTTGCGTAGTATAAACAGCGGCTGGTTGGGAAACATGCGGGTATAGCTAATGGATGAGTCTTGTGCAGTCGTATTCTCAGAAATCACGTTTTTTTTTTAATCTGTATCTTTGTATTACGCTGAGAGGTGTAAAATTAATACTGAATTACATCTCTCTCTCTCTCTCTCTCTCTCTCTCTCTCTCTCTCTCTCTCTCTCTCTCTCTCACACACACACACACACACACACCGGCTGGCGATTACGAGTCCAACACGTGATAAGGCCGTGGTGATTTACACGAACACACACACACTTACGAAATGCACAGTAGGTACTCCTCCACATCACATACCGTTGCTACTACTAAATTCCCTACAACCAGCCTGCTATCACATGTATCTAGTTATGTAGACCTAAAGATAGAAAATAAAGTTGATACTCTATGTCTTACCTCCGTCGTCGCTCACTTTCCTCTATTATGTGTCCCATCTGTTTATTAATCTATGTACGATACTTCTTCCCTCCTTAATCGTTCACATTTGTTATCCAATAAGCTCCAATATCAATGCGTTTGTTTTAGGTAGTTGGAGTCAAAAGCCACTATAATAACTGCCTCTGAATTTCTCTCACAAGTAAAAAGAAAACATTCCCCGATAAGGCACAGTTTTCATTGCTGTAAAAATGTAAAAGCTGTAAAATTATGTGTAGTATTTGTGGCCCCGTGTTGAAGGCAGAATGTAAACACTTGCCCCACCATCTTCAGAGGCTCGGAAGCTTCAGAATCATTTGCGCTGAAGAAGAATCGCACGTGTCCACCGTGGAAGAGGTATGTCTTTAGGAGCAACGGTGTGTAGTTTTGTTCGGTGAGTGGCCTCTAACGTGTATGGCAGCGTGTAATATGGGGTCCCCGCTAAAACTAGAGTAGTACAACAGTATGTGATACCTTGGAAAGGCTATCATTGCCGTGGAAGGAATATTGGAGGCGCGTAGTGATTCTCCATATTTACCGGCTTTCTTGATGTGACCTGTTGGATGGCCCCAGCCTGTTAGTGGCACGGCCAAGTTGTTTTACAGTGGTGTCATACCTGCTTGGCTCGTGCTGCTCCCCGGGACTCTACTTGATCCTCTTGAGAGAGGTTCACTAGGGTCTGGGTTGGTAGGTGTTCCTTAGAACAGTAAATGGGTTGTCATTGGCCAGTCAGCAATGACTGAACATTGTTAGTTTGTAGTGGTGAGTGGGACTTGAGCTGGGGTCTCCTGGATACCCACCTGCATGCTGACCACTCAATCACAGCCTCATATATATATATATATATATATATATATATATATATATATATATATATATATATATATATATATATTATATATATTTACTGTGGTAGCTTGGATGTTCCACTTGCCCTGTCCTCTGGGGTTATGAGCTCTCACTTATCACAGGCTCAAAGGCAAATGGGATGGAGATGGGCACCGAGGCTATGCATAGCTATTGTGTATGCCCCCCTTTACTGTTAGATATATATGAATATCTCCTAGGTCTTCCAATTCTTGAATATGTTTTGTGTTAGATTCTAGAATAAGTCAAGGGAAGTGTTGTACAGAATTATAAGTGCAATGGATACCTCAACTGTGAGGGAGATCATCTAGGAATCTGAAAAAAGGCCCAGCATTAGTGAATATTCTTTCTCAGGCCTTGCTAGCCCTTCGATAAGCTTCAAGAGAAAAGAGTCTGAATCATCATATACTTAATCAGTGATTACAAGGCTAATCAGTGTAAGTTCACACACTGAACTTGTGATCCCCAGCCAGTACACTCCCCGAGTGAGCTTTGGAGCTCTGGTGGTGGACACATGGGAACGGCTGAAGCTAACACCCAAACACTCCTGGGCAGTGGGACACAACCTCCAACTCACACCCAGTATCCCTTCAGTGCTGGGTGGACAGAGGGCACAGATTAAAGGACACTGCCCATCCATCTCCACTCTGTATGAGATTTGAACCCGGAACCTCTCGATTGTGTTAGACAGAAAGTTTCATTACTGAGGGTGCAGATATTTATTTGCTGAGGGCACAAATATGAAAACTATTTTTTATTATGTCAAGTGTAGGGTATTGTCAAACACATGACAGACAGCAACTTATTATAAAAATCAACTAAGATATACATAATTTGTAAGATAGAGAGTGTCACCTCTGAGGGTGCATGAACAAATTTTCTGAGTACAAAATTAATGTGAAAACATGGTTAGGTTGGGTTTACAGTACCTGTCTGTAAACACACGAGAGTCAGGAATTAGTAGGAAAATTCAACAAAGAAAGAGCTCACTTTGTTTGATAGAAATCTTATTACTGTGGGTGCATATCTAAATTTACTGAGTGCACAAATATGAAGACCCTTTCAGTTTAGGTTTTGTTTAGGGTATCTTTAAACACATGACAGTCAACAAATAATAGTAATAATATAGAAAGAAAGACCATACTGTGTTAGATTGAAAGTCTTATTATTAAGGGTACATATAAAATTATGGAGTTTGAGTACTGGTACATAAATATGAAAACTTATATATATATATATGTATATATATATATATATATATATATATATATATATATATATATATATATATATATATATATATATATATATATATATATATATATATATATATATATATATATATATTATAATATTTGTCTAGCACAATTGTATTGCTCTTATTCTCAGATACTCTTTGAATGGGTTGAGTATATTACGCCATGAGCACTTTCTTCTTCTTGTTAATTTCTCCCGGCTTGAAGTCGGTGAACAGTGCCTCCTCCAGCTGCCTCTGCTTCTCCTGCTCCATCACTGTAGCCGTCACCATGGCGTCCACATCCTCGGCATTGTAAACGCTTCCCTGTACAGAGAGAGGGAAAGTGAAAGGTTAATGGCTTGAAAATATGGTTAGTCATTTATCCTATAAGTAAAGTGGAGCCATGGTGCTCATCTCCATCTCATTAGCCTTTGAACTTAAGGTGGGAAAGACCCCACCCTTGCTCACCTTTCAATTAGGCTGCTGGTCTCTGTCTGAAGGTTACACAAACAGATTTTTTATAATTCCTGATCTCATAATTATGGTCATTTTTTTTTTGCTTCAGAGGAAAGGAAACAAAACATTAATATTTTTTATGAGAAACACTGGTATATTAGCCCTCTACATTGTGCCCATAAAGAAAAATGCTGGGTAAAGCATGAAAAGGTAGGAATGAGAATTATGGATAATATAGCATACAAAGGTAGAAGTCTGGGCAGGTTATATCATGTTTAGATATGCTTAAAATGGGTAATGGATGGATTGCCAAAGTAACAGAATTGTAGAAGTTAGGCCTGATGGAGAGCTGGTGTATAGTTGAAAATAAAACCATTCTTGGAGCAGGATGAAAGGTGGAAAATACTGGGAAGGGTTTGCTTTGTAGTTAAATGATAATGGCCTATTGAAGATAATGTGACATACTGCTAAATGCCAATATAAAACATGCTATTAATAAGTGATCTACATCTTAGTCAAGTGGCTTATATCATTCAGTTTAGTGTGAGGCAGAGGGACTGGCAGTTACTTGATCTATCTATTTATCTTTATCTATCTATATCTATCTATCTATCTATCTATCTATCTTTTTATCTATCTATCTATCTATCTATTTATCTATTTATCTATCTCTATTCATCCATCCATCTATCTATCTGTCCATCCATCTATCTATTTACCTACCTATCTATCTATCTATCCATCTACGTGTATATGTCTGTCTATCACAACCTATCTATCTATCTATCTATCTGTCTGTCTGTCTGCCTGCCTGCCTGCCTGCCTGCCTGCCTTCCTTCCTGCCTGCCTGTCTGTCTGTCTGTCTGTCTGTTTGTCTATCTATCTATCTATCTATCTATCTATCTGTCTATCTGTCTATCTATTCATCCATCCATCTATCTGTCTGTCCACTCATCTATCTATTTACCAACCTATCTTTCTATCTATCTATCCATTCATGTCTATCTGACTATATCTATCTCTCTCTCTCTCTCTCTCTCTCTCTCTCTCTCTCTCTCTCTCTCTCTCTCTCTCTCTCTCTCTCTCTCTCTCTCTCTCTCTCTCTCTCTCTCTCTCTCTCTCTCTCTCTCTCCGTAAATCTATCTATCTATCTATATCTATCTATCTATCTATCTATCTATCTATCTATATCTATCTATATACCCATCTGTCTATCTATCTATCTATCTGTCTAGTATTTATCTCTAGGAATGTCTCATGCTTCCTCTGTTCCAAGATGTGATTAAATTATTTGCAGCCGACGGACGGGTTGGATCAGAGTGGCCTGCTAGTAAACTTGGGACCGAACTCCTTTTTGTGCCATATAATTTCTGAGGGGCCTTAGCGTGCGGAGTAACTTTCCTCATTTAGTTCGCCAGGATGTTGTTGTTGTGGAGTAAATTCATGGCGAAGATAGTTTTTATGAACTTGATTTGACTTTTTTTTTTGTTTAGAACTACTATTTCAACTACTTCTACTATTACTGCTAATACTACTAATACTACTGCTACTACTTCAATTACTACTACTACATCATTGCTAACACCCTCACTTAACATCCCCAGCTTAGTCACTCCGTTAGTATGTATGTTTAAAGGGCGACATATTATTATTGGTGTGTTTCCTTGGTATTCTCATCGCTGTGTCCTTGAACAACATAAGCCTTTGGTGCGTGCTGAATCACACTGGAAATGTCTAGTTTAGTCGTGGGTTTTAGTCATGCATTCGATTTCACTTTTTTATAACTTAATGTCTCCAGCAATGTCAATCTAATAGTATGTTTAAAGGGCGACAGAATATTGGTGTGTTTCCCTGGTGTTCCCGTTGCCGTGTCCGTGAACAACAAAACCATTAGGTGCGTTCTGAATCACACTTGATATGTCTAGTTCAGTAAAGTTAAGTAAAGTTGGGAGCATATGCTATAACTGCGCGGTGCTAATCTCCGTCCCACTGGCTCTTTGAGTCTGTGGTGGGAGAGAACCCATAACACGACACAGGACCAGTGTGACATCCGGGTTACCAGTTTACCTTCCCCAGGTTTCCCCAGGTACCCATTTATTGACCATCCATCCCGAAAGGAAGGATGAACAGCTAAGTGGGCTGCACGCCGAATCTCCAGGCCGGGACTCGAACCCAGGCCAGGAGATTTGTAGTTATGGAATCTAACCATCAGGACACCTCTCCACCCGAAACTGACCTATCTTTCGGCCACTCTTCTTGACTCTTTTGTAGGAGCAGTGAGTAGCGGGCTTTTTTTCACTATTCTTTCTTTTTTGCCCTTGAACCGTTTCCTCTACTGTAAAAAAAAAAAAAAGCAAAAAAAAAAAAAAAATGCACCGCGGAGGCGTATTTAGTTTAGTCATGGGTTTTAAATACTGAGCGAGGAAGGGAATTGGGCGGAAGGGGAAACTTGTATGCCGCACGGATGAGAGATAAAATCAAGTATTAAAGCAGGGTCTCTAGGACACGATAAAACTCGGAGCGTGTGACGTCACTCGTTGTCTTGGATTCATTGATTTGAGGAACGGTCTTGGTCCTCACCTCGGCCTCCATGGGTGGTGATTGTCTCTCTCCTAACCCTCGAATACCCGCGTGTGTGTGTGTGTGTCTGTGTGTGTGTGAGAGAGAGAGAGAGAGAGAGAGAGAGAGAGAGAGAGAGAGAGAGAGAGAGAGAGAGAGAGAGAGAGAGAGAGAGAGAGAGAATCACCATTGTTGTATGTAATTATTCCTATCTTTGCTCTTGTCTTCAGGTAATATTTCAGCTTTGTTCCGTATATAACCTTGATGTCGACTCTGTGATGCTATAATATACTATGATTACAAAACTGTTGGTCAGATTACGCAAAGCTTCTTACCTTGCTGTTGATGCACGTGAAGACTCCGTAGAGCGTCAGGAGGCAGCCGATGACAATGAAGGTGATGCCGATGACCAATCCAATGTCCATCATGGCCCACGGTTGTTAGTGGCTGAGGTGCGCTCCCAAAACGGTGGCTTGGAAGTTATTGAAGTCTCTTTTCGGTGTTGTCAGATACACCTTTTTAGAGCAAACTCGAATTTTTCTGTGTGTTTTGTTTAATGTGCAAGTCTTATCTGCCAATTATTTGTCCGCTTCAGACGGCAGATACGATGAAATGCAATGATGTACTTGATATTTCCAGTGGTAACGATGTAAGATTTGTTAGGTGTCTAGTAGTTAGGTGACGATTCGCTGACTTCTGTAGTCGGGCCTGCAGTAACTGTTGATGTGAGAATTTCTATTTTTAGTGGAAACAAAATTTGAAAACGGTCTACGCAATGGTATAATTTTCAGTATCGAGTGTGCAATGAATAGTGCGTCTGGTTACTTCTGAAAGACCTCTATAGCACCAGGGGGACCCAGCAAGGACCGCCGGAATTTTTATGATTTAAAATCCTAAAACGAAGTAAAGATTTTTGAAGGCCTTTCGGATCATTCACAAACTTCATCATTACAGTGGCTCCGTGTGACGTGAATCCAGTTACAGATTCTGAATTTTTTGCTTTCCTACGTGTAACAAGCAAGTTAATTAATAGACTGAAATATAGAGTCTTAAGTACGTTTGTGAGATCAGCTTCATAAAATCTCTCCTAAAAGAAATAGGTGGAGAGCCAGGACAAGGAGGAACACTTAATATCGTATATGTCCTGGATTACCCTTCAGGAAAGCACTTTTAAACACTTACTTTCTAATAGGGAAGGTGCTGCCATGTAAATATTACCAGTCCTCTTAAACGAAAGCATGAGTAACCACTGAACCAGCGTGCACACACACACAAAAACTACTTACTCTGTCCCGCAAGTGGTGCTGACTAACACTGCCACCAATCTGTGCCTGTGTCCCTCACATCCTCGTGTTTACAGCCGTCACCACCACACCAAACCGTTGCCTAGCCGCCGCCAAGGCACTCCCAACACTCGCCCAGGACAAACAGAACTTGTTGTATTCTATAGCTGGGGGAACCCATGCCGCCCTCTCGTGCAGCATACCCCTAAGCAAGCACTGGAATAATGGGGAATATGACTAAGTAGTGTGGAAAACTACTATATCAAGAGTAACTGACAAAGTTGTAAGAAGACTAGCTCATGGGAGAAATGATTAAGTGGAATAAAAAGTACTTTCCACACAAACCTCCCACTCGAAAATAACTGATGAAATAGGAGGTAAAAGCCGAGGCATAACGCATTTCATACCCTTTGCTACTCATTGTTTTCATTTTTTACCCTATTCAGGAGAGAGAGAGAGAGAGAGAGAGAGAGAGAGAGAGAGAGAGAGAGAGAGAGAGAGAGAGAGAGAGAGAGAGCAACTGCAAAACAACATGAAAGTTTGATCAAATTTGCAAACTGAATCGCATAACGTTATGAATTGTAAAATATAGTTGCGGGTTGCAAACAGGCGGTGAGTGAGTGCATCAAGGGAACTATCAGGGCGGGAGGGAAGGAAGCGAGGGAGTCCGTGAAGCGAGGGAGAAAACTTTGTCTTTGAGCAAACTTGGCCAGCGACTTCTTTTACCGACAACTTCATTTACATAATGCCGAGAAATATTACGCACTCCCTCCCTCCCTCCCTCCCTCGCCTGCCTTCCTTCCACCCACCGGTGGAATTTATACGACCCCCTTGAATTAGCCCGAAAAATAAGAAAATGGAAAAAAGAACTACATGTGTTTTTCCCCTTTCCATTCACCGTCTTACTTGTTGGTGACCGAGTGAGCATTTTACTTACCTCCATTGACCTCTTTCCCACTTTCCCTCGTTACTTCCAAACAGGACAACCATAAAACATACGTACCAAACGAGCTGCCAACAAGGCATGTAGCATTTGTGACATATGTTAGACAGTGAATAAAGGATCAGCCCTCGTTGTTCTATTGTCTTGGTTGTTCCCCTTCTCGCTACAACGTCTTGAACATCACCCACATGTCTCATACTGCTTACCTTCCTCTCGGCTCGTCTGAGATTTGTGTTGATGGCGCAGGAAATCGTTGTCATCTTCCCCGTCTCACTCCCGCGTGTCTCCTCCCCTCACCCCGTCCATTCATGTCAGCCTTACCTATCTCCGTCTTCGTCTACTGTCAGCCCATCATCCCTCGTCGCCCCGCCTCTGCCCAGTGTAAACGTTTGCACAGCGACTGTTCCGACACTCGCTCAGGGAAGGTCACAGGATCCTCTTTTCGGCGGTGACTGAAGAGCCCAAGCGTTTGTGTTAAGACATTCCCGCAGTTTCTTCCGGCGGTTGGAAAGGGAATGTGGCGTGTGCACCGCCTGGCTACAACAGGAGAGAGAGAGAGAGAGAGAGAGAGAGAGAGAGAGAGAGAGAGAGAGAGAGAGAGAGAGAGAGCATTAATTACTTTTCGTACTCTTATTTTGAACAGGTTTTCTCTTGCCACAAGGCTAACTTCATTCATCCCCAAGCTAGCTTAATCTAACTCGTAGTTTTAAATACTGAAAAATACAAAATGAAACATTGAAACTAAAGACTATATAGACAAATATATTAGAAGTAAATGAAAAATCAGAAAATTCTGTATATGATAATTAAATCATATAAGTTTTCTCGTCCAGTCACTCACGGAATAAATCAAAAGAGAATCCATTCTATTTCTATGTCACTGTTCTCAAGTTTGCTGGGTAGATGCAGGCCCTTGGAAAGCCCACACACGCATATCCTGTTGTGTTTTGATTCCTGGAAGTAGTAATGAGACTTGACACTGTCGGGTCGGGAGGCTGGAGTGCTCCTAAGGGGGCTGCCGTCTGTTAGTCTGGCCGGTAGCTGTCAGGGTCAAGTAAGATGTACGAATGCAATTTCCTGTGCAGCCAATTCACTGTCACGGCCACAAAAACTTAGAATGAACTCTGCCTGAACATGTGTGTGCGCAGGACGTTCCTCTCTCATGAAAGGGTCATCACATCATCTCTGTTTCGTGTATGGTGAAATCAAGGTGTGATGAAGTTCGCTTTGTGAAGTCATAGAAAATGGTATTTACCAAAAAGAACGTCGATTAATGGGTAACAAGACAATTTGGCCTTACGAAGGACAAACATTCTTTTGAAATGTTAAGTTTGTGGCGATTATTCACTGAATGAGGGAGTCCAGCCTAAATATCCTGGAGTAATATTATCGGATAGGTTGCGCAAGCCTCTACGAGTCTACGTCTTGTCTGGGATTTAGTGTGGCGGTGACGAGTGAGTGAGGGACCGTGTTGGTATCTATAGAAGAAATTATCTTGACTGCACCGTAGAGTTTTACATTTTTATTTTTTTACATATGGCCATGACGAGTCTGCAGTTGATTTACTCAAGTTACTCTCGTTACACCTCTTATTTACTGCCATTCTCATCGATCAATCTCATCAATCATGTTTTGAAACTCACTCCTGATGAAAGCGTGGTGGCGACGGCTCACTCACTGCTCAACTTGACAATCTTCGATCGCTGAGTAGGTGAAGAAAGAGTAGCCTGTCCATCAGTCTTAAATTCGATTATGACTTGGATGAAATGGAACTCCGAGAAAGAACATAACCATCAAAACGTATCATGAAGAAAACAAACAAACAAAAAAAAACATCTCCACTCCTGCATGGGTAAGGGGATCACAAATGACTCAGAACAGGACCTCTAGGCGCCGAGATAATACAAGTTAGAAGAAAAAAAAATGCAGAGAAATATAGGTACCAAACTGTGATATTATTTTGTCATTAATGTTTTCATGAGGTCCAGGTAACGGGGCTTGAATATGTGACAGGAAGCACATGATACGGACCAAGGCAGGTGGCATGAGTGGAGGACCGCGGGACTCGAGTCATTGGCTAGGCTACATTTAAACACCACTCTAGTTATAAAGCAATATCCATCCCACTCATTAATGCATGTATACATTTTTACGGGCAGTGAACTCTGACTATTCTCCTTCCGTGTACCAATGATCAGTGTTTCGTTTATTTTCAGGTGCTGGAGCCACAACCGACGGGGCACGGGCGGGCGGGAGGCGGCTTAGGTGTGGAACGTGGCGGGGGGGGGTGTGGCTGGCTCGTCTATCCCTCACTGAAGCCCTGCAGACTTAATTAAGCGCTCACTGGAAAGTTCTGTCGTGTTGCGAAGAATATAACCATCAGAGAGTGAATTCGGCGTGATCTGAGATGGCCCTGGAGGTAAGACGGGAAGGGGGGGGGGGGGGGCTAAGTAACTATATCTACATCTATATATATTTCTATCTATTTGTCTATATGTCTATATCACACACACACACACACACACACACACACACACACACTCGCCTCCCCCCCCCCCCACCCACCCCCACACACACACAGTGAAACCATAAGTCAGAACTCCGGACAAATATATCCCGACTGCCAGGATCTTAATTCCCGCGGCGCTCACCACAGCATTTTCCACATCTTAAAAGTCCATCTCGCCCCGCCGTCCGTTACTCGCAGCTGCTGGCCTCATAGCGTACGTTTCGGAAGTATTTGTTTTCGTTCACACGCGCGATAAGATATTGAGTCACACGGCTAATATGTGGTTCTCCATCCTCACACATATAGACTTGCATACATACATAAATATAAATATACATACATACAGACAGACATACAGATATACGTACATTCATTTCGGATAAGATAATGAATGTGTCGGCAAAAGCATATATCGTTAATAAGGCACCATATTGAAGTCATGTAGTATGTCGATAGAAAGGTATACGTGAAGTTAAGAGTGGCCAACCAAACCCATACATTCACGCTCTTTATACTCATTCCTACACTAAAGAATTCTCACCAGGGAGGGGTAAAACATATACGCTTCCCTAAATGGCGCAAGGAATGTGATGTATGTTCAGCGCATTTCCATTTCAGGGCGGTTAAGAAGGAAGAATAAAAGTACTTTCTTCAGATGATTTGTTTATGTGTTACTGTTGGTGTACGTAACAATGTACGTAAGTTGTGGTATTAATGTTTTGAGATGAAAGACTACATAGACAAAGTTTGATGAATCCTAAGACAAAAGCCGCGAAGCAAGAGCATATTTCAGGTTGTCAAATATGTCTGGAAGCAAACTTCAAATTTTACCAGCAGAGAGAAAGCCTGTCACTGCCATTCACGTCACTTTCTTTCGTAAACACACGCAGCGTGCCCTCTCCCCAGCCACACACACACACACACACAACACACACACAAAAAAAAAAAAAAAAAAACATTCTTATGGTTATCTTAATCACACTTCACCTTCGACATCCTCCCATTATGGTAACAAACTTTCTTTTCTTTTTACCCTCAATATATTTTATTTGTTTTTGAAGTCCTATATCTTTTCACATTTTTTCTCTTACCTTAATTCTCTTTTAACTAAATTATATAAAAAGAGTATTTTCTATGTCCACTTGAAATTTTGATTCTTGGTTCTTCCATATGTATGTTTATACGTCCTCTTTACTATTATTTAAAATGTTATAAGCTTCTCTTGCCAATACCACCCATGGTTAATATCTACCTGGCGGGAAAATCAAGATTTTTTCTTGACACGAATTATAGTGCGCCCCGACCCTTGTCGAGTGGTCTGGGTTATGTCAGCGAGTCACTCAAACGTAAGTCCTCAACATGGTTCCTTTCTCTTTGATCTTCACATCTCACATTACCGGTGTTTCTCTCCTGCGTGAGGAGCGGCGCCGTGCCACGAAACCCTGGCGGAAGTTCAAGCTTGGCGCTCGGCTTCGGGAGGATTGATCTTGACAGAGCACAGGTAGTAGGGAGCGTTGTCTGCCCGGGTAGTTGGCTCTGGCCGCGCAGCTATTTTTATTGATCGGTGGAGAGAGGCGCGACAGGCAGAGTTGGTAGTGAGTGGTCCAAGCGTGGCCCAGTGCTCGAGGAGAAGCCATCGGGTCAGGCTACACGGCAACCCCCCTGACATGCTTTTCGTCTAGGACTCAGCCCCGCCCTCCGAGACTCTCCCTCCACTAAGGTCATCCTGCCTCAGTCATCTCAGGACTAGTGGCTGGCCTGCGGGTTGGTGGTGCTATTCTTGGGGACTGAGAGGTGGACGCAACCATGAAGTGTATTAGTGTGGTGGCGTGAAGTGCTGCCAGTACGTTGTGAGTGTGGAGGTAGTTGACCTGATTTCCGTGCAATCCACAATGAGGCATAAAGTGAGATGGTGGTGTTCCCTTTCCCTGATGCAGCATCGGACAACAGTTGCCCTCATACTGTTCTCGATGTTCCCGACAATGTTGGGTGTCTACACCCAGGAGAACGACATCAACATGCCTCACCAAGAGTAAGTATCCTGCAGTGTGGGGCTCGTGTTGGTTCACAGAAAATGGGAACAGGAGGAGTTCTCTGCGTGAAGTGTCGGCCGCACAGGATACCGCGTGACCCTGGACGGTCTTGTAAGATCCGAAAGGTCCTTTATACCTTGCCTCAGGGTATTATTAGAAATTGGTCACTAGGTCACTAGTATGAGGAGGGATATCCCTCTAGGGATGGTTCGGAATGAGAAATGTAGTATCCTCCTTTAGATGGGTCACATTCCATGCCGGTCACCGGGAGGTGTTTGAGCCAGAACGCCTCGTTGTCAGAGGCTGAGTGGGGGCCAGATATTTCCAGTGTGTGTGCTGGGGCGGCCCGTCTGTTAGGAGGGAGTGAGGGAAGGGTGTTCACGCCTCTGCTGACGTACGGAATGGCCCGGGGATCTCTGGATCCACCGGCGGCGCGCTGCGAAGGATAGGTCGCGTGGTTTGAGGCCTGAGGGTGAGGCGTGACTGCGCTTAGCGACACACCTTGGGGAGGGATGCTGCCCCACAATCCTACTTATGAGAGTCTGTCGACGGGGAATATAACACTTAGAGTAGAGATGACTTCAGAGGATGTTTGAATGACATTTTGTGGAATGTGAAGAATTCTAATCATGAATTTATACGTAATGCCATACATGTTTCATCCACGCACACACACACACACACACACACACACACACACACACACACACACACACACACACACACACACACACACACACATGAAACACTCTAGTGAAATGGTTAGCCTGCTCAACTCACAATCGAGAGGCTTTTGGTTCGAATCCCGGGCGGAGTGGAGACGGATGGGCAATCTCCCTCCACATGTGCCTCAGTGTGCCCAGCAGTGAGTGCGTACCGGATATCAGTCGGGGATTGTGTCCCGGCTCCCGTTAGGGTGGTCTGGCACTCTAAAAGTGAGTAACCTATTGATGAAAATACAAAGCCTTCAGCCCCGGGACACATGAACTTACATATCAGTCTGGGAAGATGCACGTAGGACACACACACACACCCACCCACAATTGTTTATGTATTCAATGTGATTCATGCCTATTTATGGTTGTCCCATTCTCAGGTTTACTGTAACACACACACACACACACACACACACACACACACACACACACACACACACACACACACACACATACACCAGCGTACACAAACACTAAACACTTGCACGTTTCATACCTTATCTACCTTAGCTCTAGCCGCATGTGTACCTGCATGTGATCTTTGTTAATATTTGCATAATAATATTCAGATTTTTAGATTGTACAGATTGTTCAGTTTAAAATTAAAGGACATGATGGGAAAGAGCATTTAATGGAGAGAGAGAGAGAGAGAGAGAGAGAGAGAGAGAGAGAGAGAGAGAGAGAGAGAGAGAGAGAGAGAGAGAGAGAGAGAGAGAGAGAGAGAGAGAGAGAGAGAGAGAGAGAACGTAAACACTTAGTTATATAACCGACTATAAGGAGCAGTTATCTCTCACACACACACACACACACACACACACACACACACATACATACACATGAAAGAAACATAAGGAAAGGGAGGGAGAAAAGTTAGGAGGAGGAGGAGGAGGAGGAGGAGGAGGAGGTGGAGGCGGAGGTAACATAGGGGGACTACTAGTGGAAGAGGAGAAGTAGGAGGAGAAAGAAGACGGTGAAGAAAAAGAAAACGAAGAATGAAGATGATGATGATGATGATAAGGAGGAGGAGGAGGAGGAGGAGGAGGAGGAGGAGGAGGAGGAGGAGGAGGAGAAGAAGAAGAAGAAGAAGAAGAAGAAGAGGAAGAGAAGGGAGGAGGAGAAAGGTGTATCGCTGGCGGGGAGGAGAGCGTGCAACATTGGAGGAAAGGAAGATGAGGGAGGAGGAAGAAGAAAGGTGCGTTGCCGGAGGGGTGAAGGTGGAGACAGGTGAGATGGGGAGAGGGCGGAGAGAAAAAAAGAAGAGAGAGGTGTGCTTAGGGAGGATGCAGGGAGGGGGATGTGGACGAGGGAAAATGCAACACGATAGGAAAGAGAGAACAAGGAGGGGGAGGAGGAGGAGGAATATAAAAGAAGAAAAGGAAAGGAGTGCGGTAGGGTCGTATTCAGCCTGGGATTGGAGAAAGAGGAAGAGGAAGGGGAGGAAGAGAGTAGGTGCATCTTGGGAGGGGGGGAGAGGGAGAATAAGTGTAACATGAGGAGAGGAAGAGAAAGAAACAAGGAAACATGGAGGACCAGGAAACATAGGTCGGTATTATAAGATACTTTCGGTTCTCGCATCATCTATTTCTAAAGGTCAAAGAGGGGGTCAGTCGGGATCTAATGAGTGTTTCTTTAGGTTCATGGTACAGAAGAAGGGTCAAACTACCACCAGGCTCATAAAACTACTCCTGGAAATGCTCAAAACTCCTACGAAAGCATTGTCAAATATGTGAACTTGGACTACGAAATGTTTAGTAATACGGCCCATAATGCCCACTGACTTTTGATGAGGCTCCTTGCTTTATATATTGGTCACATCTATTCGCAACGACCTTCAATGGCTTGCAGAACGGATCAAAACGCTTCCTGTGTGAACCTAAGTCGATCAACTCGAACTTCTGATGAAATGATCGTTTTCACACTAACTACGTCTGCAGGAAGTTTGTTGCATTGGTGAATAAATCGACTTGGAAAAAAAAAAAGAATAGTCCTGCTGATGTCTGTTTTGCATCATCCTGTTTGACTTGGTTGGCAGGCATTTTTAGTTATCAGGTTAGTTTGGCGCTAAAAAAATAACTTGCCTCTATAAATCATGTTCGAGTACTTAAATACCAGTCCTCACATGTCATACGTTTAGTCACCTTTGCTGGTCCAGGGATAAATGACCACGAGTAAAGGCAGGAACCGATCTCCCACCTGTCGGAATACTAGGGCGCTGCGGGCGAGAGTGCTCAAGGAGGCGGCGGCTGAGGAGTACATTGATAATTCAGTCGTGGGGGGGTGGGGAGGGGGCTGAGTGAGAGGATGCACAAGTTGGGAGGAGGAGAAGGAAGAGGTGTTAATTATAGGGGGGGTAGAGGAAGCGAATGAAGTGGAGGAGGAGGAGGATATAAAGGGCGTGGTAGAGAGAGATGGGCAGGGTTGGGAAAGATAATGCCAATTTCGTGGAAGGCAGAACCAAAGGAAAAGTAGGATGCTAAGAAGAGGGAGAGGAGGACAGGTGCATCGTTAGAAGGAAGATGAGTTGGAGTAGGAGGAGGAGGAGGAAAAGGAGGAGAAGGAAACCAACCAGCAATCAGCCACGTTTAGCCAACCGTCTCAGCTCCGTGAATACTCAAGCCTTTCGACGAAGTAACACGAACAGTTCTGTATTTTTCGCGGCCGTTGATCTTCTTCCGGGAAGTTGAAGGGAGAGAGTTGAGCATAACGACGGGCGGGATCACACTAAGATTTTCAGCGTTTCGCCTCTTCTTGGATGCTTCACGCTTGCCCTCCGTCCATGCGTCCGGCGAAATTGGAAGCTCTCAAACATACAGATGTAGGTAGCAGGGGATAGGAGTCTCAGGATCAGCATCAGCGGCAGCATCAGGGAAGCGAGAGTGGGAATTAAACGGTGCGGGGAAACTTTGACACTGATAGGAAAGGGAGATGAGGAACGAGGTAACGAGTTGTGACTACCAGAGAGAGAGAGAGAGAGAGAGAGAGAGAGAGAGAGAGAGAGAGAGAGAGAGAGAGAGAACTAACTCACTTCTGTTCGTAAAAAAGTGTCGACTAATTATTATGAGTGTCTTTTCTCAGCGTTACATCAACTTTCTTTCGCCATAATGATTCCAGGAGGAGGAGGAGGAGGAGGAGGAGGAGGAGGAGGAGGAGGAGGAATGAGGAGGAGGGACATGGAAAAAGTGGGTGAAATAGGTCACTTGGCAGGATCGAGGTGTTAAATATTTGGATTAAATGGTCTTATTTTTGTGATCTCTCCTCCTCCTCCTCCAACTCCTCGTCCTCCTCCTCCTCGTCCTCCTCCTCCTCCTCCTCCTCCTCCTCCTCCTCCTCCTCCTCCACGTTAACCTCCTTACCTCTTTCGTCTTCCTCCTTCATGATATATATGTCTATATAGTCTTATTTATTCTTGGTCTTCCTAATCGTATAACAAAAAAAAAAGTCCTACCCCGAAAGTGATGAGAAAAACAGACACCTCAGTAAACAGGCTCTTGCTGCATTTTGTTTAGAGTAAAGGAAGTAGCTCAAGGAAGAAAAAAAGCGAGAAAAAACAAACAAACCGCTAACCACTGCCGCTGCAAAAGAGTGTATAGATGAGAGGCCAAAAGAGTAGCCAATAGAGAGGGAGGTCATAAATCTGTTTCAGAAAATAAAATCGATAAACAATGACCCCAACTTAAGCCAAACCCAACCGTTGACTCGACTGACTGAGTATTACTATAACGACTTTTTGAGCAGACACGCCTTGTTTTGACGCCGGCAGATTAAGGTTACAATAGAGGGAGTAGCCGAATCCAGTGCTAATACGACTGTCACTTGACCCACCACCACCACCACCCACTTGAGGAAGGAAAGGAAGCTGTCTCATGCTCTCTCTGCCCTTCCCCTCTTCACGTTGAGAGGTTGCAAGCAGTCTTGAAGCATCCCAACAACGCCCTCGCACTCGTTCTTAGCAGTTGGGGCTTCAGTCTCACTTACATGTTCAGAGTCCCTCCCTCCCGTCTTCCCTCCCTTCGAGTAGACTGGGTTTTGATTTGAACTAGACCATCTGTAGAGAGACTTAGGGATAGTATTATGTAATAGATCCCTTTATCTGTCTTTTGTCTGGTGTCATTGGTTATTTTACCTTTTCTTCTTTCTTTTCTTCTAGTTCTTTTTCGTATTGTTATTATTTTTGTTGTTCTCATTCTTCTTGTTCTTGTATTTTGTTCTTTTTTGTTCTTCTTCTTCTTCTTCTTCTTTTTATTATTATTACTATTATTATTATTATTATTATTATTATTATTATTATTATTATTATTATTATTATAATTATAATTATTATTATTATTATTATTATTATTATTATTATTATTATTATTATTATTATTATTATTATTATTATTATTATTGTATCTTGTTCTTGTTCTTGTTCTTCTAGTTCTTCTTTTACTTCTTCTTCTTTTTCTTTTTCATCTTTACTGATAGTGAATTAGCCAGGTATGTCCGTGTGTGTGTGTGTGTGTGTGTGTGTGTGTGTGTCATATTATCAATTTAAAGATCATAATCAGGGTTTGAATTTTATCAGATCAATATATACGTATTCGTTGATATATTCGGTAACACAATATTGAAGCATCTCGCTGAAAAAAAAAATATTGAAGATCATTAAACTAAGTACATTTATTCTGTTCTAATTGTACACGATACTGATGGCGCATGTTTAAAGAAGCCTTCTGAAGGACAACCAAGCAAGGAGAAGGCGGCGGGAAATGTGACGGGAGAAGGAAGAGGCGGATGAAGTGGTTCTTGAAGACGGGTTATCGATCTAGCTGGGGCGAGACAACCAGAGCCTAAGAACATCGGGAACACCAGCACACATTACGGCCTATGCTGCGGCGCCTCTGTGAACGCGTCTGCTGAGCCTTATACGCCCATGCAGAGCAGACTAGCTATGGAGAGAGGTCACTAACTCGCGCTGTGCCGCCAAGACTAGACGAGAGATGCAGCGCTGAGGATGAAAGTGTCTGTCGAGTCTCACGCATTGAACAGACAACCAATGGAGAGGTCATTAACTTGCGCTGTGCCGAAGAAGAAGAAAGAAAGAAAGAAAGAAAGAGAGTAAGAGAGAAAGAGAGAAAGAAAGGAATGCTGAGGAGGAAACCGTCGTAACCTTGACATGGTTTTAAACAGATCATTGATAAATTTAGTACAATAATATGAGTGAGAACGGCTAATAGGCATCCTGTAGTGTAGAGGGATGAGGGGAAGGGAAAAATAGCATCTCAACACTAATAGCGAAGCCGTACGCAAACACTTAACGGCTATATTTACCTACATCATGCATCCAGGAAGGAACATGGTTTGGACACAGGTATAGAGGGGAAGATTGGGGCGGTGCCAGATCGGGTACAGCTGCCTGCCTACCCACTCCACTGACGCGAGGGTGAACACTGCCCTTAGCACTTCGATCCCTCCCTCTCTTCCTCCCTGACTTGCCCTTCCCCTTCCCCTCGTACGTCACCAATCGCCAGTGTCAGATCTGTACGCCTCTTCCTCGGCCTACTTCGCCTCCTCGGCCTCCTCCTCCGCCTCGTCGTCTTTTCCTCATCATTATATTCGTCATCATCATCATCATCATCATTATAATTTCTTCTTGTTATATTCTTAATCTCGTTCTTTCATGATTTATTCTCGAAATATCTACGTAATTTTCTTCTTCTTCTTCTTCTTCTTCTTCTTCTTCTTCTTCTTCTTCTTCTTCTTCTTCTTCTTTACCTTCTTCTTCTTCTTCTTTATCTTCTTCTTTCTTCTTCTTCTTCTTCTTCTTCTTCTTCTTCTTTTTTGTCTTCTTTTTTATCTTCTTCTTCTTCTCCCTCCTTGTTCTTCTCGTCCTCTTCATCCTCCTCTTCTTCGTTCGTCCTCCTCCTCCCCCTTTTCTTCTTCGTCTTCTTTTTCTTCTTCCTTTCCTACTTCTTTACTTCTTCTTGTAATTCTTTTTTTTCCTCTTTGTCCTCGTCATCGTAGTCCTCCTCCTCCTCCTCCTCCTTGTAACCCAACACGCCCCGCCCCATCCCCATCGCTGCCGCCGCCGCCGCCGTCTCACCACCGCTGCACTCGCCACAGCCTTTTACTTAGTATTCTAGGGAACTTTCCGGGAAGTAAGAATTTTCACTCAGAGCGGCGTCTTCCACGATGAAGCCATCTTTCTTGTGGGCTTCACTTTGTTCTCATTGTGATGGATGAGGAGGAGGAGGAGGAGTCCCTTGAAGTCGTGTACCCGTGGAGGCTGCTGGAGGACAAAAAAAAGGAAAAGAGTAAAAAAAAAAAGGAAAGTTGTCTGGCCGCGAGTGTAACATTTCCTGCAGACAGTGGCTCGTTTGATCGCTCCTCCTCCTCCTCCTCCTCCTCCTCTTCCTCCAGCAAAAGGTATGGGTGGAAGTGTGTGTTGGAGGCGTGTGTGGGTCTGGTGTTGCATGGCGGGGTTGGATGTAAGGAAAAGGAGGAGGAGCTGGAGTCTTGAGGAAAAAAAAATCGAGGAGGTGTTTTCTCTCTCTCTCTCTCTCTCTCTCTCTCTCTCTCTCTCTCTCTCTCTCTCTCTCTCTCTCTCTCTCTCTCTCTCTCTCTCTCTCTCTCTCTCTCTCTCATTACCTCACGACCTGCACCGCTATCCATAAAACGGACTCGATAATTACTTACCTCGGGGCCGGATAATGTGTTGGCGAGGGCATTAACTAGGAAGGAAAATGAAGGGAAATCACGCTATTGTTTTCTCTATTTATTAACATTATTCATCGGCATCGTGTATATGTATGGAGGTGTGTAGGCGTGTGTGTGTGTGTGTGTGCAAGGGTGCCAGAACAAGTCAGTCAAATTACCTGGTTCAGTTGTATTACCTGTGTTGTGTTGTGCGACCGTCCTTATCTTGTTTCATACAGGTATAGTACACGTCGACGATTGGTGGTGTGTGTGTGTGTGTGTGTGTGTGTGAGAGAGAGAGAGAGAGAGAGAGAGAGAGAGAGAGAGAGAGAGAGAGAGAGAGAGAGAGAGAGAGAGAGAGAGAGAGAGAGAGAGAGAGAGAGAGAGAGAGAGATGCAAAAGATAGTCCCTGTAGATAATGAGTCTCACGTCAATCACTTATCACTCACCGTTCTCTGGGCCCCGAGTCCGCCCCGGCAGCGCTCGTCACCTCCTCAAGTGTATCGTTATCAGGGGTCACCACGCGGGGCAAAGTTAATGGGGGCGGCGTCTTTTTCTCGCCTCTTCATCTCAGGCCACCACCACCACCTCCATCTCCCGCGTCGTCAGCTCGTTTTCTTTATAGGTCGTTTTCTAACATTTACCACCACTACCACCACCACCACCACCACCGCCACCGTATCGGCCCTCCTCGTTACCTTACTCGCCATACACTTCACTCACGGGTGTACGAGTATATACCTCACGCGTCCACTCCAGACAGGTTTACGGTACTATTAAGACATAACACTGGACAGGACATCGTTTCTTTTGTAGTGCATATTTCTGCGATGCTCCTCCGAGGCGAAGTGTTCATATTCTTTGTCCAGGTTAAAGTTTCTAGGAAGGATGATGCTTTTGTAATTTTGCAGTGTTTAAAGAGTTAGTTTCGCACGTCTTTCTGGTTCCATGACGTAATTTGTTGACTGAAGTTAGACCTGGATATGTATACGATGATGTTTTCGTCATGTTTTAGTGTTTTAAGAGTTAGTTTCGTACGTCTTTCTGAGCCCACGACGTAATTTGTCCAATGGAGTTAGACCTTAATATGTATACGTACTATAACTTGCGATAGCATATAAATCTCCTGCAGCACCACCTTTTAATGTGTACCTGGCGTGGCGTGGCGTGGCGTGGCGTGGCGTGGCGTTCCGAGTACCCGTAAAACATGTGTGTGTGTACCCAGCGTTCTCATACATTTATACACTTGCGTCTTACATTAACTTCATGGTCAGTAATATTTTAGCGGCGGCGCGAACGGCCACCAGCGACGCCCCTTTTCCTGGCTGGAAGAGCTCGCCCGGGGGAGGGGTGCGAGGTGGCCGCGCGTGTGTGGCCCGCGGGATATTGAGCATAAACAAGGCATAAGCTGCCAATATCCGCCGTCCTGGATAATTATGAGTATGTTAAGCGAATCCGGATACTCGAGGCGGGGGTTTTATGGGGTTTGTGAGGCGGATGGAGGCGGGTCAGCGTGGGGTGTGCATGGGTTCGAGGAGGATGTGAGTTCTTATAGGACTCAGGAACCTTGGGTGGCAAAGGTGATCCGCGGTGTTGTGTTTCCAGTGCACGATGTTGTGCAGTCGTGTTCCTCATCTACATTATTGTTATGTACCCTCCCACCACTCCTTGCCGTCCGCGGGGTTCTCCATACATCCCATTAATTCTCCCTCTTAGTTCCTCTCGCACATGCACACAAAAAAATTCTGTATCGCTCAACCACCTGCCCAAACTTGCCATTCACTCCTCTCAGTCGCCTCAAAGCTCCCCACCTAACGCAACGATATCAGGAAGTGTCAGTTGTAGGTAGTATAGCGTGACAGACAGAGGCCAGTTATCATATATCATAAATAAAGCCGTACAGAGTAACGTGATAAAGTAATTGCATCCACAAGACATGGTTTGAGCCTGGCATCGAACGGACAGGGGAGGGGAATGCGTGAGGGCGCCAGGTGATTGCAAAGTCTGCGTAAAAGTAGTGTCTGGTCTTTCTCATTTTCCGCCCATCAGAGAGTGGCTTAAGATGACCCACATACTGACTAACGTACCTTGGGTGGAGAGAGAGAGAGAGAGAGAGAGAGAGAGAGAGAGAGAGAGAGAGAGAGAGAGCACACACACACACACACACGCCTATTGTAATTTTTATTTGAGATTTACGTAACACTTTTTTTCCCAAATCGCTGTGCTCTTCAATCTAATTAATATACATAAGACATTGATTGTGTTCAAAATAAGAAATAATAAGCAGAATAATAATAATAATTAGAAACAATTAGTCTTGTGGCGCCAAACGAAACTTTAGCTTATCTTCAAATATCTTTTCCATCAAATATTACCTTCTCAGTTCTCATCTTGAAATAAATTTGCTTATTGCTTTACGCCTCCCTCCCTGTCGATCTCTCTCTCTCTCTCTCTCTCTCTCTCTCTCTCTCTCTCTCTCTCTCTCTCTCTATCTATCTATCTATCTATCTCTATCTATCTATCTATCTATCTATCTATATCTCTCCCTCACTTTATTTCAATTTTACTTGCGATAGAATATTTCCCGGTTAGCTTTCCTTCGTGCTGTGGCACCGGGAGACATAAGGCTAATAGGTATTCGTGCAGCCTTCTCGTTATCCTCAGAAACGATCTCGTGTCGACTACCTATTGAGACCAACTCCTTCGTCTCTGTCAGTCATATTTTACAGCTTCTCCATGACTGTAATATCCCCTCATTAAATTTCGCGAAATAATCGGTTTATATTACCCAAACGTTTCCCAACAGTTAATTCATTGCGCCTAATCTCAAAGATATCATTAATTCTCTCCATAATATTATCTGATTTTTGTTTGGTAGTGAGAACTCACGCCAAGAAAGATCCGGACACTATAGGCAATAGGGGAAGAGGTCTTCGAGAAGCCTCAACGTCTTAAACCTTGACGCTTTTCCCCGGTAGCCGTGGCAGATAATGTATGTGTGTGTGTGTGTGTGTGTGTGTGTGTGTGTGTGTGTGTGTGTGTGTGTGTGTGCGTGCGTGCGTGTGTGTGTGTGTGTGTGTGTGTGTGTGTGTGTGTGTGCCTGCGTGCGTGCGTGCGCGCGCGCGCGCGCGTGTGTGTGTGTGTGTGTGTGTGTGTGTGTGTGTGTGTGTGTGTGCTCACGTAATTTTAAAGAAGCTATATAAAAAAAGTCGCATTAAAAATCATTAGCTTATCCTATTAACAGCCACATCCACACTCACACCCACCCACTCACACACCCACACTCACCCACATACACACCCACACCCACACCCACACACACACACACACACACACACACACACACACACACACACACACAAAGCTGGCGCTTAGGACACAAGGAAATACTGCATGTTTTCAGTTCATGGGTCGCATGCTGGTTGTAGGACTGCTTTGAATTATTTCGTTGTAGGTGTTGCGACAGACATCCCTACTTGCAATATTATCAACTATTACGGGGCTCGACTTTGTCCGAAATTCCTCGCCGGCAAGGATGCCAAGCCTGGCGTTGTTTTACGTGCTGATGCATCTCCGGCCGGCAATATTACCCTGCGTGACGTGGCCCAGCACCTTGGCCTCCTTCCCCTCCCCTCCCTCTCCTCTTCGCAAGATGAGCTTCCCTGACGTGGCCGCGGAGCCACGCGGGAATTGCTGCTGCTTCTGCTCTCCGTCGGGCCGCTGCCCGGCCGGCCTTCCCCAAGACTATTGATCGACCGCTCCTGGTCAGTTGCCCCGCCCCTCCACACGCTGACACACACACACACACACACACACACACACACACACACACACACACACATACATTCAGGCACACATATGGAAAGGAGAGTGGGCACGGCGGTGATAAACAAGTATGTCTTCATTCATTATAGTATCACTTCCTCCCTCACATTGCTTATCATGTCTTTACCGTGCTTTAGTTCCTTCCCTCACTGGCGGTCATGCCGACCATGGACGTTAGTGAAGCTTCGCGGCCCGCGGCACCAGACTGTGTGGGTCAGGGTGGCCTCGCACTACTTGTAAACACTGACCTCTCAGGGGACCCTGCTCCCCCGACACTCTCCTGTATTCTTGCTCTCCACTCCTGTCCCGTTGTTTGTGTACGTATCAGGGACAAGAACCCTTGGGCCTCGTGAGATGGTGGATAACTGGTGTCCCCGATTTCATTTATCTGTTGTCTGGAAAGGTTCGGAGGAATGGCAGAGTGTTTAACCTATAATTTTCATAGACAATATGAATAGATGATACTGTTCATAGGAGAGCAAACTTTGATTTAGTTGCAATACAAAGTGTGGGAAGAGATGTAATTGTTTTCATCAGGATAAACTCCAAATAGTACAAGACTGTTGATAGAAGTGTTCAAACTCCGCAGTGAGGGAAGTAAAACACTGTCTGAACCACGCAGTCCGAAACCAGGCCGTAATAAGAACATTTCATGAGCGGAGCGTGTTGATGGCAGCGTCGGCTCCTTCATAATCGTTGGCAACAGGCGACCGTGACCTCGGCGCTGTAAGGTGTGCCCCCGTTTATTAGAGACGTTGTAATTTACGGTATATCATCAGCAATATTTCGTATGTACGTATGTGTATAATTGTTTTGCAACGGTTAGTCAACAAATGTAAATTTTTAAGGCAGTTTTCTTAAATATATAAATCAAACAGTATGACGCAGTTATCTGGAATGATTTGACTATTGTTATAAAAAAACCAGCTATTTCTTTCTGCTAAGTCGAGTGTGTGGCTTCTGGCACACTGTCCACCAGCTCGCCCTCTCCAAGGGAACAGTCTAGGATGGAGACGATAGGAAGAATGTGACCACTGTCGGCTTATGGCAATGTTGCGCAAAAGGGCCAGCTAGCAACCGACTCTCCCTGGTAACACAGTGTTATCACATAAGCACTTATGATAATCATCACGCTTTAAGGTCTTGCATGCTTACCACCACTGCGGGGCTCATTAGGATTCATGTTTCTACTGGAGGGTAACATATCGACACAACGCTTCGGAGGCACCACTAGAACTCTCGAGGGAGAATAATCATAAGACAGCATTTAAAAGACCTCCAAATCCCTTGGAGGAAAAAAATACAGCTCTATAAGTTTAAACGTCATTGGGATCGTGGCGTGAGATGCCGAAATGTCTCTTGTGAGGGTGTGGCGCTGGTTTCGGTGTGGCGGTGGTTCAAACCTCACAAGACATAAAACACTCCCATCACTCAGCTTTACCGTGATGTATAGCCAGCCCTGCGCTGTCTTGTGATGCAGATGCCTTTTTTCAATGGAACAGTAACCGAACCAGCATTATGTGGCTTCCACGCGTCATGCAGATAATTCCACGACCCGGGAGCTTTGCGGGATTTGGTTGAACACATGAAAAAAAAAATCGTCTCATTTTAATGGAACGAAACTATCTTCTTAAGGTGGAGTATATAGGTGAAATAGTTGAAAATATATGAGCATGCAGTCGATAGGGAGGGAGGAATAGGGAGAAGAGGAGGAAAATAGGGTGGAGAATAGGGGAGGCGAGGTATGACTGACTGATGCGGGGCGTGAATGTGCGAGATGCCAAGGTCTCTCTCGGGTTATGAATCTCAGGGGCTTAGATGGGGCGTGGATGGACCTCACTGGGCACTCACTCTATTAACGCCTTCCGCTGTGAATTTCCTTTTCTTGGGTGGAATTCTCGACTCAATGCAAATAAAGGAAGATTTTGATAGCAGTTTTACCGAGATATTTTTTTTACGTATGTGTGTGTGTAGGGGAGGTGTGTGTGTGTGTGTGTGTGTGTGTGTGTGTGTGTGTGTGTAGGGGATGTGTGTGTGTGTGTGTGTGTGTGTGTGTGTGTGTGTGTGTGTGTGTGTGTGTGTGTGTGTGTGTGTGTGTGTGTGTGATGTGCGGTGCAACATGAAAGGTTTATGCACGCTCGACTGTAAGAAAGTAAAATCTTGCCGAGCATAATATTACGTTACTCGCCATAATCTGATGCACCAGTGGAGTACTTCGAAACTTTATGACAACCCTTATTTTAATGTGGCCTGCGTGGCGCGACGACCCTACGGCAAGGAATGTATAGTGGTGAAACGACACGCGAGAAACTACTTATTCTGCGGAAAATGAATTAGCTGCCAGAAAAGAGGCTATTTAAATCCACTCGGAGACGTATTGTTTCATACTGTAATTAGTAAGCAGAAAGAAGTATTAGTTCTAGGGATGGAGACATTGACACTTTGGTATATATTTGCTATTAATAGGTATGTATACCGCTATAGTGATGATGGTGGAGCTTGAAGATGATAATGATGATGTATCCATGTCTGGATCCGCGACGCCATAGACTTTACAAGGTTAGACTAAAACAAATCCTAAAGAGTAACCCGAAAAGACGTGATGAAGAAAATAGAAAAAAAAATCCCCTCCAATGTCGAGACCAAAAAATCTTTTAAAAACT
This sequence comes from Eriocheir sinensis, assembly GCF_024679095.1. Lineage (NCBI taxonomy): Eukaryota > Metazoa > Arthropoda > Malacostraca > Decapoda > Varunidae > Eriocheir > Eriocheir sinensis. The sequence continues at coordinate 12,777,806 of NC_066511.1, forward strand.
GGGTGAAAACTTAGTTCCAAACTCCATTTAAATCAACTTTCTCCTCCTTGGGAAAGTAATGGAAATTTAATAATAAGAAAAGGTCTCCTCGGGCTCAGGTGTCCTTCGGTACCTGAGGGACGAGACGGCGGCGCGGCGGCCTCCTGACGGGCGGCTGCAGGGCTTGCGAACCGTGAATTTAAGGCGGAGAATAAACCCGAAGACGAATCCATCAGAAGGAGAGACGAGACTCCTAGATCCTCCCGGCGACCCTCATAAATACCGCGATGAGAGAGAGAGAGAGAGAGAGAGAGAGAGAGAGAGAGAGAGAGAGAGAGAGAGAGAGAGTGTGTGGGGAGGGAGGGTAAGTGCGAGAGAAAGAGAGAAACGTAAAGTAAAGAAAAGGAAAGGATAGGAAGGAAAGGAAGGAAAGGAGAAGAAAAGAAAAGAGAACAGGAGAGAGAGAGAGAGAGACGGGGACCGAATTCCTTTCTTAGTAATTGCACGTAGACAAATACAAATACTAAACTTGAATACCAGACTTAGAGACAGACAAACAAGTAAATAGATTAATAAATATATAGCAAAAAGAAGGGAGATGAAACCGTGAGAATGAAGAAGGTCAAACGGATGAAGTAAAAGACCATTTTCGTGTTATAAGTTCTCATTTCAGTCTCATCCATAGCATAAAAGGCACCAAACATTCATCCAGGCTCAAGAATCATCATATTTTTACTAACTGATCTAATAAAAATGCTCATTGCCTATAGAAGTGTATGGTCCTGCCAAATTAAGAGTTAACGTTACGGCCAAGTGATGATCAGGCAAGAAATATGCTCAGTAAATCATATAGTTCAGGAAATGGAGATGACTTCATATATATGAGGTTTTAAAGGCTACATGAAGTAACTCAATGGAGCATGTTGTGAAGAAGGCCTGCTTTAATGGAGTATGTGGGGCATGTGTCTGCATGCTGGTAGTGGCGACACGGAACTCCATAACCGCGAGGAACGCACGCCGCCGATCACACTGGCACTGACGAAGGAGGCCGAAGTGGTGGTGGTGGTGGTGGTGGTGTGCCGGTGTGCTGGTGTGGTTAACGTGCTGTACATTGAGTCATACACTTGGTTTGTTAGTCACGTTATTCTGGGAAGTGAAATGTTGTGCTAGCTTGTGTATTGTTGCGTGAGAGTCGGAGTTAAGATATATTTAGAGTAAAAGATAAAATATACGTTAAGAACCTCATCAAACAGTTTAGTAGAGACCATATTGTTCCTTCTTGTTTATCTTTAGAATGGCTTTGTTGACGTTGCCCTTGGTATAGTGCTGCGTGAGAGTTCCTGTGGAGTTAAAATTATTACAGTAAATGATAAAACACGCAATAATCACATCATCAAACAGTTAAATTGAAGCAACATTTTTTCCTTTCTTGTTTATCTCCAGGATGCCTTAGTCATTCTGGAGGGGGAAACGTTGTGCTAAGCCGTGTATAGTGTTGCGTGAGAGTCCTTGCGTCGCTAACAGATGCGTTAATCATCTCATCAAACAGTTTGGCAGCAGCTACATTTTTCCCTTCTTGTTTATCTTCAGAATGCCTTAGTTTACTGTCCTTTAACTAAATGTAATCAAGTTCAACAGCTTTAATAGATGTGCGAGCCTCAAACGCCTGCCGCAGTAAATATTTTCGGCGATGCAACACTCGCAGCGCCGCTATTGATAGTCAGCTGTTGTGCTCCGGGCCCTGAAAAAATATTGGTAAGAGGCTTTCCCTCCCCAAAGCCGCAGAACCGGGTTTTGCAAAATAAACAAGTGACTAACGCTATTAACATTTTATTGGGTAACATTTTATTGGTTGGATTTCTGTCAAGGAAAGTATGTCAGTGTAACCAAACGTGGCGAAATTATTTTATCAGACGTTTCAGGATTTTTGGGAATTAACTATCTATCTGTTGCGTTTCAGCGATTTTAATCCCCTCGTGTTGAGCAACGTGCAAGGCTAAACACGTCACCTTTGGCATGGGATATCGAAACTGGAGATATCTGGACGTAGGTGGAGTTGCTCACATGAACGCAGCTTGATCTTGCAATATCTAACTTAAACTGATCACCCACAAAGCGGCTTAACCTACCTACATCAGCTCAACTTGGTCGCTCAATGTTCCAAACAAAGAGGTTCCGGCTTTTGCTGTTTGAGAGGAGCGTCAGTCACCTGCTCCAGCGTCCATAATGAGAAGGAAGGTACATTGTTGGTGCTGACGTGCATACTCCAGACGCCTATTCCCACCTGGGGCGAAATTTATGCCAAGTGGCCTGCTAAGAAAGGCATTTGTCATCGTCCAGGCGAATGAAAGCAAATGGGTTGGATATAGAGGTGTTTGTGCTTGTGGAATGGTGTGTCTCGGGCAAGGCTTGGGCATAACAGGAAAGGGAACGAAGATAGGATGAATAACATGCGTGAGGTCCTGTTTTAAGTAAGTGACCGTCATCTTTTATGAAAACGGCTTTTATTATTATGATTCTATGAGACGAAACAGGTAGAGAGGGAAGAGTGCGGACACTTTAGTTGATGGTTCTATTTTACTTCACGCTATGAAGTGAAGGGGTTAAGTTTATAAGCATACGAGGCTCACCAGACGAGGTGTATCGAGAAAAGAAAGTCTGAGGCTGTTGAGCAACAAACGGCAGGCAAAGTTAGTTGATGGCTCAGAGGTTCTTACTCTACGTCAGTGACGGTATGGAGTGAGGGGGATTTATATACAGACTGTTTCAAAGCGTGTTGCAGTGATGAACACACCCATCCACACAAACTGTACGCTGTGTTAGGCCGGGCGCTCATTGGAAGGCAGACGACACGAGCGGCGCAGCACAGAGCAGGGTAAAAAATTGCCTCCCATAAGTTTAAATGTGAGGGCGCACGTTAGCATGTCCGGCAGCAAAGCACAGATCCAGGCCCGTGTTCGTGTGCGCTATACCGCTGCTTGGACACAGTTTGGCGTACACATGCAGCATAGCCAAGGTTGGTTGCCAGTTGTCAGTTGCCAGATCGTCGTCCAATAAGGAATTAATAGAGAATGTCCGTCTTCAGACTGTTCGTTACGTCACAAGTCATCCAAAAGACAAAAGAGGAGATTAGAAGTCGATATATGGTTGTTAAATATACACCCCGTTTCAAGGATGTAGTTGCCAGTTGCCAGTTAACATCATGTTGTCCAATAAGGAATTAATAGAGAATGTACGTCTTCAGACTGTTCTTCACGCCTCACGTCATCCAAAAGCCATAGGAGGAGATTATAAGTCGATATATAGTTGTTAAATATATTACACCCGAGGGTTTTCAAGAATAATACTCGACATATTGCAGCTTTATCGTTTTATGACTACTGTTTATCGTGACACCAGGAAGTGGACGCTGCTGCATTTATTTTTTTCCGTAATTTATGATAGTGTTGAAAATTATACGAATTTGATTGTATTTTTTCCCTGCGTGTCCATGTGTTCCGGGATATAGACAGTCAAAAGAATTCAGCGTTTTCTTTAATAGATTGCATATTCTACCCACGCTCCTCCGCGGCACAGTGGTTAGCGTCCATAACTACGAATCTCCGGGCCTGGGTTCGAGTCCCGGCCTGGGCAGTCGGGATGCAATCCACCCTGCTGTTCATCCTTCCTTTCGGGAGGGGCGATAAATGGGTACCTGGGGAAACCTCGGGAAGGTAAACTGTGGCAACCCGGATGTTACACTGGCCCTGTGTCGGGTTAATGGGCGTTCTCCCACCACAGGCTCAAAGGGACAAAGGAACGGATATGAGCACCGCCGCCACGCGCAGCTATAGCGTATGTTCCTAACTTTACCTTTTCTTATATTTTACTCGCTCTAATACTAATGTTGAAAACGGTCAAACATAATAACTTTTGTTTATTGCTGTATACACGTTCAATACAGTTAAAGATGAAGTTGGCTTAATACACATGTTAAAGACACGTCAAGCTTAAAAATCGCGATGTTTACTCTTCCCGACTTCCGTGTATTCAACTCTGTAATATATGCGATAAAGGCAGACAAAGTGTATATTGCCATTCTATTTCATCCTCTTGCACGGGGATGCCACGTAGCGACATGAAACATCAATCACACGCCTCCTTTGACCATGTCTCGCCTCACGCCTCCCCTTGCCTCTTGCCCTCCATCGGTACATGGTCTATCCCTGCTCCTCCCAGGCGGATTAAAACATTCATTTAGGCATCAGAATGTGGGAGCAGCGGCGTCCAAACTCTAAAAATACGTATCTCGTCTGCCTCTGTTCTCAATTTGGCCACGCCTCCGCTACCTCCTGCCATTGTACCCGAGTGAGCGCCAGTGGTCGAGGGTAAGGAGGCGGAGGAGGAGGAGGAGGAGGAGGGTTGCGGCGGGGCGTATAGGCGGTGCTCGAAGTGGTCTGGATCGGATCAAAGGCTTGGGTGTGATGAAAGGTTCACTGCATCAGCTCTGAGGAAGTGGGCGGGGAGAGAGAGAGAGAGAGAGAGAGAGAGTATAGCGTATAGCTGTAGTGGCACTCGATTATCTAAGTGTTAATCTGAAATCAGGAATCGGTGTAAGAAAGATGTAGGGGTGTGTAATCGAAGCCTCACATGTTCTCCCCAAGTCCCACAGAACACAACAGAGCCAACAACAGCAGCCCTCACTCCGTGCCTCGTGGCCTTCACTGCTTCTCATGTTTTATTTATATAGTCAACAAAAAAAATATACAACCGAGTGAGTCGTTGGTACTCTAGTACACACGAGCTGCCTGATCTGCGTTTGGGCTTGCGACGTGTGTGTGTGTGTGTGTGTGTGTGTGTGTGTGTGTGTGTGTGTGTGTAGGTCGCTTTGCCGCTGGATGGGGCCTTGTTTAACGGCAAAATGAGTTATACTCGTTTCTTATAAACAGCAGAAGTAACATCGCGCCACAGGGTGGGTTGTCTCTCCCCTCTCCTCCTCTCTCCTCGCACCCCTCTCTCTCTCTCTCTCTCTCTCTCTCTCTCTCTCTCTCTCTCTCTCTCTCTCTCTCTCTCTCTCTCTTTCATTTTCGTCCTGAAGTAAATTAAGCTTATTTATAACACATGCAAATTCTTCACTCATTTCCTCCTGACACTCTCCCTCTCTCCCCTTCTTTCTCTCTGTGTCTTTTTATGTCTCCCCTCCACTCCTAACATTCTCTCTTTCTTTCTCTCGCCTTCCCCCCTCCGCCTATGGCTTCTCAAACACAGTCGTCTATGTATTGTTTTAGGCAAGATCTAAAGAAAGGGGTTTATTTAGACCTTGGTTTTAGGTGAAGAATATTTCGATGGGACAACGGGGAGGTTCAAGGGAAATTGATTCGCAGGGAAGGTAATATATGTGCCAGGATTGTTTATTAATGGTTGAAAGCGGTTCGGGGGAGTTAGAGAGTTGTCATAAAAGCGATGCGCATCATAATTATATATCAGTTAAGCCTCGTGTGTGGGGGGATGGGGGCGGGGAGAGAGAGAGAGAGAGAGAGAGAGAGAGAGAGAGAGAGAGAGAGAATTCTGTGTGCCTATGTGCTGGTCTCTTGCCGCCCATAATTTATGCTCTACAGGGAGATGTCGATGTGTTGTTGCGCCTCGAGGTGTTCTTGGCGCTTTGCTTCCCCCGCAGCTTGTGTCGCGGCCTTGTAGACGTAGTTTTGTACCCTAACAGTCAGCAGCAGGTCACAACGCTACGAGGGGCCGCGGGACACACCAGCGCCTGCCCTGCTTAACTCTTGTTTTGCTTCCAGGCTGAGCCATTATTACCCGGCCAGGCACTAAATGTTTGATGCATTATATTATTAGACCTTTCTTTGGCAGGTTACCCGTTTTTTTTTTATCAAGCTCGAATGTCAACTTTCTCTTTTATAACGTTGTTTTAACTATTGCTCCTTCCGTTTATGCATGCTGTTTACCGATAGTTATAGTTGCTTTGTTGTTAATCAGTATGATTGAATGAGGTAGAAGTAGCAGCATCTTAGCAGACCTGAAATCCAAGTCACTCATCTATCATACACATCATGCTGGTTTCTATAGTAGAGGATGGGTTCATTTCAAGACCCATTCAGACCCCTATGAACTACTACGTTTAGTCTCCTCCCTTCACTTTGGCTCCACTGGCGAGGGCTGTGCATGGTGTCTGCCCCTCCCTCCCTCCTTGCCTGACCACCCTTTCCGCGTCCCACTTGAGTTGTCTTGTACAGCTCCCACAGATCGCTTCCTCCGGAAGGTCCTTTGGTCCCCACCCTATGACTTCTCTCTCCGAGGACGTTACGCCAAGTAGCGCTCATCTCAAGCGCTACAAAGGCAGAGCGGAGGATGAATGTGGCGAGTAATTAGTAGACTGTAGCTTGCGGTACCGCTCCATTGTCGGGAGGTGTGCCGATCGGGCGGCGGAGGTTCACCGGGTACACGTTCTGTTGTCAGAGTCCATGGAGCGTGACGTCAAGCCGGCTCAGCTGGTTCTTGGAATAGCCTGAACTAAACAATGCACTGATTGTAGAACGTCGATTTATTTTGACTTTTTAAGGTTGAGTGTTCCTGTTGTTATAATATTATTGATAATAATGATAATAGTAATAATTTTTTTTATATATATCATCATAATTATCACCATAACAATATGACAAAAATAATTATAATAATAATTATAATTCATAGTGTAATTATTATTTTATTATATTTACTATAATTATTATTATTAATAGTATTGTTATTATCATTAATAAATGGTATTATTAGTGATATTAATATTATTTTCTTCATCTGTCAATATTATCATCGCTATTTTAGGTTGAATTTTATCATTATTATTGATCTTATTCAATTAACCAGTATTTAACTCGTCTTGCGATGTGTTGTTGTTTTTCGTTGTTACTTTTATTATTATTACTGTTATTATTATTATTATTATTATTATTATTATTATTATTATTATTATTATTATTATTATTATTATTATTATTATTATTATTATTATTATTACTATCTTCTTCTTCTTCTTCTTCTTTTTCTTCTTCTTCTTCTTCTTCTTTTTCCTCTTCTTCTTCTTCTTCTTCTTCTTCTTCTTCTCATTATTATTATTATTATTATTATTATTATTATTATTATTATTATTATTATTATTATTATTATTATTATTATTATTATCATTATTATTATCATTATTATTATTATTATTATTATTATTATTATTATTATTATTATTATTATTATTATTGTTATTATTATCATTGTTATTATGATTATTATTAATATTACTATTATCATCATCATATTTTTCTAATACTATTTTCATCGCCTCATTATCATCCTCGCCATCAAACTTACCCTTATTTAAAGCCGTGATGTCATCTGGTAACGGTCCGCGCAGGTTTGGCAGGAGAGCGTAAAGTGGAAGGCGGGTGGGCCAGACCGCAGACTTTTATCCAATAAACAAAATGCGAGAGACGCGAGTGTGGAGGGAGGGAGCGCCGGCCCGGGAGAATGAGTGTAGCTTTTGTATTTACATGCAGAGGGCCTTTCCCACCCAGCCAACCTATTGCATTCTGTGGCTGATGGAAGCATCAAAGCCTTCGGCCGCAGGTGTTTTGCATAGTGAACGAAAATCTACTAAGCTGTATGTAGTGAGGGGATACATTTTGTCCACGTGCACCAGTCAGTCAGTCAGCCTTTTGTACCTTGGCTAAACGACAACGTTATTTACCAGAGAGTCAGCCGGTTTTCCGTTCCTTTGTCAAACGAAGTCACTCAGCAGTCAGTCAATCCAACGCAATCAAATCTTTCGTTCCTTTGACCATAAATTTAGTTGCCGTTGTTATCTTGCGTTTCTTAATGCCTTAATTATGGTTGTGCTCCGCTGCCCTTAAGTTTGTGGTACCAATACACGTTAGGGCTGTTCACACACCTCTATGTGCAGTCAATTCTAAGTAATATCGGACAACGTTGAGGCCAAAGGAATAGAAAATGAGCGAAAACCACAGAAAACGCGCTTATCCCCACGCGTGAATGGCCCACGTTTTCATCCATCGCTTCGTATTGTTTCGTCCAAGAGTGTTTTCTGGGTGGCTGCCCCATGCCCGCTGCCTCTTTCCCTTCCCCGGTACCCTCACCCTCACCCTACTTCAGTGCCTCTCATCGGCTAGTCTCTCATTGACCCTTAAACACCCTCAGAGCACCTCAGATCCCATGGCAACTGTAATATACACGTAGTTAAAAGTATTTCTGTAAATGTTGACAATCGCATCCAAGTAATGATACTGATATAATAATAATAATGATGAATTTTTTTGTCTAGCAGATTGGTCTAACACAAGGGAAGGATGACCTAGAACATTGTGTATAGTCCCCCTCTTCTCCCTTTTCCCTTTACCCAACAGGTCCCTCTCCCCCTCTCCCCTTCCTCTTCCTCCATCAGTAGCTAAGTGGAAGTAGTCCAAACTAATCTGATAAGTCTTGTTAAGTAATTGGGTGATTAATGTTTTCCCTGGTCAGCAGAGCCCCTCTTAGCCCGGAGAAACACTGAGGAAGGGAAGCCGTCATAGTCTTTCATCATGTCACTCATCATTACGGTTCTACTGAACACTTTGGATGTCTGTCTTGATAACTAAGGCCAACTCTTAGTGATAAAACGTGTCATTGTTATATTGGAGCAGTTGACAACCTTAAGTTCACAGGTTGTGGACTCCATCCAGTGGACAAAATTTCAAGTAATACCTGGTATCCCTGATGACATTGGCAGGTCTGACAGGATCCTCTCTCTGTAAGTAGTGTGCCGTCACTTGCTTCCGTGTGGTCAGGAGCGAGGGTGGGAGAGGAGCGCACGTCCTCAGTGTCTGTCACTTTACTCACTTAGTTTTTTTCTTTTTTCTTTCACCTTTTCACCGATTTTTTATTATTATATTCACCATCACCGATTGAGTCTGCCTTGCTGCACCTTAGTATAGTTGTGCCTAGCAGGCATGGTGGGGGGATGGGCGGGTGCTGGAATCCACGAGGGAACGGGAAGCATGTGTTTCCTCAACCAGGTAAAGGGAACGTTGATAACCCAAGGAAGTAGTATGTCTGAGCACCAACAGCAAGACACCTCCGTGATTGAGTGAGTTTCTCCTGCAAACTGTGGGGCTCACAAGGCACCTCACTCACTCACTCACTCACTCACTCACTCACTCACTCACTCACATTTACAACGAAACCAACAGCTGTGCGGGAGGGATCATAGTCCCTGTAGGTCACCTGAGGTTATGTCCTTTGGCAAATCTGTGTGTGTGTGTGTGTGTGTGTGTGTGTGTGTGTGTGTGTGTGTGTGTGTGTGTGTACAGTTTTATATTTACACACTGCACGGATATTTTCAATTCTTAGAAGTTTCTGTGTTTCTTATTGTTGACAATTTTCTAAATGAATTTGTGCGTCACACTAACTTTAACACCTGCAGATTTGTTTTGTGAACTGTGTGTATGACTGTTAACCAGTGTGTGTGTGTGTGTGTGTGTGTGTGTGTGTGTGTGTGTGTGTGTGTGTGTGTGTGTGTGTGTGTATTATTATTTTACTGTGATACGGTTATATGCGAAAAAAAAGTCCACTTTAATAATACAATTACTAAAATAAAGCAGTTCGTTTGTGATTCACTCTAAGATAGTAAATGGCTGGATTGCGGTAGGTTACGCTAAGTAAGGTTGCATATTATGATATTGCTCTCCAGTTGAAGTATTTTGAACACGGATTGAAATGTGCTGCGGTAGCAAACTGAGCAAGAAAACGTAGAATGAAATGCCTTGTCGGAAGTACATGACATTTCGAAAAAAAAAAGAGAAAGGGAAATGAGAAGAAGGCGAAAGTGAAGAATAATAATAAAAGAGAGAGATTTCCTTCAGTCTCACGTTCCAGTATATACTGTTTACTCTTTGGCATATTACATTGATTACTTATATCCATCCCGAGGCATTGTGTTAACGTTTAGTGTCGGGCTACAAAACCTGAAGACTGATCTCCTCCACGTGGCTGTGAAGGGCCCTTGACTCCCCTTTGAAGCTCGTATAAGCGGCATCTTGTAACCGGCTGGGGGTAACGGGTCGGGGTGTGGGGGCGCTGGGACTGTCAGGAGGAAAACACTGTAAAATATGCTGAACTAGACAGAATTGTAGTAAATAAGATAACTGTTGCGCTTTAAACATTGAGGCTAGTTTTCTCAGACGTCTCCACCTCTCACATCAGCATTTCTCAAACGCCAAAATAGGAAATTAATCAGTTTCTCATGAATATTTTTTCACTTTCATAGTAAAGATGCTTTGCCAGACTACCACCAGGGTCTTAAAACTACCCACGCGTATGCCAACCACATCTACGAAAGCCTTGTCAAATGTGTGTGTCCTTGGGCGCTGAATTCCTTAAGAATGTGGCCCTTACATTCCAGCAACTAGCCATCAACAGATAGATAAAATAATAAACTAATGACAACTACCGCTGTTACAAATTGCTGTGTGAAGTTGCCAGAGAGTGAGCCCCCCCCCCAGGAAATAAAACGGTAGTACAGGACAAAAAAGAAGCCGGCACATTAAGAACAAAAGATATGTATAACTATGTAGCTCAATCAAATGCGTGGTGGTATCTTCTTTTGTTTTAATAAAGAAAACCAAAAGAGAGACAGGCACTCCTTCGTTTACTCAAATTTCCAAACCTTCAAAATAATAGATCCGTGGCTTCCAACATATTTATTTTCTCGTGACCCAACTAACTCATGCACCTCAAGCCATGACCGCGACCTCGCCGGCTAGACAAAAAAAAAAAAAAGGATTTGGCATACGGGAATGGAACAAGTACGATTTTTTTAATCTATTTAGTATTGAAGAAGCAGACGATCACGAGAAGAAAAAAAAAAGGTTTGGCGACTCCAGGGATTCGAACCACCGCCTTAGGAGACCATTGTGCCATCATGAGAGAGAGAGAGAGAGAGAGAGAGAGAGAGAGAGAGAGAGAGAGAGAGAGAAAAGACGGTGGCTCAAGTTTACCTCCCTGGAATATTGATTTTCTTTAAAGCGCCCGAGGATGGTTGTGTGTAAGGCGCTTCTCTCTCTCTCTCTCTCTCTCTCTCTCTCTCTCTCTCTCTCTCTCTCTCTCTCTCTCTCTCTCTCTCTCTCTCTCTCTCTCTCTCTCTCTCACTCTCTCTCTCTCTCTCTCTCTCTCTCTCTCTCTCTCTCTCTCTCTCTCTCTCTCTCTCTCTCTCTCTCTCTCTCTCTCTCTCTCTCTCTCTCTCTCTCTCTCTCTCTCTCTCTCTCTCTCTCTCTCTCTCTCTCTCTCTCTCTCTCTCTCTCTCTCTCTCTCTCTCTATCTCTCTCTCGCTCTCTCTCTCTCTCTCTCTCTCTCTCTCTCTCTCTCTCTCTCTCTCTCTCTCTCTCTCTCTCTCTCTCTCTCACACACACACACACACACACACACACACACACACACACACACACACACACAGAGCTCCAGTAGCTCAATCGGTTAGAGCGCCGCGCTGCAAGACTTCACGGCCAAACAGGCGGCGGTTCGAGCCCCGCTCAGGCCGGATTCTTTCCGTTGACTAGAATTGGTTACTGTCCCCCCTTGAGCAAGGGGGATGGGGTGTGTGGGGTGTGAGGTCTTGGCAGTACCCAGAGGTCGTCAATAATGAGCACTTGCTCACGTCGTGAGGGCACCTGCTGGCGAAAGCGAGTCCAACTCGTGATCAGGCCGTGGTGAATTACACACACACACACACACACACACACACACACACACACACACACACACACACACACACACATACACACTAATCGTCCTTCATCATATATTCATGCTGTTTGTTTGTTACTTTTCTGTTTGTTTTCCTGTGTTTTTTGTCAAGGAGTTCACACATTCTGTTTGACTTCGCTTCATTTTTGTTAATTACTATACGAGAGAGAGAGAGAGAGAGAGAGAGAGAGAGAGAGAGAGAGAGAGAGAGAGAGAGAGAGAGAGAGAGAGAGAGAGAGAGAGAGAGAGAGAGAGAGAGAGAGAGAGAGAGAGAGAGAGAGAGAGAATCAGACTATTGTGAGTAAACATTTATAAGTACGAAAGACTTAAGTATAATAGCCAACGTAGACATTTTTTTTTAACATATCTACGCTACTTTTTTAGGGTCAAACTCCCTTCCCTCGCTTGCGTCCCTCGTGTCATCGAAGCTTGGCGCGTCGACGTGTGAAATGCTCCCGGTTGTCACGTCGAGCAGGACGGCCATGATGAGAGCAGACAGGGGCTTGGCAGGTGTTGGACAGGTGCAGCCTAAGTAATTGGTCGGATCCTACATGTTTCTCATCATGTCTCAGACGAGCTGCATGTACTCGAGATCCAAAAACAACAATGCTGAGTTTACTGAAGCTTTGCTGATTGAACTGCGGTTACTTGATTATCGCATCTGCTCCTTGATAGCGGTCTTTATGTAAAACCTTTGATTAAACATAAGCTACTAATTACGGCTGCACTTCTACATACTCTCTCAAAGCGTGGCTCTGCTTCAGTCTGCACCCAGATAGTTTCTCGCTCCAGCTTCACTAAAAATTAAATTCTATGAAGTCTGAAACGCCCCTTTCGTGATGGTGTTGCTCGCTCCGCCCCACCTGAAGCCCTCGGGGGCGCCAGGCCGCTCCAGTGTAATTATTCACTAATGACCCGCTGCCGGGGTGTTTTCAGCTATAAGAGGACAGTTGTTCGACGTTCATTAGGGTGGCGAGCCCGAGGGCGTGGTGCCGTTGGCTCAGTCGTGTCATCTTGTCTCCCTCTCGAGTCGCATCCCTTCAAAGGGCAACCGTCTTGATTGCCTTGTGCATTGTCTTATATCCTTCACTGATTTCGTAAATGACGTTCGCTTGTAAACAAATGGTTTTGTTTGAGTAAAATTAGAGTTTTATCTTTTTGACAATAATTTATTTCCATTATTCATTCTCATAATATGTAGATTCAAGAGAATAGATTTTTAAAAGAATTCCCCGCACTTTCTTTGCCTGCACTTTCCCATGCTTAATTAGGTTGGCAAGGCGAGCACAGCCGGCGAGGGAAAATATTTTAATCATCAGTGAAGGAGAGGGAAAGGAAGGAGCAGATTACCTCACGGGGTGCAGGCCTCCACGTAACACTGAGGCGTCTGGGAGAACCTGTTACACACACACACACACACACACACACACACACACACACACACACACACACACACACACACACACACACACACACACACACACAGACACACACACACACACACACTTTCACCCTCCCCATGCACCCACCCCTCCCCACACATCTTTCACAACCATACAAATTAGGTTACAGACCTGGGACGCAGCAGAACAGGACGGACTAATGACAGGTAGAGACGTGCCTCCGGACTCTCATTAGGCACGGAAGCAAAAGCCTTTCAGGAGGAATTTCTTTAAAAAGGAAAAGGAAATTCGTCGGCGAACCATAATTTGTCGTAATTAATTTTAATATTGGCGTCGGGCTTTCAAGACTTTTCCCAATGGGTCCTTCGCTTATTTGACACAAGCAGTCTCGCGATTTTTTCATTCTTTTATCAGACTACTGTGTGAAAGGGCAAAGAATAACACTTCCACCTTCCTGCTGTCCTCCTTAGTTTCGAAAAAAAGAATGTATATATATTAACCCCTTTTTTTGACGTCATTTCATGAAAAAATAGAACCTATGCTCTCATGCCATCCTCCTCTCTTTGAGGCAAAATTTAAACATCTTTGGTATTCTTTCAAGAGGAGAGTATCGAGACACCTCTCCTCCCGAAATTGACCTCTCTTTTGGCCACTTCTAAACTTTTGTAAGGTCAGTGTTTAGCGGACTTTTTTTTCTCATTATTACGGTTTTTTTTTGTCCTCGAGCAGCTTCCTTTACTGTAAAAAAAATCTGTCATGCACAATATTCAGAGACAGGGCTCGCTTTCATCTGATCTTTGCCGTGTTCGTCTGTAATTACTAGATCTTGTCCTCTCGTAACGAACAAGGGTGACCTACTGCCATGGAAATAGTGTAGTGTAGTGCCATAGTCAAGAGCACCGAGGAGCAATAAAAAGATGATACGAGTACATCGCCTTTAACGCTCACTTTCTTGCATGTATAGAAATAAAGGAGACATACCGTTGTACATTTGTGGCGGGAACCAACTGAACGAACGTAGTAGACTTCCATCAGCGGAAAGGTAAAATAACTCTATACTTTTTTAAGACATATATTCCTGTTGATTATGAAAGACGTGCCGGATCCGAAAAAAAAGAACCGTTTAGTCTTCAAAAATATACCTATTATCTATATTATTTATCTTTGGTCATAACGATATATAAAGTACACTTCACTTCCTCTCCATGTAGTATAGTAGGCGGCGTCGACACTAAAATAACACTGTAAGCAACTTTTTTTGTTTGTGTGGGCGTGTGTCTCGATACCGTGCATCAAATTTCCCGATGAAGCGCATGAATCAAACTTTGTAAACATGACTGTTGAAAGTTCGGGGCTGTTCGCCTATGTATGTTAGGCATAGCGGTGTGTCTGCCTCTCCCTGTCTGCTCTCATATCCGTAGCCTCTGTGGTCTCTGTGCATAGACTTGTACGTGCTGTAGTTCATTTAACGAGTCTAACTTAAAAGCATACGATGACCACATGGCTGTCGCTGTCTTAAGGATAAGGAAAGGGCAGACGCTGTGCAGGACTATAGCTACGTAGGTGATTAATATAGAACACTCTGTGAACTCCGTGGATATGGCTGTAAAGGCATAATATCGTTTAAATCATCCATCTTAGAGGTAAAAGGTAATCCGCGGGAGTTGGTCGTGCCGGCGGGGAAGGAAAGGACGGCGGGCTGCGGCGGAGTACGAACAAACTGGTGGTGTCTGTGTCGTGAAATTTCCATCTCTCGCAAGTGTTTGCCTTCGAACCGCGCTCTCCACCTCCTCCCTGTTGACACAGCTGCACGAACTGGTGTGTTGGTGGTGGTGGTGATGATGGTGGTGGAGATGGTGATGATGCGGTGGTGGTGATGCCCGCGGATGCTGTAATAGTCGTGCTAGAGCGGTGCGGTGCGGTGCGGTGCGGTGCATGCGGCGGGATGTAAAGAGGAGATGCGCTTCCCAAGTCCTCTCCTAGTGCCCTAAATGCTACAGCGGCTTACCTTTGAACGCAGCAAGGAGAGAACTGAAGGATGCTTGAGGGCCTTAGACAGGGGGCAGAAGAGGCTGGCGGGAGTGGTGGTTGGCTGGCAGTGAAGGGCAACAGAAAAGTTAATGAAACTCTTAAGTATTGGAAGAAACTTTTAAAACGATACTTGTTTTCACCTCCCTGACGATAGTTACTTCTCTCTTCTTGTGCTCTCTGTTGTGTGTGTGTGTGTGTGTGTGTGTGTGTGTGTGTGTGTGTGTGTGTGTGTGTGTGTTTGAGAGAGAGAGAGAGAGAGAGAGAGAGAGAGAGAGAGAGAATATGAAAAGATGACTGTTCCCAATGGTACACTTCATCCTGTACCAGACGAACTCACGGCACTCACTCAGCATATTGGATGAAGTTAATAAAGCTGGTTTTATGGCCGCTATCAGAGAAGGAGCCGCGCAGAGGTCTCACAGAGCTCATTAGTGAATAAAAAGAAGAAACAACAATGGGCGGACGTCGAAAAATATTGCCTTAAAACTTTGCTCAGAACAATGGACATTCAGAGGGGTGAATGGGTAGGGCTAAAAGAGAGAGAGAGAGAGAGAGAGAGAGAGAGAGAGAGGTAGGAGCAATGATATATATATATATATATATATATATATATATATAGAGAGAGAGAGAGAGAGAGAGAGAGAGAGAGAGAGAGAGAGAGAGAGAGAGAGAGAGAGAGAGAGAGAGAATTACATAGAATTACAAAGGATTACATAGAAAATCAGACCATACAGACCCCATGGTCCAGACTAGGTGGTCTGTCCTTAAACCTAAGTGAATCTACACTAATCAGATGGCTCCAAAACGTTGCTTTTCTACACTAGTTAATATTAAGTTGAAGGAAGTGACGGTCGAGCTTGTTTTTAAAGGAGTCAATCGTGTTACACTGGACCACTGACGGTGGGAGCTTATTCCATTCTCGCACTACAACGTTGGTGAAGAAAAATTTGGTGCAGTCTGAATTTACTTGTCTACATTTGAGTTTTATGCCATTGTTCCTCGTTCGCAAAGTGTCATCGATCATAAACAATTTTGTTCTGTCTACATTTGTGAAACCATTAAGTATTTTAAAACATTCGATCAGTTTTCCTCGGAGGCGACGTTTCTCATGAGAGAACATGTTAAGGGTGGAAAGCCTTTCTTCGTAGGATTTGTTGCGCAAGGAAGGGATAATTTTTGTTGCCCGACGCTGAACACTTTCTAATTCAGCAATGTCCTTTGCATGGTGAAGAGACCAAAACTGTACCGCATATTCCAAGTGGGGTCTGACTAAACTATTGTAGAGCGGAAGTATTACATCTTTATTCTTGAATAAAAAGTTTATTTTAATGAAGCCCAACATTCTGTTCGCTTTATTTGCTGCATCGATGCATTGATGTGAGAATTTGAGGTTTGACGCGCATTTCGTAATCGAACTTCTTATTTCTTGTTCCAACTTGAAGGACCTGGCACTTGCCAACGTTAAAGGGCATCTCCCATCTATCCGACCAAGCTGAACTTTTGTGCAAATCCTCTTGGAGGCTTTGCCTGTCTTCGTCAGTGAGAACCGAGTTACCAATCTTTGTGTCGTCTGTAAATTTACTAATGCGATTATTGAGTCTAACGTCCACGTCGTTGATATAAATAATGAAGAGCACTGGGCCAAGAACCGAGCCCTGAGGGACGCCACTAGTGACCGGCGCCCACTCTGTGTTAAATCCGTCAATCACCACTCTTTGTTGTCTGTTGCTCAACCAATTCACGATCCATTGGTTTACTTGACCGTCAATACCTATTTACTTTAATTTATAAAGTAATTTATGATGTGGGACTTTATCAAAAGCTTTCTGGAAATCAAGATAGACTACGTCCAATGATTTGGCTACGTCATAAACTGAGACGAGGTCGTTATAAAAGGTCAATAGGTTTGATAGGCAGGATCTTTTGTTACGGAACCCATGTTGTGAATCCCCAATTAATGAGTGGCTTTCGAGGTAACTCACAATTTTGTCTTTAATTATGCTCTCAAGTAGCTTACCTACAATTGAAGTTAGACTAATGGGTCGGTAGTTACCTGGTATTAAGAGAGAGAGAGAGAGAGAGAGAGAGAGAGAGAGAGAGAGAGAGAGAGAGAGAGAGAGAGAGAGAGAGAGAGAGAGAGAGAGAGAGAGAGAGAGAGAGAGAGAGAGAGAGAGTGTTCTATTACTACTCCTAATTTGACTTTCTCCTTTACTAGTTTATATATTTTCGTCACCCCTCCGCGACCTCTCTTTCCTCCCCTTTTATTCCTCCTTTTAATAACCCGTTTACTGTTAATTTAATTCCCCCATCCTTTCTCTGACAAAAATCGGGGTTGGGTATACAGCATTTCCTTCGGTACACCAACCATACGAAACAAGTCCCTGATACTGATAGGAATACACGTAGGGGAAATACACTATACGGTACCCAAGTGTGTTTACCAAAGCCTAACATCACGCTGATTCCTGTGCACGTCAACCTATACATCAAAATACTCATTAGCTAGAAGGTATCATACTTAGCCACTCAGCCACTCCCATTGCCTTACTTTACCACGGCTTAGCTTTGGTTACAGAGAAAGAGGGAGAGCTGAAGGGTACTAGAGGGTTGTACGTGGACAAGAGGATGAGGAGAGGGAAGCAGCTGGCAAGAGTTGTACTGGTGGTGGAATACGCTGGAAGGGCCACCTCCTAGAATGTTACTCCAAAGTATCGAAGGAAACTTCAAAACAATACAATTTTATATTCATCTCCAGCATTTCGTTTACGCAAGTGTACTACGTGACCAACTAGACACTTACACACACACACACACACACACACACACACACACACACACACACACACACACACACACACACACACACACATGCACTTGTAAGAACCACCAACCATCCTGTATATTAAAAGTGCACACATTGGCTTAAAAATTATTCGCACACGCTCGTACTTACTTTTTTTTAGAGTCGTATGTTGAAGATGTGAAATGCGTTTTTTGATGTTCTGTCTGCATGTCTGTTTGTCTGTCTGTCTCTATGTCTGTCTCTCTGTCTCTTTTCTTCCAGCACATATATTTCCACACTCTGTTAAATCGATGTTTCAGCTTAGGCACAAAATTCACGGTAATTAATACACAAGTAGCTTGATCATGTTTATTTATAATTACTATTATTAATATTTTATATCTCATTTGCATGTGCTATGGGTGCATATTAGACGTGTGTGTGTGTGTGTGTGTGTGTGTGTGTGTGTGTGTGTGTGTGTGTGTGAGAGAGAGAGAGAGAGAGAGAGAGAGAGAGTCACAGACTGACAGACAGATAGACAAATAATTACAGATAGACAATGAGATAAAGAATCTGTCAAGGTGTGTGTGTGTGTGTGTGTGTGTGTGTGTGTGTGTGTGTGTGTGTGTGTGTGTTTACGTGCTTGCGTGTGTGGGCTCACCGCGCGGCCACGCATAATGCAGTTTGCTCATATCGATTTTACTTTAATACTTTGAATTTGTTGCTATTTCAGGGTTGAATTCTGGGCCAGGAAGATCGGTAACCACATATACCACCTGTCGAACGCCTTCGCACACTACAAGGACATCAAAGACGTAAGTCACTTATTACTTTGCCGTTTCCCTTTAATTTGTAACCTGTTTTTGGTTGGTCGGCCTCAGGCAGACTTCACGCCCACAACCTCCCCGGCGAGAAAGACTTGGACCGTAAGGAGAAAACTTGCAACATATAAGAAATAAACGAAGTGTTTTGAGTCGTGGGAAAGAAGCGAGGAAAAATATGACTTGAAAGCAGTGTATTTGTGTGTGTGGGAGGGATGTGGGGGCGTGTGTGTGTGTGTGTGTGTGTGTGTGTACACACACACACACACACACACACACACATGCGCACGCCCACGCACACACACGTATAATGCCTGGACGGGTAACAGGCAAGGCCCACTGAGCCAACAAAAGCTTGGAGGCAGACGGGCGGCGATCGACCACAACAAAGGCCGCGTGCGATGCAATGTGTTCGGCGGAAGCCCCATTAAGATGATTAATTTAGTTGAGCGCCAATATCTTTGAGAATTTGCCGTGGGATTATAAAGTGTAACTTGATTATGGTGTGGCGTCGTTAATTGTATTGTATTTGTGTGTGTGTGTGTGTGTGTGTGTGTGTGTGTGTGTGTGTGTGTGTGTGTGTGTGTGTGTAGCTTTTGTCAAGGGAAGGAATCATACTGCGACGAAGCCAATAGGTGATATTTTTCAAAGGTGTTTGCCTTAACGACTTTACGCCTAGCAAAAAGGAGAGTGCATATAAATCCAACTTGCAGTACTCTTGTCAAACCAAATCCAGCTTCAAGACACACCCTTTCCGTATCTATAGTTTCCCGTCACTCCACACGCAAAAGAGTCTAGGGGTCGTGTATGGCTACGTCGAGGCTGCCTGTACTACAATTTCGTATTTCCTTTACCTCTTAGTGGGCTGTTTCCTAAGTGACGATCTATCTTGAGTGTGTCGGTTCCTGGGGCCATATTCTTAAACATTTCGGCGCCCAGACACACACATTTGACAAGGCTTTCATAGGAGTTGTGGGCCTTTCCAGGGGTAGTTTTATGACCCTGGTAGTAATCTGACCCTTCCTCTGTACCATGAACCGAAAAAAACACACTCATAAGAACCCACTTAATCTACTTTTTGGCCTTTGGAAATAGTTTATGTTAGAGGCGAAAGCGTCTGAGAATACTGATCCTGTTCCGCTAATCTGGATAACACTGCAGAAACTTGCTGGCAGTGCTTCCTCCTCCCCCCTCCCCCTCCCCCCCCCTTTTCCTACACACCGATCCGGCAGGCTGCGTTAGAGAGTTGTAGTTCCGTTATGTGTCAGCGTTTCATATATATATCTTTTTTTTAATTTGTTTTTTTAGTTTTGTTTTGTTTTACTTCTAGCGATGCGTTTGGGAGGGATCCATACATACATACGTTTCTCTTTAGCACCCAGTATTACTATTTATTTTTTGTTACTGAAATATATCAAAAGTTTAGTGGACACACACACAGAGTCTCCCCCCCCCCCCGAGACACACACACACACACACACACACACGCACGTGTTCTAGATGTGTAGCTAGATTTAAATTCGCATTAAAAAACGGCTTTATGCCTACCTAAAAAAAAAAAAAAGAATACTATCAATTATTTACCATGCCAATATTTACGTGTAACTGGTGTGTCTGTCGGAAAATCCAGCACGGTTGGCTAAATACACCAAAGCCGTCGTCAGATTACCATAATTCGCCTAAAAACCCGATATTTTCCACACTAAGGCATTTTTTACCCATTCATGCGCTCGGGAAATGATGAATGGGCTGCGGCTATAGATTGTTCGCTTGTTAATTAATATGTTTAGGGATTTCACAGTCAGTGGAGGGAGGATTTGGTGAGGATGTGTTGAGGGAGAGGAAGGGAGCGAGCGAGAGGTATGAAAGAAGGGTGTGTGGAGGGGGAGAGATAAAGAGGGGTATGGAAGAAGGGTATGTGGAAAGAGGAATATTGATAGACAGATAGATAGGTAGACAGATAGATAAATAAAAAAAAGATAGATTCTTAGATATAGATATAGATAGATAGATATTGATAGATAGATAGATATATGGTTTCATAGATAGATAGATATATATATATATATATATATATATATATATATATATATATATATATAGAGAGAGAGAGAGAGAGAGAGAGAGAGAGAGAGAGAGAGAGACTCCTTTCAGTATCAATTCCCTGCTGCAGGAGTAATTATTTTAGGCTCAAGATTCCATTGTTTTTTATTTGATTGTTTAATACTTCTTTGACCAGAGTTAATATGAACGGTGTAAACTTCCTGAAAGAATCTATCATCTAATCAAAAGTTTAATTATTTTTGCGTATTCAATTTCGTTCTTGGAAAATAAGACTTTCCTGTTATAATGATTTTTCTTTTTTATTGTCGTTTTTTAATTCGGTCACGTCTACCGATTTAACGCTTTAGTTTTATTTTCCTCCACGTAAAATGTGGGTGTGTGGCTTCATTTGCCTTGTTGGGACTTCCCTTCAGAGGGTAGAGGAGGAAGGGACGGTAACTAGGCATAAACTGAGAGGAAAGAGAGAAAGACGAGTAATTTTAGCATGAAAAGTTTTATGAAATATTATGCTGCCGTGGCTGTTTTATCTGTACGAACATAACGCCGGCGTCGTGTGATTCTTTTATCACAGTAGTGTCTATGAATCACAAAAGCTTTACATTTTAGGAGAAACGTTGTTGACACTCCTGCCGCCTTCCCTCCACTCCTGCCTCACCGTGTTCAACACTTGCAGGAGGAGAGGACGGCAGAGAAAAAATGTCATCCACGAAACCCTCCTAAGTTGGCCTCACCTTTAAGCCTGAGTACCGCTTCGCCTGCATGGGAGAGGAAGTTTACCGGCATCCTCCTGTGAAATACATTGCCGTGAAAATGCTGTAGCATGGGCACGAAAAAATGCGGGGGTATACCCGAAGGAAAATAATTTTCTGGTGGCCAGGCAGCGCCGCGCCATGAGACGGGTTGGGCCGCCCTTACCAAGCACCATTAGCCTCCTCGCCAGAATAAACTGTGTGTGAAGGACTGCCGCTGTTGGTGGCGCAGGACCTGCCCACCCCACCTTTAGTGTAGCCCGCGCCCCCGCCGGCAGCCGTGAGCCCTCCAGCACCAACCTGAACTGCCAGACCAATAGACAGGCAGACAGACAGACAGACAGACAGACGGACAATCCCTGAGCGATGAGATGGTAATGCTTGCGGCGTTCATTATTTCATATTCATGTAGCACCTCTCCCCCGCTCGTCGTATCCTCCAGCGCCCCGTGTTCCCGGGGCCCAAAGTGTGATGTAAAAACACAGATTCATCGTTTTTGTCTGCTGCACACGCTCCACTTTCTTCCCGCGAGCAGGAAACAAGGAGGAAGACAAGGGGTGGTGATGAAGCACGGAATGAGACGGGCGGGAAAAAGAAAAATTGATAATGGGAGGAGATGATGATGGCGAAGAAGATGAGGAAGATTTCATGTGAGTAAATGAACACCAGGGAGTTCACGGGAAGGACTGAATGAACAGAGAATGGGAAGGGAGGCACCATAACCTTCCTCCACTCCCACCATCGTCTCCCCAACCACCACAAACACCAACAATACTGCCATAATCATCGCCACCCTCCCTCACCAAACACCATCACCGCTACACGCTATCACCACCACTACTGCTACTACGCTCATATCACCGGCTATTGTTTCTATCCTAAATTAACTCAAATCGATGCTACTCTAACCGCCGTCAACACTACTGCCACGACCACTGCTTTTGTCATTACCCTAGAATCCCCACCACAACCACCACCACTGAATTTTTAATGGTCATATTCTTCAACATTTCGGCGCCCAAGTACACATATTTGACAAGACCTTCTTTCGTAGGAGTTTGTGTCATTTCCAAGGGTAGTTTTATGGCTCTTCTTGTAATTTAACCATTGTTCTGTACCATAAACTTAAGAACACACTCATTAGAACCCGGTTGATCTTTTTTTTCTTTTCGGCCTTTGGAAAGAGTTGATGTGGGAGGCGGAATTGTCTGAGAGTACCGACCTATGACTCTCACCACTACTACTGCCGCTACCACTTACTATTGTCACTAACTTAAGAATCCCCACCAACATCACTATGACATCATTATAACCATCGCCCCCTCCACCACCACCACCACCACCACTAACACTACTGTCACACCCACGCTTATCGATAAGACGGTATAGCTATAGCAAGTGAGTATTCGCTTCACCAATAGTCAGTTTCCTTTTTCTTTCTTAATTCCTTCAAAATTCCCCGAAAATAGAGAGTTTGTAGCAGATTCAGGCCTCCAGATGGCAGTTTGGGGTTGGGGATGAGAGAGAGAGAGAGAGAGAGAGAGAGAGAGAGAGAGAGAGAGAGAGAGAGAGAGAGAGAGAGAGAGAGAGAGAGAGAGAGAGGAGCTTTGATTTATGAAACACTATACGAGTTTCTTTTACACTCCCAAAATATGGTTATGGGGCCTATGGAATATTCAGTTTGATGAATCACACAAAATGTCGGTTATTTACATAATTGATTAGGCGCTACGGAGCTCCTTCTATTAAGAGAGAAAGAAAAAAAGAAGAGAGAGAGAGAGAGAGAGAGAGAGAGAGAGAGAGAGAGAGAGAGAGAGAGAGAGAGAGAGAGAGAGAGAGAGAGAGAGAGAGAGAGAGAGAGAGAGAGAGAGAGAGAGAGAGCAACCACTTTTTGTCATGTAACACAGGTTAACCTTTTAACCTAACCCTTCATATATTTCTTGGTCTTCTTCTTCCTCCTCCTCCTCCTCCTCTCGCCTCCTTTTTCCGTACTCTTCACCATTCCTTGTTCTTCCTCACTCCCCCCCCCCCCCCCCACACACACACACGCCCTTTGATCATCTGCTGGGTGGGTAGGTAACGTAACTCCTGAGCTCGTCGTTCAAAAATTGAGGGAAATAATGGCGCGTGAGTCACCGTGCGGGCTTCTTCCCGAAACTTATATGGAAAGTTGGAACCATTTGCCTCCACGATTATCATTAAGCCGCCCTATTCCCACCGAACCCACAGCCTCCGAAGATATAATTCTATCATCTTCACACTAGAAAGAGGAAGGAGGGAGGGAGGGAGGGAAGGAGGAGGATGATTGGCGGGGAAGAAGAGAAGATTAATGCCTTCATCCTTTTCGCCTGAGAGAGAGAGAGAGAGAGAGAGAGAGAGAGAGAGAGAGAGAGAGAGAGAGAGAGAGAGAGAGAGAGAGAGAGAGAGAGAGAGAGAGAGAGAGAGAGAGAGAGAGAGAGAGAGAGAGAGAGAGAGAGAGAGAGAGAGAGAGAATAATCCATCTAAGACCATCTTTTCAGGGTAAAAGGAAGATTTTTGATGTGGCGAAAGAACTGAAATCAGAAGGGAAGGAAAAAAAAGTTGGAGGACAAGAAGAAGGAGGAGGAGGAGGAGGAGGACAAGAAGATGAAAAAGGATGGAGAAAGAGATGATAAAAATTATGACGAAAATGAAAAAAAAAAAGAACACAGATAAGAAAAAAAAACATCAGTGACAAACATACCGTATAAGATGAAGAGAAAAGGACCCCCAAAAATAACGAACGAAAGGAAGACGAGGAAGCAAGCGAAATGATAATAATGATGAAGAGAAACAACAAAGGAAGAACTCAAAGAAGAAAACAGAAAAAAGACACCCTTAACAAACACAGGAAGACAAAACTGAAATAAAACGCCCCCAAAAATAGAGAAAAAAGGAGGAAGAAAAATGAAGAAGAAAAAGGAGAGAGAAATTAGGCGAGAGAGGATGAGTTAACGACCACAAAAATAAGGAAAAAGGGGAAAGAAAAACAAGAAGAAAAAGGAGGAGAGAGAAACTAGGCGAGAGAGGAGGAAAAAAGGGGGACGGAAATAGAAGAAAAACAAGAAAGAGAGAAGAGAAGAGGCGAGAGAGGACGAAGTATTGAGGAACCACATAAGCCACTAATAGGAAAGGGCAACCAAAGAATAAAAAGAAGAGAGAGAGAGAGAGAGAGAGAGAGAGAGAGAGAGAGAGAGAGAGAGAGAGAGAGAGAGAGAGAGAGAGAGAGAGAGAGAGAGAGAAGGAGGCAACCACATAAGGGAAAAGGGAGAATTAAGAAAACAGATAAAGAAAAAGAAAATGGGGAAAAGACGAGAGAGAGAGAGAGAGAGAGAGAGAGAGAGAGAGAGAGAGAGAGAGAGAGAGAGAGAGAGAGAGAGAGAGAGAGAGAGAGAGAGAGAGAGAGAGAGAGAGAGAGAGAAGACGAGGTACGAAGCAACCCCATAAGGAAATAAGGGGGAACTAAAAAAGAAGATAGAAAAAAAAAAAAAAAAGGAGAAAAGAGGACGAGTTAAGGACGACCACATAAGGGCCTGAGAATGAGCGTGCTAAAATTAGGGAGTCTCGGCGCGAGGAGAATGAGGCGCCACGATGAAAGACCAGAAATTAAGCCAGAAATAATGAACCAGATTGAAGGAGTCAGAATTGGGGGTCTTAGCGTCAAGTTTCTTATGTCGGCACATGAGGAAGGCGGCGGGAATGGGCGGGAAGGAGATGAAGGGCTGAGAGAGAGAGAGAGAGAGAGAGAGAGAGAGAGAGAGAGAGAGAGAGAGAGAGAGAGAGAGAGAGAGAGAGAGAGAGAGAGAGGTGTTGAAGAGAACTAAATTACCATTATGAGAATATGATTAGGAACTCTACATTCACTCAATTCTCCTCCTCCTCCTCTTCTTCTCCTCCTCCTCCTCCTCCTCCTCCTTCTCCTCCTCCTCTTCTTCTTCTCCTTCTCCTCCTCCTCCTCCTCCTCCTCCTCCTCCTCCTCCTTCCTCCTTCTCCTCCTCTTCCTTTCCTTCATTAGCATTGTTATCATCATCATCATTCTTCTTGTTTTTCTTCTTCTGTTCCTCTTCCTCCTCCTCCTCCTCCTCCTCTTCCTTATCCTATACACATTTTTCACTAACGAGGCTCAATCTAACGAATTAGGGTCATATTTTACTTTTATTCCATCAGTTATGTGTTTAAGGTTACCCTATCTACACCCTAACTTATTGCTCTATGGCGCAATACACATATATACCAGAAACGAATATTGGATAAACTGTTTAGGAAAAGGTTACTCAAGAACTCAGTGTCTTCTTGTATGTGTTAAATATGTATTACCACTAGTTCTTTTGTCATGTGTCACAGGATAACCTTTTCATTTTAATCACTTTGCTGTTAAATATCTTCCTCCTCCTTTTACCGGCAGTCTATAAGGAAGGAGGTTATGATGTTAAAACCTTTCCCACCTCCTCGTCATAGGTCACAGGATACCCTTTTAACCTAACCTAACATAACCTAAGCTTCCCAACAGTCCTTCGTTTCTTCACCTTAGCCACTCTGCTGTCATTTAGTTTTCTCCTTTTACCGGCAGTCTATAAGGAAGGAGGTTATGCTGTTAAAACCTTTCCCACCTCCTCGTCATAGGTCACAGGATACCCTTTTAACCTAACCTAACATAACCTAAGCTTCCCAACAGTCTTTCGTTTCTTCACCTGAGTCACTCTGCTGTCATTTAGTTTTCTCCTCCTTTTTCCGGCAGTCTAGAAGGAAGGAGGTTCTGCTGTGAGGAGCTTTCTCACTTACTTGTTCTCCTCCTCCTCCTCCTCCTCCTCCTCTTAAGCAGCAGCGATTCGATAAAAACACACGTGCCCTTTCCCTCTTCCTCCTCCTCTTCTGCCTCATCTCCACCACGGCTCCTCTTTGCTTTTCTCCATCCATCATTTATATTCTCTCTCTCTCTTCTTCTTCTTCTTCTTCTTCTTCCGCCATTTAACCTTTCGTCGTCCTGATCATATTTTTCTTCTCTCTTGTTTTTCTCATCAATTTGATCCTCTCTCTTTTTCTCTCTCTCTCACTCACTTTTATTTTCCTCACTTCTTAGTATTTGTCTTCCTAATCCTTGTTTTTCTCTCTTCTTCCGCCTTTTTTATTCCTTTCTTTAGTTTCTCCTCGATATATATTTTTTCTTTTTCGTTTTTCTTCATTTTTTATTTCACCTTTTGCCTCTTTTGTTTTGCTTGTCTTTTCACTATTGTTCTACCTTTTCTTAACGTATTTTCTTTTATAGTTTGTCCTCTTCGGTCTCTTTGTCTTTTTTTTTTTTTGCCCTTCCCTTCACGTCTTCGTTCTTTTTTCATTATTTTCATTGTTGTTTTTTCTCTTCTTCTCCCTCTTTTGCCTCCTTTTCTCACCAATATTCCTTCTCTTTAAATATTTCCTCTCGTTCTTCCTCCTCTTCTTCGACCACCTCTTGCTTCTTGCCCCTTGTCGTTCTTTACTTTCTTTGTCCTTCTCTTTACAAATCTTCTTGTTCTTCATCTTCCTCCGTCTCTTGCCTTATTTTCTCCTTTTCTTTATTTAATTTCTTCGTGTTCCTCCTTTTCCTCAGCCTCTCGCCTCTTTCTGCCCTTTCCTTCTCCAGTCTTCGCCCTTTTTCTTCCATATTTCTTCTTTTTCCTCCTCCTCTTCCTTTTCCTCCCGCCTCTCCATGCCCGCGCCCCTTCGTGTTGGCCGGGACAAGAGGCAGCATCACCAGACAAACAGGGCGTTAGGGGGGTGGGGGGGAGGGTAGGGGGAAGGGGGTAGAGGGTGGTGGTGGAAGTGGGGAGAGGGGGAAGCGAGGGCGCCGCGAGGGTTATTCAGAGTCATGTTCATATTCTTTTAATCTTCCCTGCTTCCGGGTTAAGTTGTGTGTGTGTGTGTGTGTGTGTGTGTGTGTGTGTGTGTGTGTGTGTGTGTGTGTGTGTGCAAGGCAGGAAATAAATAAATAAATAAATAAAGTGAAAATACGAAGATGATAGAGAAAGAAGAAAGGAAAACAAGCAAACCAGGAAAAAGAAATGAAAGAAAAAGGGGTGAAAAGGGTTATTTAGTGTTAGTGTTAGTGAAAGTGTGTGTGTGTGTGTGTGTGTGTGTGTGTGTGTGTGTGTGTGTGTGTGTGTGTGTGTGTGTGTGTGTGTGTGTGTGTGTGTGAGCCTGTATGACTGATTTTCCATACAATACAATGCGTGTTTCGATTTGTCACATTGGCCGTCAACACAGTGATCATGAATTACTTACTACGAGGTCTATACCGTGTGGTGCGCCTTATAACGAATCTGATATTTAGCTCTATTTATTCCCTTCAGCATTTTCGTTCACTCCTTGTATTGGAAACGCTTCTTGCTTTACCGGTGCAAGAGACTTCTCGGAACAGATACCGGACACCACCTGATTCGCAAGCAAGCAACTCTTACCCTCGTACCAACGTTACCAGATTGTCGTACTCAGCCTCTTATATTCACCGATTTCTGACCCCAAAACTGTCTCCTGGGCTCCAATAACGAAATTCATTCATAGTTATCGTTAAAATAGTTGATTCCTGATGTTTCCTGGCAATAGTTATGCTTCAGAAACCGGTAAATACTATTCTCTGAGTACGATAATCTGGCAACGGTGCCTCATACTCTCAGACATTTGGGGGACTTAAGGTCGTATTCTTTAACCTCTCTACGCCCAAGCACATACATTCAACAATTCTTTCCTATAGGATTTGTGTGCATTTCCATGGGTAGTTTTATGACCCTGGTGATAGTTCGACAAGGCTTCTGTAATATGAATGAGAAGAAACACTCATGAGAACACGACTAATCTCTCTCGTGACCTTTGAAAATACTTGTTATGAGAGCCGAAAGTGTCTGAGGCCCTTATATATTTTGGTGGATTCAGTGGTAAGAAGTTGGACGAGTCACGTATAGCTACCATCTCGCCGTCCGTACACCTGCATCTATGTATACCTGGAATGAGAGTGAGAGTGAAGTCGAGTCGCGCACGTCCATACACTTTTGTCCCACCGTCTCTACATCTGTATCTACCTGAAGCGTGAGTGAGGGTGGAGATGAGTCACAGCCGTTTGTTATCCCGCCACCCTCACAGCTGCTGCATTTGCCTCAGAATGAATGGCTTGAGGGGCTTCATCTGAGCAGCGCAATATTATGGTCCGTATTCTCAAACCTATCGGGCTCCTATTACGACTATTTTCCAAGGCCACAGAGGAGATTAACCGGGTTTCTAGGAGTGATTTTTCCGTTCAAGGTACAAAAGATGGGTTAGACTATCACCAGCATCACAAAACAGGCCATGGAAATCCCAACAACTTCTACGAAAGGCTTTTTAAACAGGAAAACTGATTTACTGATACGTTTAAAAATACGAACCTTTGACACTATTGCCTGCCAACGGTGCTCTTCACGCCTCACGCACGGACAGAAGCAACATGGAATCATTGGGTCCGTGCAGGTTATACACAAATCTTCGAGAGAGAGACAGCCGATAAATAATGGATTAGAGCCGAACGTTGCAGACCGGTGGTGTGTGGGTGGTGAGAATCGGAGCGCAGTTAAAAAATAAAACTTCGTGCCGGAATGATATCCTATTGACGTATGCTGTGTAAAGTGATGATTGAAGTTGAGTACATTCACTGCGTTAGATTATTGATTGCGAGCCAAGCGTAGCGAAAGTGTTACCGTTGGAGCAGCAGCAGCAGCGGGGATCGGGGCTGTCTTGCAAGTGATGGAATAAGAAAAGAAAATGCAGGTCCTCATTTTCCTTAAAACGCCTGTGCTTGCATTGCTTTCCATCCTGATTATCCTGGGATATTTACTTTTCCGAAAACAGGGAGACCCGAAGAAAAATCTGGCAAGTGGCCTCGGAGCGGTAAGGGGGGTAGGGAGGGGGGCGAGGAGCGAAAGGAGGGCGTCTGGGGCGACCGGTAGCGGGGTGATGGGGTGGGGTGATGGAGCGGGGGGAGGAGCAAGCGATGTTAAAGATGAGTGACCCTCCGAGGAGCTTCTGGCTGGGTGGGGGCTGCGCGCGTGTGTGTGTGTGTGTGTGTGTGTGTGTGTGTGTGTGTGTCGCCTTCCCTTCGTTCTCTCTCTCTCTCTCTCTCTCTCTCGTGAACCTTGGCGGGACTAGACAACATCAATAGTTTTATAATCAGGGTCTACAACGTGATGGGAAAACTAAACAAGGAGGCTGACCCTACCCTAGCTTGCCAGACGGACGCCAGACTAGCCAGTACCGCAGCGGCCGTCCTGGGGGTTACTATAGACCTCGTGAGGGAACACACCGGGCCTGAGGTACATGTCAGGCTGCAACTTTTCCCTCAGTAAGGCGGGGAACGTGTGAATCATCCCGCGTTGTATAATTGGTGGATTCGTTTTAGTGGCTGTGCTCTATAATTTTCCCTCATTGTTGCTGTAGCCATTTATTACATTGTTTTAAGAGAAATGCTATGGAATCGGCACGTGAAGGGCACCACCGTAAATACAATATCTATTTTTGATAGTAATGGACATGAAAGGCAGCCGCATGCACTGCAATAAATGTATCACACGCATTCCATTATAGATAATTTTATTTCCCATTCATCGGCTTTGCGGATGCGTAACCAAGGAATCCTGCCGATAACAATGGAAGAGCAATCAAGATGGAATTACAGAGAAAATAATATATGTATTATTTATAACCGAAATAGAACGGAGTTGAAGTTGTTCAAACCGAATTTAGAAAGACTGGGAATCGTTTATAACAAAGAATTACCGGGAACATGGGACATTGTTTGTATAAGGGATGATAGCTGAGGATATATTTCTATAAAAACGTTGAAGGTTATTACAGCAGCCAAGATAAAAGACAAGCCAGTGTTCTAAAACGAAAAAGGAGGCGGCCGACAGAATACGTAAGACAAGGAAAGGAAGAAAAAATACAACGAAGAAAGCGGACTCGAAGTAAATCCCTGACAGAAACAGCGCCGTAGGAAACCTTACCAGAGAGGCCCCGGCGCCCATCAGATCCGTGGCCCGGCCGTGCACCGACAGGCAAAGACAGGCAGACCGACAGCCCACTACACCAGGGTAGCCACGCTGACAGCCCCAATAAAAAGGGTTCAGAGAGTGGCAGGTGGCAGGTTCTCGTTTCCCTCGCCGCCCTGCCAGGAAATCTTGGTGGCGGCGTCGCTCTCTGCCACCCGTCCGGAGGTCCAGCTTGGCGCCCCCTTCTTCCTGGGCCAAAGGACTGTGTTGCAGAATACTGTGAAGAAAAAACGGGAAGGAGAGGAAGGACTTTTTTTAGCAAATGAAAATTGTATTGGTCACCACTCTATGTGTAAAATTCGCTTATTAAAGTAATTTATATGCTGTAGAATCACATACGTTTCACACACACACACACACACACACACACACACACACACACACACACACACACACACACACACACACACACACACACACACACACACACACACACACACACACACTGGTCTCTCAGGAGGCTGCGCCAGTTCCTCTCGATAAGAAAAGTAAGAGAAGCTTTAACTTCCTCCGCGCCTTTCTTCTTACTTCTGTCTTTCACATTTCCCTTATCTCCTCCAGGCCTCCTCAGGTGTGTACTATCCCCTGCTTTCTTGTATATATCGGGAGCGGTAGAGACGCTGGCACGAAGGAAGAAAGTGCGTGGCGGTGGTTGTGAGGGGATGGTTTGTTTGTTATAGCGATGCCACAGACAGAAGGATACAGAACTATGGTTATATATACGGCATCTTTTCCCCTTTCCTCTCTATCAATCACTTCAACTTACTTTCACTTAAAACTTTCTATAGTATTTGTGCATTTTTATTATTACAGCAAAGGAAAAGGCGAAACGAAAATATATGAAAGGGCAGATACTGTTCAACTGCTTTATTCGTTCGATTTGTTAACTAGATTTTGCCTATTCCGTGAACTTGTAATTTATCCAGCGGCTCTTCGCATTACGTCCCTCACTTGCAAAACTCGACACTTGAATTCTATCACAGGGAGATTTCTTCACCCACAGCATGATTATGCCTCGTAATGAGTCTCTTATACCCTCGAGCGCAACTTCCAAGGAGCTTTGGTTCAGTGTCCTCATTCAGGTTTGCCTCTTTTGTCGCCTTTGACTCGTGGTTATCTTCTTACCATTATTGGAAAGGAGTTTCAGTGATCCTTAAGAGTCTTTGATGGTCCATAAACGCGGGTAATAGTACTCCGCAACCACCGCCTCAACTTATGATGGACGGCGTGTTGGGAAAGGAACCGAGACCTTCTTTTGCGGCAGACGATGGTGCATACGAACTCGCTGTGCTGTGAATACATGAGGGAGGACACACACACGCACACGCGCGCGCGCGCGCGCACACACACACACACACACACACACACACACACACACACACACACACACACACACACACACACACACACACACACACACACAGTCATTGTCGTTACCTAATGTCCACCAACTGTTCGACTGGTGCCTTGCCTCCTTAGTTTACTGACGGTGTTCTCGCCCCCTCGATTTGCCAGACAGATTCGGAGATAAGGGAGAGACAGACTAACTAACTCAGAGGACGTTTACCTTGTGCATGAATCCCACACTTGCATATGATTCCAAGAACTTTATAGCTGAACCAGTTACGTTTTGAAACTCATCTGATTTACGAAAGTATTGATGGAAAAAAAGTTAATAAAAGTCCGTCTATGCAAGGTAATAAATAAACTTCAAAAGCCTGCGATTCCAGTTGGTCTGAAAACATGGGCGTTGAAATGTTTGCTTTCGTACTACACACACACACACACACACACACACACACACACACACACACACACACACACACACACACACACACACACACACACACACACACACACACACACACACACACACACACACACACACACACACACACACACACACACACACACACACCTCACTTGTTGATGACGTCACGGCCTGCAGGTGTTTGATCATGTTTTGCCAGTTACGTAGGAAAGTTTGACGCAAGTTAGCGTTGGTGGAGGCGGTGGTGCGCCGGGACTCCTAAAATAGAGTGAGTGTTTCATTAAAAAAAAAGTGTGCTATTGAAAAGAAAGTGAAGTTAGTCAGTCAGGCAGTGAAGTCGAAGATGGTTGTGTTTCAATAGCCACATTGATACACTATTTAGTTACGACTTTATTATTTTCTACCACGTATTCTCCTTGAAGACACCTTATACTGTCCGCACTCCTCCCTTACTACCTGACTCGTCTCTTATAATAATAATAATAATAATAATAATAATAATAATAATAATAATAATAATAATAATAATAATAATAATAATAATAATAGTAATTTAATATCATCTGTACTAACCTGATGAAAAAGAAACTCCAAATATCTTACGAAACGGTAATATTTACGTGTCGCTTCCATTTTTTCTTCTCTAAATGTATACGATGTTTTATTGCATTTTCTTTCCTCCCCGCCCTTATA
>NC_066511.1:12815944-12818444 GCF_024679095.1 Eriocheir sinensis
GTGTGTGTGTGAAGCTAGAGGTGAGAGAAGCCAGGTAAAGGTGGGAAGCCAAGGGAATGGTGAAGCTAATCAGTGGGGTGGAGGGGGAGGGGGGTGAATAAGAGAGGTGGAGGTGGTGGGTGTAGTAGTATAGGCATGATGAAAGGCTCAGCTCTGTGCTCTTCATCCAACCCCAGATCAACACGGGGTAACACGGAGCAAATATGAACTATAGTCAAAGTAAAGTAGTTGTAAACACGCCTCTTGCAGGGCCTGGGTGATGAAGCTGAGTAATTTTGTTGCCGTGTGTAAAGAGCAAACACTAGGCGGGATGAGAGTGGTGGAGATGGGAGGCGCGAACACACCTGCCGGGGCCAAAGGAAAGAGAGGTAAGCCGTTAGTTAGGTTAGATTAGGTAAGGCGTGAACACACCTACTGGGGCCAAAGGAAAGAGAGGTAAGCCGTTAGTTAGGTTAGATTAGGTAAGGCGTGAACACACCTACTGGGGCCAAAGGAAAGAGAGGTAAGCCGTTAGTTAGGTTAGATTAGGTAAGGCGTGAACACACCTACTGGGGCCTACTGTTGTCCTGAAGACCTCCCATCAACCCGGACTCTAGAAAAAACCGTCCAAGTGAATCAAGAATGAGTTCCGGGGGGCAGCATGAGCCAAGCATAAATGGCGCCACTATAAAAATTGCCTGCGCCATGACGGGCTTGGGCCGACCACCAGGCCCATGAAGAAAGCCTACCGGCGCTACAGGCGAAGACGTAAAAAAAAGAAAAAAAAAAGAAAGAAAGAGACGTAGATCGATAGTTAGGTTAGATTGGGTTAGGCGTTAATACACTTGCTGGGGCCATTGGATAGAGAAGTTAGCCGATAGTTAAGTTAGATTAGGTTAGATGGGAGACGTTGACATATCTACTGGGGCCAAAGGAAAGAGAAGTAAGCCGATAGTTAGGTTAGATTAAGAGGAGTTTGTCGCCGGTTTCTACAAGTCGTACCCATTAACTCTCATCTGGGAAAAAAAGCACGGACAATAAGCTGACGTATGGGAAATGCACTCTTGCCAAAATACAGATTGACAAACGCTATGTTTTTTTTACTTTTTTCACTCTTTTACAGTTCCGCTCAGTCATTCCTGGGGTTTGTAGTTTTTTTCCTGAGGTGAATATTAATGAGAATGATGCGGGAGAACTGGTGTGAACATATGCATCCAGTCTAAATAGTTGTGTAATTAATGTCCTCATGGTCACTGTGTTTATAGGGCGAGTTAGCGTATAGGGCGAGAAAGCGAGGACGTACGTACGTGACACGACTATCTGCTGTTGATTGTCACCTAGGAGGGTAATTAGTCCGTATGTTTATAATGATTATGGGGCGGGTTAGCGCGATGACACGAGAAAGCGAGGACGTACGTGACATGATTACCCACTCTTGTTTGTCACTTAGAGAGAAAATGTTCCTGATGGTGGAAGGTAAACGGAAGTGAAGTAATATCAAGCGGACTTTTTCTGTTGCATTTTTTTTAGCCTTTTTTTGCGGGCTTTTTTTTATTTTTACTTGTTCATTTTGTTTATGTTTTTATTTGTTTATTTATATTTGTATTTATTTATTTTTTACCCTTGAGCTGCTTCCTTTACTGTAGAACAATGGCTTTTGATGCGTCTAGCAAACAGGAAATCCGTCTTATTTAGTTACATCCTTATGCGGCAAGGTTACTCCTGACGCGAAAACACCTCAATAGCCAAGAGGTAACAGACTATTTAGGAGGTTTATTATATTACCTTATAATGCCGTTGTATGCTGTCAGGCCAACGTGTTTGTGAACTAGAGCGACAGATGTTCCTTGCAATTCTCTTTTTCGTGGGTCATGGGCAGATTATACGTAATTTCTTTCATTTTTCTACAGTAAGGTAAGCAACTCAAGGGCAAAAATATATATATAAAAAAAAAACGCCCGCTAGCATTGCTCCTATAAAAGAAACTAGAGAAGAGTGGCCAAAAGAGAGGTCAATTTCGGGTGCAGAGGTGTCTTGATACTCCTCGCTACATCATATGCCAGTGAAAATCAGCTGATGAGACCACTGGGGAGTAAACAGAGCAACAACAGGAACAGAAAAGTGGAGACGCAAGGAGATTTTAATGTGGGGAGGCGCGCATGCATGGCAGTCTTGCGTGAGGGGGCCAGGAGGGGTGGGTGAGGGGGAGAGGAAGGAAGGGGCGGTCATGTAGCGGCAACCCACCAGCAGACCGCCACGAGTATAGGCAATGCGGGGAGAATTTTGGAGCACGATGTTGCGAGGAGAGAAAATTTGGACTCAGCTCATAACGAATAATTTCAATGATTAGATCTTTACATCCTTTCCTTTTTGCTTTTTTTTTTTCTCTCTTTTTGGCCTTCTTTCCTCCCTCCCTCCTGCCTTCCCTACCTCCACCTCCTCCTTTTGCTCCTCCTTCTACTCCTCCTCCTCCTCTTCTGCCTCCACACAATTACCACTTCCTTGTTTATCGGAATTGGCG
>NC_066511.1:12820944-12823444 GCF_024679095.1 Eriocheir sinensis
TCATTGAAGATAAATAAGTATACTCTATTACAAGGAATTTAGAAAGGCAGGTCAAATATTTTCTCGCCTCTCATGGTTTCCCTCTCTTCTGTTTCCGGCGAACCTGTTGCTAATTCCTTGACGGTGAGAGGTTGTCCGCATGTCATTCAGTTATTATTCACGGCTAAGCGGCTGTGGCGGCGGAGGCGGCGGCGGCGGCGGCGGCGACTCCTTTGGGTCTGGCTGACTTGGGGTGTGGGGGTCATGAGGACGGGAGTGAAGCAGGCCGGGGAAAGATGGAGCTGGTTAGAAGCGGTGCGCCTCATAATCATTACACATAACCTTCAGCGAGACAGAGAGAGGAGGGTTACACCCACCCACACACACACCCACCCACACACACACACACACACACAACGGAGGGGAAAGGTTGAGACAAGATGCAAAAGAATATGAGGAGGCGGATAGTAGGGAGACAAAGAACGGAAAGCAAGGTCATATAAAAGAGAAAGAAAAATATTGTTCCTCACAGCCTCCCTCCTCGCACCACAAAAGCCTGACAGGGAGCCGAGATTCACTTTGTTATTAATGTTAAAGTGTTTTCACAATGCTCTTACCGGAAGGCGCGAGACAAAAGAACTTCCTCAGCGGAACTTTATCCTTCTGTCTCCACTTTTCCACGTCTCGCCGCTTTTGCCATGTTTTTTTTTTAATATTTTTTATCACTGGTTCTTTTGCCTTTTTCCTCCTCCCTCCTCTTCCATTTTAAGGAAAGGAAACGTCCTCCATCATGTCAATTCTCGAAATCATCTTAATTTTTCTGAGCCCAGAAATTGCAACTTCTCTTTTATCTCTTCTGCAGGCCATTTTTTCCCCTCCACGAGGCGCCTCGTCTCAACTTGGCTGATTGATCCTCGCCTGCTTATCATTCATCCCACGCCTCATTTGCATGGTGGCGCGGCAAGGCCATCATCCTCAGGGCCGGACTTTTGTGCCACAACCTCGCCGCGCTTAGCGACAGCATTACTTACATAAGGCGATGGAATTGGGCTCTATAGACGTCCTTTGCTTGGTGTTGGAGGTTCTATAGACGTCTTTTGCGTGGTGATTTTTGGGCTTCTACAGACGTCCTTAGCTGGGTGGTGTTGGGACTTCTATAGACGTCTTTAGCATAGTGTTGGGCACTCTGTACACGTCACTTACTTTACGCTAATGGCGCCTTTAGATGTCATTTGCGGCTCTAACGTTTCTCTTTTCGCTCTTCTTTTGTTTCTGTGCCACGTTTCATGTGTTGAAGATGCTGTTGCTGCTGCTTCAGGCACGTTCTCCGCCCACGAGTGTTCGCTTCACCACTCCAGTCGTAATGTTTCAGCGGTTCTGGTAATTTCTGAAGAGATCCGCGTTTTCTATTTAGACATTGCCGCAGGGAAAGTGAGGCTGGCTGACTGCTCTGTTATCTGATGTGTTGCGTAATGTCAAGGCGCGAGTTTGATGTGTATTGCTTCTCCGCTTTTGTGTTTAACGTGGCGATTCTTTCTCCTTTTTTTCTTCTTTTTTTCTTATATTTTTCTATTTTTTCTTCTTCCTCTTTCTTTTTTATTATTTTTATTTTTTTCCTCTTATTATTCTTATTATTCTTATTCTTATCATTCTTATTTTTATTTATGTAGCATTCCCTTTGCCTGGTCTTGGCCTCGGTGCTCATCTCCGGTACATTATTATTATAATATAAGAAACAATATTAACGATAGTAATAATAATAGTGAAAAAAATGATATTGATAGATAATGATGATAATGATAATGATAACAGTAAATCCCCAGTGACCTAGTTTCCCGCAGAGGCAAGGGACGAGGAGTGGGGGAAGGGAGGGGGGAAAAGGGTTGCGAAAAATTCATGGGACCATTTGACAAGTGCTTTAGGGAAAATAGGCAATGAGTGGTTCCAGTCCCTCACTTCAGCCTCTGCATCGATGGACCTTCGGGCGTTTGAGTCACCACATGCAAAAATAAAATAAATAAATAAATAAACAAATAAAAAAGTGGAGTATAGAACACTTATTTTTCACTTGTCACACTTCTACTACTACTACTCTTCCTCCTCCTCCTCCTCCTCCTCCTCCTACTACTACTACTACTACTACTACAGAATTGAGGTGTTACTGAAATGCCAAGAAATGCAGATTTAACACTGTAGGAGAAAAAAAAAGTCAGTAATATATTTTTTGTGTTGTTTTACTTTGTGTGTGTGTGTGTGTGTGTGTGTGTGTGTGTGTGTGTTTATGTGTGTGTAAAAGCGTTCTAGTTAAGCCCACCTTCATATAGTGTGTCCCTGGAATAAGGCAAACCGTAGGAATTTAGGAAGGACGGAAGGGAAGGCACAATATAGAAGCTAAAATGCGATAGGGCAAGTGAAGGAAGGAAGGAAGGAAGGCTGGCTGAAAGGTGGGGGAGAGAAAATGTGATAGAGAGGGTAAGAGGAAGTGAGAGGGAGGGAAGGAAAGAGGGAGGGAGGGAGAGGG
>NC_066511.1:12830944-12843444 GCF_024679095.1 Eriocheir sinensis
GGGAAAACAACCCTCTTTCATTTTTTTATCTAGTTTGTTGTTTTATGTAGTACAAAGAAGAAAAAAAAAACATCTGCTTGTGCCTAAAGTCTTCCAGAGTGTTTGTTGATGTGACTAGGACATCCCATACGGTACGGCGACAATGAATGTCGACAAAAATATTTGCTTCAACACATCGTTATACATTTTACCATAAAATGTATGGTTTTAATTCGGTGTTTCGTCAACCAAATTAGGATTATCAGCGATTAATGACCTCTATGCAGTTGTAACACATCAAGAGTCTGAACTTAGTTTCTTCAGGGTGCTGAGAAGTCGGTCACCTCTGTTGTGCATCAGCCAAGATTTAGCAAAACAAACCAGTGTTCTCTTGTGCAACTTGTTTTTTAAATGTTTACATTACACGTGTCGTTCTATCAGTACTCGTGAAATTTATACTTTAGTTGATTTTATCGCTTCAGAGTAGAGACAAGGATCACGTGCAGCCGACGCTGGAGGTTCTTTGCACAACATTTTCTGGCAGCAATGTCACGAAGCTGCAGCCAGTCCAAGGATTTCGAATGTTTTGTATTTCGATTATCATGCAGCTCAAGTGAAGAGTTAATGATCTCTTTAAGGCTCAGGTCATTCCAAGCAAACAGCAATCCCCTTCAGCCATCAAGCTTGCCTGCCAGCCAGGCAGCCAGCCATCTTCCACAAACACCACCACTGCCACAGCCTGCAGGCCAATGGAAATGATCATGCCTCGCGAACAGCAAGCATTACCATCCTTCTCTGTGACCCGCCCGCATCCTCTTAGACTGGCAAAGGTTAACGTATCGTCAGGCCTAAAGACACCAAGAGGATAGGACTCAGTACTATTATTTGCAAGTAAATTTATAAGCAGCAGATGTCGTAGCAACAAACTGAATACGTGTATAAATAACAATAGGAAGGAGGCGGTGGCCGAGTGGTCAGCGTGCGGACGTGGTCATCCCGAAGACCCGGGTTCAAATGCAACCCCAAACTCTGACACTTTTCAACTTCTAGTGTGTGTGTGTGTGTGTGTGTGTGTGTGTGTGTGTGTGTGTGTGTGTGTGTGTTTACCTAGTTGTAGTTTTACAGGGCCTGGGCTTACGGTCATGTGGTCCCGTCTCCATATCTGTATTTGTCCAGCTTTTCCTTAAAGTTGTGCACACACTTAGCCGATACTACATCCTCACTTAGTCTGTTCCAAACCTCTGTTTCTTTGCGGGAAGCTATATTTTTTTTTATGTATCAAGCATCTTCCTTTTCTCAATTTTTTACTGTGTCCTCGTGTGTTGCTGGTGTTTCTTCCTTCTCTTAGTTACTTCTCATTATCTACTTCCATTTTATTCCATAATTTGTAAATCTGTATTAGGTTTCCCCTATCTCTTCTTTATTTTATTTATTTATTTATTTATTTATTTATTTTGTGTGTGTGTGTGTGTGTGTGTGTGTGTGTGTGTGTGTGTGTGTGTGTGTGTGTGTGTGTGTGTGTGTGTTGGGAAGGCGGCCAGTTTTTGTATCGGGCTTTAGTACTCAGTGCGGGAACAAAAATAAGATTCGTCCTCGCTGTAAAAGTAACACACCGACCCAACTTTCTTTACTTTTCTTTTCCCCGGGTCATATTTTTACTACTCCTCCTCGTAGTGCGTCAAGTGAGCGGTGCCAGCATGCAGTGTCGTGAGAGCATGGAACAGATAGAGACGCGCCTTGCAGTCGGGCGGAGCAGAGGCGTATAATATAAAAATAGGATACGTGCAACATTCCGACGTGCCCCCCACTCGCCAAACCCTCCAAGCGTCCCTCGGGCTGGAGTATATTTAGCCATCGGAGCGCAACAGATGAGATGGTTGTGTGTGTTTCGTGTGCTGGTCCGCCTTACCTTCCCAACTTAAGTACATAAAGATACGAGTAAAATGAATCTGCGAGAGACCAGTCATCCTACACGGATAGGGTCGGTATTCTCAGACGCTCACATTAGCTATTTGCAAAGTCCAAAAAGAAGATCACTCGCGTTCTCATGAGTGTTTCTTCGCGTTCAGGGTACAGAAACTTTGTCAAACGATCAACAGGGTAAAAAAAAAATACCCCCCCCTTCATGGAAATGCCTACAACGCCTACGAAAGCCTTGTCAAATTTGTTTGTTTGGATCCCGAAACGTTTAAGAATATGACCATCTAGAGGGTCTTCAGTAAGCATAACAGCATCCATCTCCCCTATCCATGGTTACCACTACTAAACGACCCTTTGTTGAGCTTGTGGTGAAAATATCGTTCGCTACTTGTTTAAATGTAGAGATGGTAGTTCGTTCCATACCATTCAGAATTTCAGTCGTAGATCGGAGCAATTCGTGACTTTGATGATCAGCTCCCCCCCAACCAGGCGAGCACATCAAAGACTACAGCAGACAGAGTGGCACGTGTTTGTCCGGACTGAGCTACGGTCGGTATTTTTGCCCCGCCGTTCACTCTACCGAGAAAATAATAAGAGAGAGAAGCACTGCAGGACAATAACTTCCCACCATCAAGGCTTCGCAGCATGACTATTTGGGGGTGAATATTTATATCCACTTAATCACAAGTTGCCCTTTTCTCCAGCAGTCTCTAGTAATCAGCGCCGCCACAGTGACAGTTCGGATAATTTTGCTACGTATTTCTGGCATTCAGGGCGGAGGATCAATAGCAAAGTCTAAAACAGAAAATTTAGTCGGTCAATGCAGTTATGAGGAAAATGGGCGCATGGATGTAATCACCAAGTTAAATAGCGCAGAAAAATCTCAGTTGTGGCGAAGGAAATTCCACCACCCAGCTTTCTTTCAATTAACTTTCAAGTGTCTTTATTAGACAAAAACGCAGCCCGAGGCCCGCCTCGCCCCGCCAGGCAGCTGCCGACTCGCTCCGCTGTCCCGGGTTCGCGGAACACCCGGCTTGTCGACGCCACAAACACCTTAAAAACTTAGAGGAAGGTTGGAATCCTACTTGCTCTGCCCCTTGCCAGCCTTTCCCGTCATTGGCGGGGCAGCAAGACGTTTCCATATTCTCATTAACATCAAAGTCTGTCTAGGAACTTTTAGTAGTTATCCACGAGCCAGTATTGTTCGTGCGTCCTGGTGATAACACATTGCAAAAGCGATAAAATACTACAACACTGAGAGCTTGTACGACCTGTAGACCTCATTCATGCTTTGTAACCCCGCTTGGTGAATTATTTTCCAGTCGTATTTTTGTCCCTCAAGTTATCGTGTAATACAGCTTCTCCCTCTTGTTACATGGCAGGAACTTCATTTGCTTGGGATAAAAATGTGTATCGAAATTATTTATTGTTACTAAGATTCAGTCTTCAGTCTTGAATCATTATATCATATGAAAAGAAATTTCGTCCTTTCATTGAAGTACCGGCAGAGACCTTACAATCCAGACCTCTCTCCGCCCTCCTCGCTCACGCCGGCGCGCTGGGCTGCTCTCCTCGCCTCTCCTATCCGGCCTCCACTCCAAGCTCAAGTATCCAATCATTCTGGCAGCATTTTACTCTTGGGTTGAAAGACACCCTCCTTAGTTTCAGGCTTAACTGGAATATTTGCTGTGGGTGAAGGACATAACCTTAGTCTACCTTTAACTTTGTATGCAAATTCATAGCCGCTGTGAACGAGAGAAATTAATTGACTTAATTAACATTTTCTTTTGTACGATATTTTACGTGTCTCTGATAATAACTCTTGGGAAAATAATGAGTCAGCGGGCACTGGAAAAAATATTGCTGTACACTCCATCTACCTACCGTGTAATTCCAAGCCACTCCGGTAGGTGACGGAATGGGACAAGGCTGGCGCCGTATGGGCTCCCCTTGTCTCGTATTTCCACCATTTTCATCCGATACCTGCTGTGCTTCTTCCCTCCTACGTGGAAGTCTCGCTCGATCCTCCCTGATTGGACTCGTGAGCGCGGGGGGCTGCGACGGAGCATTTCTCTCCTTCCCTTTCCCTTTCCATAAAGAAATGAAGTAGAATCTTTACATTGAAAATGATAAGAAGCCAAAATATACGTTAGAGAAATGCAATAACTCATTGAAACATCCCGCAATGTATATATACATCGCGTGTGCCATTGCAGGTTGATTAAAATTGTCTCCAGCTACCACAGTGCTGGGCTGGGGCGTCAGATCTTGGCCGCAGGAGTGGCCTCTGGCGCGGTGACCTATTAGCTCATCGGTGGCTCAGCTGATTTGCTGCCCTGACTTTATTCAGAAGGCCCGGGTTCGATCCCGGCACTCATTGGTGTTACATCACAGGAGGCAGTGTATAATCTTTAATTTAATAAAGTCATATCATAGAAACTTGAGTGGATTGTTAATTAATTCTTGTTACGTTTCTCATTTTTATTTTCATTAATCGTTATAGATTTTTTCCAGGAATATTCATTAACTTTGTAAAAAAAACTCATGAAAGATTGTAAGAGTATCACAGGCTCGTGTCTCGAGGTTGTGGCCTTTGTCGTGAACGTTTCGACCTTGCCCTCCTTTCTATTGCACATTATTAGTGTGTCTCGTGTCCAAAGGTGTGACGAACGAGCCCCACAGGCTAGTAACGCTCTAGGCACGACATCTGCAATGCTGATAACGGGACTTCGGTGGCCCATGACATTATGTAGGTCAGACGTAAAGGTGTGGGGACGGGAGGCATTTGCACCTGTTCAGTGATGAGAGAGAGAGAGAGAGAGAGAGAGAGAGAGAGAGAGAGAGAGAGAGAGAGAGAGAGAGAGAGAGAGAGAGAGAGAGAGAGAGAGAGAGAGAGAGAGAGAGTTGTAAAAAGTATGAAATCGTTGTTTAGGGACAGGGTAATAAGCCGAGTGATGGTTTGTATGTAAGCAAGAGTGAAAAGTAATACAAATTGAGACGTCTTTTGTCGGATGTATGTCGTTACGAGGATGTTAAAGTACCAACACGCCTCTGCTTTATGCGTTAATAATAAATTCTACCCCAATACAAAAGCCATCAATAAGCGGCACATCTTTTCAGCTATCAAAGGCAGAGATAATAAAAAATAGGGCCGTCGCTCCAACTTGAGAAGCACTGCAACACACACACTCTCTCAGGCCGAGACAGCCCAGACTTACACGGAGTCACGTCCGGCACATAAAAGTAGTTATGTTCGCCACTCCCGGAGCTCATCACATCAATCTGTAGAGCTTTATCGTCGTGACAGGGAATCAATCACCATCGCCGACCAATGCCTGAAGGAGAGAGAAGAGTATAACTGGGGCGAGGGTGTTCAAGACAGTAGACGTTACACAGCCAGTTAGTTGAGGAGGTACTATACGTATATGTTTGTGTATACTCGAACGCTTAACACGATGAAAAATGGCATTCGTGTGTGTGTGTGTGTGTGTGTGTGTGTGTGTGTGTGTGTGTGTGTGTGTGTGTGTGTGTGTGTGTTTCAGAATGATCTTGCTCGTGGAAAATCTTAAAAAATCCCACTTTGTACCCGACTTGCTCCTCACCACCGCCGCTTCACCCACCACTGCTACTCTTATCTCTCCTCCTCAGGACAACACACACACACACACACACACACACACACACACACACACACACACACACACACACACACACACACACACACACACACACACACACACACACACACACACACACACACACACACACACACACACACACACACACACACTACCATTACTACAGCTTCTCCTCCGCCTCTCACCTACCTCCCCCAATACACGCTGCCTTATTTCCATCATCACATCACCCTGACAGAAGTTGCCCCGAGAAACAGATGCGTCAACACGTCCCTCTTTCCCATAGCACCGCCAACGCGTTCCATCCCCATCGTGCTCATGTATCATCATCAGCAGCAGACGAAAGGAGATGGTAGGGTACGAGGAGGCCTTATGTGCTCAGAGTCGTGCGAAGGACAAAACCGAGAGCAGAAGAGTGAGGAAAGAAGTAAGAGTTCCTCACATCAACAACAGCAACAGATGAAATGAGATAGTGGGGACGAGGAAGTCTCATCAGTATTCAAAGGCGTACAGAGAGAGAGAGAGAGAGAGAGAGAGAGAGAGAGAGAGAGAGAGAGAGAGAGAGAGAGAGAGAGAGAGAGAGAGAGAGAGAGAGAGAGAGAGAGAGAGAGAGAGAGAGAGAGAGAGAGAGAGAGAGAGAGAGAGAGAGAGAGAGAGAGAGAGAGAGAGAGAGAGAGAGAGAGAGCCGAGGGAAGGAGTTACTCGAATCAGAAGTTGCCATGACGCCAGGATTGTTAGGATACTGTTGACAGAAGCGCAGAAAAAGGTGACGGAGGATTAATAGCGTTGTGTGTCTGGAGTTCGGGGGAGACACGACTCATGGAGGAATATAGGGAAAAAATATATGCAGATTTGGTGATGCTCTGATGAAGTTTGAAGGGACTAGCTGAGTAGGCGTCATGGAAAAGAGGTGTGGAAATCAGAGCTGCGAATCTTTCCGTTATTAGTATTCCTGTTGATAATCTGATGTTTTCTTATTGTATCATAAAACGGTACCCAAACATTTGCATTACTTTTTAATTCCTGAATGTGGTACTTTGAATCTATCCATCTATGTATCTATCTGTTTGTCTATCTAGCTATCTATATCATCTCTTGAAAGTAGTGTATATTTCTTATTTGCAAGGTATGGAAAGGAAGTTGAAGAAGTCTGATCACACT
This sequence comes from Eriocheir sinensis, assembly GCF_024679095.1. NCBI lineage: Eukaryota > Metazoa > Arthropoda > Malacostraca > Decapoda > Varunidae > Eriocheir > Eriocheir sinensis. The sequence goes on from NC_066511.1 coordinate 12,837,643, forward strand.
GCTAATGGTGTTTTTCCTCTCTTTCCAGAACTTCCACAACGAAAAAGCCACCCTGAAAGAGAATGACGGCCTGATGCTGGTGAAGGAGATGGCCACCGACGTGAGCAACATGATGAAGTTCAAAGTGGATGCCGTGAACGTGAGTATCAAGCCGGGGTTAAGTTGGTTGGTCTCCGGCGCGCGCTTCGGGGTCCTGAATCGCGGTGAGGACTGAAGCCGCACTTTCATGCCGTCATTATTTGGTAGAGAATGTAAAAGTAAGAATAAGAAACCGACTATTCATGCCTCGGTTGGGTCTCCGGGGTTCATATTTCCAATCTCTCTTTGGTTATGTGGTCCCTGAATGAAGACGCTCGGCTGTAGCTTCGAAACTAGCCACAGAGCGTTCTGGAAAATACTCTCATTGTGATTCCCATTGTGATTTACCCCACATGACTCCAACTAAACTTACCCTAACCTAACTTAACCTAACCTAACCTGACCTGTTCAATAATGTACGCCACATACCCGTACAGAGAAGGGAAATACCATGAAGTGAGGATTGAAGCTATACTGTCATACCATCACTAATACTTCGAGATGTTAAAAAGAAAGGAAGGAAAAGAACTGACTGAACTCATCGTAAGCTCAGCCTCTTTAAAGGTTGGTATTACAAGACACTTTCGCTCCTCACATCAGCTACCTCTAAAGGTCAAAGAGGGGGTCAATCAGGTTCTAATGAGTGTTTCTTTAGGTTCATGGTACAGAAGAAAGATAAAACTACCACCAGGGCCATAAAATTAATCCTGAAAATGCCCCCAACTCCTACGAAAGCCTTGTCAAATATGTGTTTCTAGGTTCACGGTACAGAAGAAGGATAAAACTACCACCAGGGCCATAAAATTAATCCTGAAAATGCCCCCAACTCCTACGAAAGCCTTGTCAAATATGTGTTTCTAGGTTGACGGTACAGAAGAAGGATAAAACTACCACCAGGGCCATAAAATTAATCCTGAAAATGACCCAAACTCCTACGAAAGCCTTGTCAAGTATGTGTCTCTAGGTTCACGGTACAGAAGAAGGATAAAACTACCACCAGGGCCATAAAATTAATCCTGAAAATGCCCCAAACTCCTACGAAAGCCTTGTCAAATATGTGTTTCTAGGTTCATGGTACAGAAGAAGGATAAAACTACCACCAGGGCCATAAAATTAATCCTGAAAATGACCCAAACTCCTACGAAAGCCTTGTCAAGTATGTGTCTCTAGGTTCACGGTACAGAAGAAGGATAAAACTACCACCAGGGCCATAAAATTAATCCTGAAAATGCCCCAAACTCCTACGAAAGCCTTGTCAAATATGTGTTTCTAGGTTCATGGTACAGAAGAAGGATAAAACTACCACCAGGGCCATAAAATTAATCCTGAAAATGCCCCAAACTCCTACGAAAGCCTTGTCAAATATGTGTTTCTAGGTTCATGGTACAGAAGAAGGATAAAACTACCACCAGGGCCATAAAATTAATCCTGAAAATGACCCCAACTCCTACGAAAGCCTTGTCAAATATGTGTTTCTAGGTTCACGGTACAGAAGAAGGATAAAACTACCACCAGGGCCATAAAATTAATCCTGAAAATGACCCAAACTCCTACGAAAGCCTTGTCAAGTATGTGTCTCTAGGTTCACGGTACAGAAGAAGGATAAAACTACCACCAGGGCCATAAAATTAATCCTGAAAATGCCCCAAACTCCTACGAAAGCCTTGTCAAATATGTGTTTCTAGGTTCATGGTACAGAAGAAGGATAAAACTACCACCAGGGCCTGAAAATCCTGAAAATCCTGAAAATGACCCAAACTCCTACGAAAGCCTTGTCAAATATGTGTTTCTAGGTTCACGGTACAGAAGAAGGATAAAACTACCACCAGGGCCATAAAATTAATCCTGAAAATGCCCTCAACTCCTACGAAAGCCTTGTCAAATATGTGAACTTTGACAACGAAATGTTTAGTAGTACGGCCCAAAGTAGGGGTCGTATTACAAGACGTATCGCCACCCAAGAACACATATTTGACAAGGCTTTCGTAGGAGTTGTGGGCATTTCCAAGGGTAGTTTGTTGTGGGCATTTCCAAGGGTAGTTTGTTGTGGGCATTTCCAAGGGTAGTTTGTTGTGGGCATTTCCAAGGGTAGTTTGTTGTGGGCATTTCCAAGGGTAGTTTGTTGTGGGCATTTCCAAGGGTAGTTTGTTGTGGGCATTTCCAAGGGTAGTTTTATGACCCTGGTGATAGTGTGAGTTTTCTTCTGTACCATGAACCTGAAAAAACACTCATTAGAACCCGACTGACCCCCTCTTTGACCTTTGGAAATAGGTGATGTGAGAAGCGAGTATGTCTTACAATGCCAACCCTAGTTTGTCTCCCGTGGAGTGCCAACAGGGCGTGCCGGTGCCTGGATGGTCTAGCTTCACGTCGTTGAGTAGATGTTAAGTTTTCATAATGTTTGGAAGACTGACACACTCACACAGGGTTAAGAACTTTTACATCGACGGAGAATTTCATATTACCCGATAAAGTATTGATATATCGCACAAATCTGGCTACACACACACACACACACACACACACACACACACACACACACACACACACACACACACACACACACACACACACACACACAACGGGAAGACAGATGGAAAAGGCAGATCAAGTGAAATATTCGCATAGTTCATAAGAGGCGTGATGAGGGAGACCAGGCAGAGACCAGCAACCCAGCCAGCGACACAGCATTGCAGCTCATGGGGGCACGCCTCCTCCTCGCCTTCGCCTCTTCACCTCCTCCTCCTCCTCCTCCTTTCCCTCTTCCTTGCCTTCTCCCTTCCTTCCTCCTGTCGCCTAATCTCAGTCCCGAGGGATGATCCTTACCAAATAGGGTTCACGCGGGAGTTTCTTGTATACGTTAACTGTGTTTCCTCTAGGCACATTCTCCTCAAAACCTATCTTGTACTTGACTGCAGGAAAGAAAATGAATGTAGTGCAGCGTTGCCAAATTGTCGTACTCTGAACATTGCATTTATCATTTTTAGGCTCCACTACTGTCGTAACCACACAAATAACGATAGAAATTTAAAGTTATCGTTAAAACAGTTAAATATTGATGGTTTTCGTTTTTTTATTATGCTACAGGTATCGGTCAAAAACTACGAAAATGCAATTCGATGAGTATGATAATTTGGCAACGCTGATCTAGTGCAATGTCATCACAAGCCGGGAACCACACACGTGTATATAAGAAGTTTCAGTGGTATAATGTATCCTAAAATAACGCTGAGACTCGGTGAAGAAAATGGAGGTAGACGACAGAAAGAGCCAAGGAGAGCGAGTCATGGGTCAGGGGACAAATTCAGGTTAAAGTTGTCGTGGCAGGAAGAAAGCACATGATACTGGAAGGTCAGTCATGCATGCATTTAACAATAGTTGGGGAGCAGACAAGACTTTCGGAATAGAAAACGGAACCAAGGCAGAAGAAAGCCAAATGGAGAGACAAAATCAGAAACCCTGCAGGAGTGTATCGGAAAAAAGAATAGAGAGGGAATACGAACGAGTAGAAACTGCAGCGAAGGGCCGAAGACTTAGGAGGATGTGACCTGAGCCAAGTGGATAACAAAACTTACATATAGTACTACGTAGTTGAGATTGATATACACAGGACGTTTGATGTAGTATGCCATCATTAAATTCGAGATCAGGGAAGCATCGGGAAGAATACCGTCCTTCAGTGTTACCTAAACCAAGTGGATAACGCAAACTTACGTATAGAAAACTGGTTAGACAGCACAGTAACTCCATAAACGAGTGACATACGCAGGACGTTTGATATAGAATCAATCAATCAATGGGGGCATACGCCGGGGGGGGGGGTCGCCTCACCCACCCTACGATACCAAGTCCGGGGGTCCCTCCGGGCGAGTCTCCATGCAGGCCCCTTTCCCATCCTGAGTATCCTGACAGGATCTATCGACTTACTCAAGCCATGAACTCCCTTGGCCTTGCTATAAAATGCCATGAGTAAGTGTGAGAGCATCGGAAAGAACTACGTCTGCAAGTGTCCTTCGCTGCGTTCACGGCGGCAGCCCCAACGGTGACAGGGTGCGTTGGTGTTTAGGTGATAGGGTTCGGCGGTGGTTAGTTATTAAGTTAGGTCAGACGGCGCGGCCCTAGTAACACGGCGGCAAGACTCCTCTGTGTCTATAGGTAGGTGGGAGGACGAGGAGAAAGAGGAGGAAGACGAGGACGAAGAGGATAAGAAGGAAGAGGAAGAGATTTAAGGGCAAAGAGGGGAGAAGGAAGTAGGAGGAGGAGACTGAGGACGAGAGGAAAGACGAAGACGAAGAGGAAAAGAAGGAAGAGGTGGGAGGAGTAGAAAGAGGAGGGGGAAAACGAGGACGAAGAGGGAAAGAAGAGGTTGGAGGAGGAGACTGAGAACGAGGAGGAAGACGAGGACTGAAGATGGGGAGGAGGAGACTGAGGACGAGGGGAAAGACGAGGACGAAGAGGGAAGAAGGAAGAGGGGAGAACAGAGACGAGGGCGGAGGTGAGGGAGACGAAATCAAGGAAGAGGAAGTTAATTGAAGTAGCGATAGTTATGTGGTGACATGCTCCCTTTCTCCCTCCCCTCCCCTCCCCTCCCTCCCACTCTCTCTCCATCTATCTATCTATCTATTCTGTCTCTACCTCGACGGCTACCTTAAGGGACTCTGCAGTAATGAAGACTGACATCAGAGGTCACGTCGGGTTTCGGAATATGTCAGTATGGAAGATGCACAAGGGACACGCGTATTTTCCTATTCGTCCTCTTCCTTTTCTAGCTGAGGGTCGGAGAAGCCTCTTCGGGGTGTCAGGAAGGTTAAGTAATGGTAAGACTGAGAAGCGGACGTCTTGAAGAGTGTTACCGCGTTGTTATTCGCTGTCTCCAGAGGCTTTGTGTTACTGAACCTTTATTTTAAGTCAATTGGCGTGTTAGGAAGGTTGGGAAAAGGTAACACTGAGAAGCGGACGTCTTGAAGTTGTTCTTACTCTCGTCATCTGAGTCTGTGTTACAGGACCTTTATTTACGGTAAGGGGAGACAGGCTTAGGATTCAACAATGGGTAATTGAAAATAGCTCTCGCATCTTGCTGCTCTCATTAAGGGAACAGAGGAAGATGGCAGACCGTTGTCAAATATAGTTTCACAGGTGGCGTAATGTTCCTTTCTTGTATGATTTGTTTCGAAACGGAGAACATTTTAAAGTTTAGGTCTTATAAATGAGTAAATGCGATAGATGAGGAATAGTGTCATACAGAAAACAAAGGGAGATTGTAGAGAATTTTCAAATATAGCTTCAAAGATGTCTTGATAGTTCTTTCTGGTTGGAGTTAGCTTTAAAAAGGGAGGCAATGTTTAATTTAGGTTTTAGAAATAAGGAAATGCAATAAATGAGGAATTGTGTCATAGAGAATATAGATGGAGGTGATAGAGAATTGTCAAATATAGCTTACATACGTCGTGATAGTCCTTTCTGGTAAGAGTTTGTTTTGAAAAGGAGAAACTGTTAAAATTTAGGTTTTAGAAATGAAATGAGGAAAATACTGTCTCGGAGGTTACATGTGGAAGGGAGTCGGACTATCATATCCACTTTGCCTTTTGGTTAGCCAAGGTACCTGGAAATTTATACGTCGACAACGGCAGAGGTTTGGTTAAGGGGCTCTTACACTGGGCAAATTTTCCGTGGATCTTCAGTCAAACCACGATTTCCGCTGGCGTGGTTCTTATATTTCCGTGG
>NC_066511.1:12845944-12893444 GCF_024679095.1 Eriocheir sinensis
ACGCGAGGGATAGTGTATAGGTAAGCGAGGGCGAGGTTAAGGGTACGAGAGCCTCAACTGACGTCGTGGTGGTGAATGGCCCCTCTCTAGTAGGCCATTCGTCGCGGAAGAGGTAGCGTTAAGTGAGCCTTTGTGGCCGGTTCTGTTGCCGTGCCCAAAGGTTGACGGCGAAATCGTATACTCATGTCATCTATTCTTGGTCCGTCTTGAATTTCTGTTTAGTTTGTGTCAGAGGTTGCGTTAAGTGGGCCTTTGTGGGTGATTCTGTTGCAGTGTCCCAAGGTTGACCGGGAAATCGTATAGTAAATCTATACTTGGTCCGTCTTGAATTTCTGTTTAGTTTGTATTAGAGGTTGCGTTAAGTGAGTCTTTGTGGGCGATTCTGTTGAAGTGCCTCAAGATTGTCTGTGAAATCGTATACTTATTCCAATCGCTTCATCTATACTCGGTCCGTCTTGAATTTCTGTTAATTTTTTATTAGTTTGGCTCGATGTGTTGAGGAGAATGATGCTGTTGCTTAAATGATCCTTTTGAGTAATGGCTATAATCATATCGTGTCGTTGTGCGTTCGTGTTCTGAGTTCCAACACACTCCCAGTATACAATATAATTATCAGCCAGGCCATTAGTCAGGCACACTAACTCCATTGCGAAAGTTTGCCCGTAACTTTGTCTAGTCGAAACTCAGCGTATCTGCCTACTGTTATAATTTTTCTTCCCCATCTTTCTTTTTCACTTATTTTTCATGCCCTGCGATAACTTTCCTCTCTGTACCCGATGGCAAAATTACTCTCGCCGCTCACTCACTATTTTTGTCTCGTCCCACTCGCTTTTCTCCCCTTCCCTATATACTCTACACCCTGCCGTCACCTTTTTTTCTCGTTCCCAGAAGAGGAAATAAGTATATAGTGTGCCTGTAAGTTAGGGAGGCGAGCGGGGGTTGAAAGGAAGAATGAGTGATTCTGTATACTGGAGAACACGAGCGGGAAGGCTGCTCTGAATGCTGACACAAGAGAAATCGCGACTGAGGTTCCTGGATGCTAAAATGAATACGAGCGTCTTGAAAAATGATTGCTACTCGGAATTGCATCTGCGAGGGAAAGTTTGGTAGGACTGCGCAATGGCAACCTTAAACACACCCTTGCTCTTCTGCATAAGAAAGCCCCCGCCCCCATCCAAGCCAGCCAGCCAGCTACCTAACGCCCTGGTAAAGGAAACAAGGAAGGAAGCTTTGCCGCCATAATACGAGCACAATCCCGCGGGTAATCAGGGAATGTATCTTTGGGATTCATATTTCCTCTCGTGGTAATGCTGACATGTTTCACGCTTAACCCGCGGTGACGTGCTGGTTTTTTTTTTTTTTTTTTTTTTTTTACGTCTTTGTTCGTTTAAGCAGTCGTTATAATACTTGCTAGTGTTACTGATGCGGTTCCAAGTACACTTCCTCCTCCTCCTCCTCCTCCTCCTCCTCCTCCTCCTCTTAGAATTCCTCCTCCTCCTCCTCCTCCTCCTCGTACTGCTACGCTACTACTACTGCTGCTGCTGCTACTACTACTACTACTACTACTACTACTACTACTACTACTACTACTACTACAGCGTTACAAGGGTCTTGAGTTCGTAAGGCGTACCTACAGTATAACACGTTTAGCAAGTGACAGGATAGAAAGTAATAGATGCATGCTGGCGTTCGTATCAAGTCACACACACACACACACACACACACACACACACGCACAAACACCCCGCGGCAACAGGAACGCGTTGGCAGTGGCAGAGAGAGAGAGAGAGAGAGAGAGAGAGAGAGAGAGAGAGAGAGAGAGAGAGAGAGAGAGAGAGAGAGAGAGAGAGAGAGAGAGAGAGAGAGAGAGAGAGAGAGAGAGAGAGAGAGAGAGAGAGAGAGAGAGAGAGAGAGAGAGAGAGAGAGAGAGAGAGAGAGAGAGAGAGAGAGAGAGAGAGAGAGAGAGAGAGTATCGATCACCGGTGCTCGAGTTGCTGAAGACACACAATGACTCCCGTCGCTGGCCTCCTCGAATTTCGTCCACCTTTTGATGTTGAGGAACTTTTCAAGAACGCAAGGGGGAAGCAATCAGAGGTCCTCCCTTTGACTGTAAATATGATGGGGAGGACCTGGTGGCTGGTATTCTCAGACGCCCCCGCCTCTCACATCAACTATTTCCTTAAGGCCAAAAAAAAGGAGATTAATCGGGTTCTCATGAGCGTTTTATTAGGTTCATGGTACAGAAGAAGGGTCAAACTACCACCAGGGTCATAAAAGTACCTCTGGAAACGCCCGAAACTCCTACGAAAGTCCGGTCAAATGCAAGTGTGTAAGCGTCGAAGCGTTTGAAAATATGGTTCCTGGTGGCTGGCCTCGGCGGCGGCTCCCTGAAACACGAGTCGCATTAAGTATGAAAGGCGATAAGCAAGGTTTGGTGGGTCGGAGGTCATCGTCTGGGAGAATGTAGGTCGAAGATTGTACGTGGTTGTTTGAGGGAAAGAGAGGACGACAAACGAGCGAAAAAATTTGTGACGGAGGAATAATCTGGAGGAAAGTAGATTATATATTGGTCAGACGTTAGTAAATGTTGTAGAATTTTAGCCATGGAGTTGTTTGAGGGAAAGAGAGGACACAAACGAGCGAAAAATTGTGTGACGGAGGAATAATCTGGAGGAAAGTAGATTATATATTGGTCAGACGTTTGTAAATGTTGTAGAATTTTAGCCATGGAGTTGTTTGAGGGAAAGATGGAACGACAAACCAGCGTATAAAGTAAGTAAAGGAGTATACAAATGGAAGAAGATTTGTGTTAAGAATTACATGCAGGTCAGACGCTTGTAAACGTAGGTAGAATTAGACAGCTGGTTGTTTGTGGGAAAGATACGACTGACGACCAATAAATGTTGTATTAGGAAAGGAAGCAAACAGGAGAGGAAAGGAATGAAATCACCATGTATCAAGATTTGTGGTTGTTTTTAGATGCATGAAAATTAAAGTATAAACAAACAAAAAATAGAAAAACTAGATTTTTACGTTCTAAGGCCTACAGTATCTTTGTGGGGTCGTGCTGCCTGCATCTCTAGCTGTAACTATATAGGGTAGCCATATTTTAAGGCATATATCTATCTATCTATTAATCTATCTATCTATTTGTCGTGGAATGTCAATGTTCAGGCTGGCCACATAGTTGTCATACGTATGTCTCGCAGAATATGCCGTTTCCATCCATCGTTTGAGTCACATTTCTTTCGAGGTAGAAAGAACTCGGTGACGTAAGAAGCAGAAATATTTTTACCGTAATATCTTAGGCTACCAGAAAATACGGTAGGTAGGTAGGTTGTTTCTTGTTGTTCGTCTTTCCAGCGGTCTGTAGCACTTCTGAGGGACGTAAATTCGATTGTTCCCTCGTCCCGCGCACCTCAAGAGTAGTGGCCGAGTTTAGCCATAATTCCAAGCTTTCCGGCAGCCTGACAGCCCGCCTCTCCGCCCTCCGCCCTCCGTCCCCTTCACCCGCCGCCTCCGCTGCCCCCGTCAGAAATTCTCTCGCGGCGCGGGAGTCTGATAAATGAAAATGCCCCTTTTTATTTGTTCGCCTGTAAGTCCCAAACAATAATCCGCGACTTCGGTAACTTTTCCGCTGGCAACTTTTTCTGGCCGATTTTGTTCGAGATTAGAGAAGCACTCACTCTCTCTCCTTTCTCTCTCTCTCTCTCTCTCTCTCTCGTGGACAGCATTTGAACGCTAGTGTGACGTAAAACAGAGGACAGTTCATCATTTCCGAGAGAATTCCTAGTTCTTTTCTCTCGTGTTCTTCCCCTTTTCTTTTCCTTCTCTCTCTTCTAGCAATTTTCCTCATCACTACGTCGTTTTTTCTCCTCCGTCATTATGGGGGTGAAGAAGGCGGAGGGGGAGAGGGAGGAGGAGGGGAGAGGAGAGGTGCGAGGAGGAGGAGGAGGAGGAGGAGGAGAAGGTGAGGGAGGGAGAGGCTAGCCGTGTAGTAGGCGCGAGGGAAAAGAAGAAGAGAGGGGAGGCTTTCCTTATCAGCGTCTTTGGGGGGTCCAGCCGCCTCGCCGCCGTCTGGGGTTTGCCTCTCAGCCTTGATAATCGATGCTGTTGCGACATTTTACGATGACTAGGTAATTAGGTTTTCACGCCGTTAAAGACGATGGCGGTAAACTCTCCCTTCCTCTCCCTGTTGGCGCCTCACCTAACCTCCCCGCCGCCTTCTCTCTCTTTAGCCCTCTGTCAGCTCTCTCTCACTCCCTCTCTCTCCCTCTCTTTCCCTTTTCTTGTGTTCATGCTGGGGCCTCACTTCCCCGCCTCCTCCCTTTAGCCCTCTGTCAGCTCTCACTCACCCTTTTCTTCCGTTCATGCAGGCACCTCACGTTCCCCAACACTCTATCTTTCTATCTATCTATCTATCTATATTGACGTGTTATTTCTGACTTGGTTGACTCATGCTACTCTTCGGCGTTTAGCGTGATCGAAGTCGAAGTCGAGGTCGATTAACAGTACGTTGGAGAGAGAGAGAGAGAGAGAGAGAGAGAGAGAGAGAGAGAGAGAGAGAGAGAGAGAGAGAGAGAGAGAGAGAGAGAGAGAGAGAGAGAGAGAGAGGTTGTTTATTGCGTTGTCTTTTAAGAATCGTGTTACTTTCGCTGCCTCCTTTGAAATCGCAATCAAGAGTCGGGTCGGTGAAACAAATAACACCTGTGAAGAGTTTGAGATCGGCTTCATTGCGAGTCCCGGGCTGCCATTTCGTCATCCGGGAGTTGTATGTAGAGACGAAAGTTCATGTTCAGTGTTCCCATTCTCTATTTATTCCTTTTCACGTTTTAATAAAGCGGAAAGGTCCAATACTTATCATATCCACGCAGCCACAACATGACGTCAGGGGCCGTTTTGATTCCCTCGTTCGTTACATACTTTTACGAGTTTTCATTATCACAGAGTAAACACCCTTCTCGATCATATTAAGGAAGACCTGGTCGACACGTGGCCTTAAGGGTGAGATAACGGCGACCGCGATGAAAAAATGAAGTTCCCAGAAGGTTCGTGGTTCCTTAGGCCCGAACTGAACGGCAGGTTGTTACTTGGTGCTGACGTAAGTTTAGTAGCCAGTCGTTGGTCATTTCTGGTGTCAAGATGTTACTCACCTTTCTTGAGGCTAATAACTGGACTACCTTTATGGCACTTGGTGAATTCAAAGTAGGGGTGTGGAGTCGGAGAGTCGCCGGACTCGCCTACTTTTACATACATAGGAATACATAGGAAGAACACACACCAGAAGACCTGGCTGTCTATGGTGTCTACTACCGCTACTGCTAGTAATCTACGTGTGGTAAGACAGGATAGAATAAATTACGTAGAATTACATAGAAAATCAGACCACACAGACCCCATGGTCCAGACTAGGTGGTCTGTCCTTAAACCTAAGTGAATCTACATTAATCAGATAGCTTCAAAACGTTGCTTTTTACTCTAGTTAATATTAAGTTCAAGAAAGTGACGGTCGAGCTTGTTTCTAAAGGAGTCAATCGTGTTACACTGGACCACTGACGGTGGGAGCTTATTCCATTCTCGCGCTACAACGTTGGTGAAGAAAAATTTGGTGCAGTCTGAATTTACTTGTCTACATTTGAGTTTTATGCCATTGTTCCTCGTTCGCAAAGTGTCATCGATCATAAACAATTTTGTTCTGTCTACATTCGTGAAACCATTAAGTATTTTAAAACATTCGATCAGTTTTCCTCGGAGGCGACGTTTCTCTAGAGAGAACATGTTAAGGGTGGAAAGCCTTTCTTCGTAGGATTTGTTGCGCAAGGAAGGGATCATTCTTGATGCCCGACGCTGAACACCTTCTAATTTAGCAATGTCCTTTGCATGGTGAGGAGACCAAAACTGTACCGCATATTCCAAGTGGGGTCTGACTAAACTATTGTAGAGCGGAAGTATTACATCTTTATTCTTGAATAAAAAGTTTCTTTTAATGAAGCCCAACATTCTGTTCGCTTTATTTGCTGCATCGATGCATTGATGTGAGAATTTGAGGTTTGACGCGATTTTGACCCCCAGGTCCTTAACGCACTGAACGCTTGTGAGTTTAACGCCGCGCATTTCGTAATCGAACTTCTTATTTCTTTTTCCAACTTGAAGGACCTGGCACTTGTCTACGTTAAAGGGCATCTCCCATCTATCCTACCTAGCTGAAATTTTGTGCAAATCCTCTTGGAGGCTTTGCCTGTCTTCGTCAGTGAGAACCGAGTTACCAATCTTTGTGTCGTCTGCAAATTTACTAATGCGATTATTGAGTCCAACATCCACGTCGTTGATGTAAATAATGAAGAGCACTGGGCCAAGAACCGAGCCCTGAGGGACGCCACTAGTGACCGGCGCCCACTCTGAGTTAAATCCGTCAATCACCACTCTTTGTTGTCTGTTGCTCAACCAATTCGCGATCCATTGGTTTACTTGACCGTCAATACCTATTTGCTTTAATTTATAAAGTAATTTATGATATGGGACTTTATCAAACGCTTTCTGGAAATCAAGATAGACTGCGTCCAATGATTTGGTTACGTCATAAACTGAGCAGAGGTCGTTATAAAAAGTCAATAGTTTTGATAGGCAGGATCTTTTGTTACGGAAGCCATGTTGTGAATCCCCAATTAATGAGTGGCTTTCGAGGTAACTCACAATTTTGTCTCTAATCATGCTCTCAAGTAGCTTACCTACAATTGAAGTTAGACTAATGGGTCGGTAGTTACCTGGTATTTTTTTGTCTCCTTTCTTAAAAATCGTTGTCACGTTAGCCTTTTTCCAATCCGAAGGGATGATGCCTTGTCGCAAGGACATATTGAATACGGTTGTGAGGGAGGAGAGTATTTCGCTTTTTGTTTCCTTAAACAGTATAGGATATACTTTATCGGGTCCGGGACTTTTATTTGTTTTAAGTGAATGGAGAGCTTTAAGGACTTCATTTGCTGTTATTTCAAAATTAGGCAATGCATGCTCGAGATTTACATTAGTACTGGTGTTGGTGTTAGCGGGAGGAAGACTGTTAGTATTAAACACCGAGGAAAAGTAATTGTTTAAGAGGTTTGCAATGTGTTGGCTGTCAGTCACTAGTGCACCGTCGCTGTTTATTAAAGGTCCAATTCCACTTCTGATCGCCTTTCTGTTATTTTTGTAACTGAAGAAAGATTTCGGATTATTTTTACAGTTGGCTGCAATATTTCCTTCATATCTACGCTTTGCCTGACCTACTAGCAGCGCTGCACTCATGGGAATTCTGGAATCTGCCACACCTTGAACCGACTTCATGCTCCGAACAGACGTCTTTTTACTCGTCGCCTGGCATCGTTATAAAGTCTAATGTTTTCGGGCGTGCTTGTTCTTTCTTTAACCCGTAAAACAATTTTCTCTCCTTGACTGAGTGTTTAATTTCGCTATTAAACCAAGGTGGGCTTTTATTAGTGTTAATTCGCTTCTCGCACAAGGGGACGAATGTGTTCTGCTGAGTGAGTAAGTGATTTTTAAAGCTTAGCCAGGCTTCCTCTACATTGCCGTCATCTGATAGTTTATATTTCTGTTAGTTTTTGTCGGATTTCTACGAAGTTAGCTCTTTTGAAATTGGGCACCTTTACTTTATTTTCAGTCACTGATGTTTGAGCTCTAATGTCGACGCGCACTAATTTATGATCGCAAGAACCGAGGTGTTCTCCTACCGTGACATTACTGACTAGGTTATCTTGGGTCGTTATAACAAGGTCGAGTATGTTATTTTGTCGAGTTAGTTCAGAAACCATTTGGTTCAGATAATTTTCTTCTAGAAATTCGATCATTCTATGTGACTCGCCTTCTGTACCTGACAGTGTCGCCAGTCGATATGGGAAGGTTAAAGTCTCCATATATCAGTGAGTCGTTGTTATTAAGTGACTGCCTTAAAACGCTGTACATTTCAAGGTCGTCATCGAGATGAAGGCTCCTCCCCACCCACCTCTCCCTCCGGCGACGTGTCGGCAGAAAATAGTTAGAAGAGAACACCATGTGCGTTTAAGGAAGAAAGGGACATGGAAATTTTACAGTAAAGAGAGAAATAAGAGGAAATTACTACCCTTAACTTACGTTACTGGTGACCTAAGCTGTGGGGGAAATTATTAACACAAAGTCTTCATGTTGGAGCCGTGCTGCAGTGTGCCTGAAACATACGAAAAGGGTCAGTAAAATCCTATATCCCTGTAGTACTTATCTAATGAAGACTTGAAGCTATTGATGCTCTGTGAGCTAACTACTGACGGCGGAAGTCTATTCCAGTGATCGACGACTCTATTATTGAAAAAACTTCTGCGCGCCAATGTGTTACATCTGTTTCCCTTTAACTTCATACCGTTGTTGCGTGTTATTGTGTTGGGATCTCTGGGTTAATATTTTCGAATCTATTAAGGATTTTGAACACTTCGATTAAGTCCCCTCTTACCCTTCACTTTTTTAAGGAAAACATAGCTAAACATTTTAAACGCTCATCATACGGCAAGTTACGGAACGCTGGAATTTGTTTGGTTGTATCCTTTCTAGCAAAACTTGATCTTTGATATAATTCGGTGACCAGAACTGGACGGCGTATTCTAGGTGTGGTCTTACAAATGCTGAATATTATCTCTTCATAAGTTCGGGTGAATTATAATCAAAGTTTCTTGAGATTAATCCTAAAATCATAGTGGCTTTTTTACTCGCCGCTGTACATTGATCGCTCATTTTATGAGTGTTACTGATAATGACACCAAGATCTTTTTCTTGATTTACTTCGCTGAGCTCATGTCCTTGAATTTGATATTTAAAGTTAGGGTTCTTTTCACCTATGTGCATTACTTTACATTTATCTACGTCGAAACACATTTGCCACTTGTCGCTCCAGTCGGCAAGTCTTATTAAATCTGATTGAATATTCTCGTAATTTTTACTGTTCGCTACCGTACCTCCTAATTTGGTGTCGTCGGAGAATTTGACTAATTTTGATATGATATCAATCTCTAAATCGTTCACGTAAATTATGAATAGTGTTGGCCCCAGGACCTATCCTTGGGGCACGACACTGGTTGCCAATCGGATGCTTCACTATTGAGAACTACACGCTGTTTTCTACCTGTGAGCCAGTCATGAATCCACGCGCACAGTTTTGAAATAAGCCTAACGTGGGGAACTTTATCAAAACGCTTTATGAAAGTCTAGGTAAATTATGTCATATGGAGCTCGGGCGTCCCAGCTTGAGTATACGTCATTGAAGAAAGTTGATAAGTTGGTGAGGCAAGATCGGTTACTACGAAATCCGTGCTGATTATCAGTTATCAAGTCATTTGTTTCGAGGAAAGTGATCACTTTATCCCTGATTATTTTTTCGTTATTAGGACAGACGTAAGGCTGATGGGACGATAATTACTGGCTTGTTTTTTATCTCCTTTTTTTAAAGATCGGGGTAACATTGGCTCTTTTCCACGCAAGGGGCACGCTTGCCTGTGCTAATGACCTTTTGATCATTAACGTTATGGGTAATTGCAGCTGTTGGCTACATTCTCTTAATACGCGAGGAGATAAATTGTCGGAACCCGGAGATTTATTTGGATCCATTTTTTGCAGGTACGCACGCACTTCACTGATATCAATTTCGGTCAACGTTAAGTTTATGTTCTTCAGGGCCTTGAAAAATATTCCTCGGGGCGGGAATCGATGTCATGTTCTCTTTTGTGAATACGCTACTGAAGGTTGAGTTTAGGACCGACGCCATACCTTTATCATCGCTAACCGTGTCGCCATTTTCTAATAGTGGGCCGATATTATTTTTAATGTTTTTTTTGTTTCTTATGTAACCGAAAAATAACCTAGGATTTTTCTTAGCTTCAAGTAATATTTTCATCTCATACTCGCGTTTCTGTTTTCTGATTTTCCTTTCGCAATCTCTCTTGATGTTGATATAATTTTTTTTTTTTTTTTTTTTTTTTTTACGTTGTTGCCTATTGCGCCGGTAGGCATCTTCCCGGTGGGGCCTGATGGTCGGTCCAAGGCTTCTTCCAAGTGGGGCCTGATGGTCGGCACAGCCCGTTCTGGCGCAGGCGAGTGTTTATAGTGGCGCCATCTTGCATTGGCTCATGCTGCCCCCCGGAACTCGTTCTTGATTCGCTTGGACGGCTTCCTCTAGAGTCCGGGTTGATGGGTGGTCTTCAGGACAGCATGTGGGTAGTTTTAAGCCACTCGGCGGTGACTGAAAAATCCGAGTGGTAGCGTGAGGATTCGAACCCGCGTCGTCCATCACGCGGCGAATGTGGGTCCAGTACGTTATCACTTCGGCCACCGCCTACCCAAATGATCCTGTGAATTGTGTGCCGGTTTATATATCTTACACAGTTTTCTTTTTTCGACGATGATTTTCTGTAGGGAATTAGTCATCCACAACGTCTTGTGGTTCTCTGCCCTCCGTGGCTTAAGTGGGATGAATTTATTTACGGTTTTACCGTTTACCGTTGATGAGGTTTCGGGCTCCGCTCCACTGTCAGCACAGCGCTCCGCAGGGGCCGTCAACAATTATGATGTTAGCCTCAATAATAATCCTCCATATGCACTTATTGACAACGTCGTAGTGAGTGAGTGAATCTTAATTGCTTTCATGAATAGCCTAATGATGTCCTTTTAATAAACATAGCATCATTATAGTCACTTGGCTATGTTTTGGTTCGTGCTAATCACAATATCCTTCCTTTTTACAATATCACAAATATCCATTATTTCATTTTCCATTAATCTGATATTTTCTTTATAGTATCACAATCTAATGTCCAACGATTATTTCCAACTCACTGAACATTTAACACTCAATTTATCTTCGAGTCTCAAACACCAATTAATAGCCATGATCGGTTATGTTACGAATTCTCTCAATTTCAGTCTGTAGAATTACACAACACTGGTCATTCGCTGAGTGGTTGATTTCAGGCTTCTTGTACCTCACACAATTTATGCATTTCTTCTCAGCCATGGCGCACTCCTTTGATTTATGATCCCCGGCACATTTGAAACATTTTGGGGCTTCTCCATTGGTCTTGGCAGTACTGTTGGCCTCAAGATGGCCAATGGTAACATATGATTGCATGGTATCTATCTCTTACAGTATACACTCCCCATTCTAGTTTTATTGTCATGATGCTTGTGGATCAGCTCTCAACAATTGGGTCACATTTCAAAATATAGTGCATTGTGCCACCAGCAGCAGGCTTATTGAAAATATTCTCAATTTTCCCCTCAACTCCTGGAATCGAGTGTAGGAACTCATTCTTGTTTAACAATGCCTCAATTATCTTATCCCCGGTCTCTTCCTTATGCACATTGCAGATCTTTTGCTGAGATCTTTAGCCTTAATTTTCCCACTCTTTTTGTGCTAACTTGCTTTACATTTTCTAATTTCTGAGCTGCTTCATTCCTTATATTCTTATCACCAAAGTTCATAACAATGTTACCTCCATTCGTGAATCTTGAATCAGTAATCTGAATGCCTTGTAATGCCTGGGAAACTTCATTTTTCATCTCAGTAGCCTTTATATCTTGATCAGAGGCCTTCACGACAAGAAGATGCTTCTTCCTCCTCCGTTTTGCTACATCAGCCCAGCTGGCGCCAGCCGACTCTGTCTTGTCAGCGTAAAGCACATCCGCCACCTCGCCCAACTTCTCTTTCACACTGAATGCCCGAGTTTCAACTTCATCTTTCATAACTAATATTTCTTTAGATAATTCTTGCTTAAATTCATCCAATTTTTCCACAACGTTGGTTGCTAAAGATGCCTTGTGTAAGCATGGCAAACACACCCAGTTTATTTTGGGTACATTATCTTGCTTGACCCCTGTCAGATGAGCACACTTCACATGACACCACTTAGGGCACAAACAGCATGCCATCCACTTATCGCCAGAATAGTCTTCACAGACGCAACACACGTCTCTCAGAGTCCTGCTCCTGCTGCTCGCCACTGTCGAGTCAGCAATTTCAGGAGCCCACAAACAGAACGTCCATCCGCTCCCACTGTCACTCACACACTCGCTGAGATTTGTGCAGAGAAACGGTTATACATTTCTTGAACACTGACGGTATTGAGTAAATGGTTCCCATTTACTGATGCTAATTCTCTTCTTAAGTCCGTAAGATTCGCTTTACTATAGTTAGGTATTAAAAGTTACTTTTCTCCTGCTTTTGTTTCAATATTTAAGACACATCTGATAATGTTATGGTTGCTGCTTGCAAATGGCTCGCCGACCTCACAGGCATTAATGAGATGACTGTCGGTCGTGAAGACTAAAGCAAGAATGTTGTTTCCTCGTGTCGGCGTGATAACTGATTGATAAAGAAATGTGTCCTGCGCAAAGTTTATTAATCTAGAGCAGTGATTCCCAAACTGAGGGGCACGCCCCCCTAGGGGGCGTGAGCTGGATAGAAGGGGGCGTGATTCCGTCTGCCAAAAATTGCAGTTTTGGAAAGAAATAAACACACACACACACACACACACACACACACACACACACACACACACACACACACACACACACACACACACACACACACACACACACACACACACACTTGGTCAACTTGGTCTTCTAACTCCTCGTCACTACACCACTGTAACTAACATCTGTCTCTACAGCCTTACCCCCTTTTCTAACCGGCCTTTACTCTATCTTCCAGCCTCGTTACTTTCTCAACACCTTCTCAACTCTCCCCGAAGTCGAAATCGGAGTCAGAGTCGGTAAAAATATATCCGACTCCGATTCCTTTACAGTACGTGTGAGGTTGTGTGGCTGGGTGTGGTGTGGTGTGGCTGGGTTTGATTTACCTACCTATACTGCGGAAAAGGGTGAGGGTGAGGGGGTGGAGTCGGAGTCGCAACCTTAAAATTTCCTAAAGTCAGAGTCGGAGTTAATTTTTTCATAACCGACTCCACACCCATTTTAAAGTATTTAAAACCTAGGAGCTGCCAGTGATTTGAGGATCATATCTCAGCCTCGTGTTGCCCTTAGCTTAACACGGAAGCCCCAAGAATGATTGATAGCCAAATTCTAATCCCGGATATTCTTGTTATCACTTATTTTCGGGGGGAGATTTATTCACTACACTATAGTTTATGTAAAATACTTCACGAAGATAACATAACTCACAACAAGGAGAAGTAAAAGAAGAAGAAAGGAAGACGAAGACGAGGACATGGAGAAAGAGATGGAGACTGAAGGTGAAAGAGGAAATAGAAAAGAAAGTGAAGGACAGCAATAAGGAGAAGTCAAGAGAGGAGGAAGACACCAAAGAGGATTGAGAAAACAAAAAAATGCGTACGAATAGACGTTGTTGGGGTGACGAAAATAGATGAAGGATAGGGAGGAAGAAAAGGAGACGAGAGAAAGGAGGAAGACAAGAGTGTATAAGTTATGGATCAATGGACCAAGAAATTAATAAAACGAAGCAAGAAAAATCTTGAAGAATATATAGCGGAAACAAGTAAATCTAATCCTAAAGAATTTTTCAGCTATGTAAATAATAAAAAGTCACTCACTTGTGGTATCGGACCGCTTGCTAATGAAAATGGTAACCACACGAACGATGAAAATGAAATGGCTACAATCCTAAATAACTTTTTCGCATCCGTATTTACCGACGAAGATTGTTTATCACCTCAACCGCCGGAGGTTAGAAGGGCCGAAAAGATGTTAAGTGGCGTGCTCATCGTAGAAAGTGACATTTTACGCACAATTGAAAAGATTAAAGTAAGCAAAGCTCCTGGTCCAGACAAAATTACCCCTAGGGTCTTAAAAGAAATCAAACATCAAATTTGTAAACCGCTCTCCATCATATTCAATAAATCTTTAACAGCTGGAAAAGTTCCGTCGGATTGGAAACTTGCAAATGTCACACCAGGAAACTATCGACCAATTAGCCTGACATCTATTGTTTGTAAGTTAATGGAGACTATCATTCGCGACAATATGGTGAAATTCTTCGAAGAAAATAATATGATAAATAATTCGCAACATGGCTTCCGTAGTAAACGTTCGTGTTTGACTAACTTACTTGATTTTTTAACTATATTTTTGAGGTGTTCGATGAAAGCAGATCAGTAGATATCATACATCTGGATTTTCAAAAGGCATTTGATAAGGTCCCCCACCAACGATTGCTCAGCAAACTACTGGCGCACGGTATCTCGGGTAACGTTCACAATTGGCTTGCGGACTGGCTCTCTGAGCGGAAACAGAGAGTAGTTCTAAACGGTGTTACATCTAATTGGCTCGATGTCAAAAGCGGCGTACCTCAAGGATCAGTGCTTGGCCCCATGCTCTTCTTAATTTATGTTAATGATATCGATGATGGGCTCACTTGCAAAGTATCAAAATTTGCTGATGACACAAAATTTGCTAGTAAAGTAACTGCGACACTCGACGAAGAAGCTTTACAATCAGATATAGATCGACTTGCACGTTGGGCCAATCAATGGCAAATGAAATTTAACGTTGACAAATGTAAAGTGTTGCACATCGGAAAAAATAACAATCGCGTTCGGTACGTAATGAATGGCCAACAACTTTCTGCAGTAAGTAAAGAAAAGGATCTTGGAATCACTATATCAAGCGATTTAAAGCCCGGTCAGCATTGTTCAGAGGTAGTTAAAACTGCAAACAAATTGGTTGGCTTCATCGGACGAGTCTTTAATAATAAATCGGAAAAAGTAATATTAAAACTGTTTAATTCGTTGGTTCGACCCCGTCTAGAGTACTGTGTACAGTTTTGGTCTCCCTACTACAGAAAAGACATAGAAAAGTTGGAACGGGTCCAACGAAGAGTAACAAAGATGATTCCTAGGTTGAGAAATTTGTCATATGAAGTAAATTTATTCAGCCTATCAAAACGAAGAATGCGAGGCGATCTAATAGAACTGTTTAAAATGTTCAAAGGATTCAGTGATATTAATGCGGAAGATTACTTTACAATTGATCGATCAAATAGAACAAGAAGAAATCACAATTTGAAGATAAGTGGTAAAAGATTCTCGTCGCACGAACCTAAACACTTCTTCTTCAATCGAGTTGTTAATGTTTGGAACTCTCTACCTTGTGATGTCGTTGATAGTACAACAGTTACGGCCTTCAAGAATAGATTAGACAAGTGTTTTGAATTCAACCAGCAACTAAGATATTACTCATTGTCGTAATAACGTTAAGTTCTTTCGAATACTGGTGTCCTTGTCCGCTTTTATCGCCCGGTTAGTGGTAGCAGTAATGGTAGTTCTTTCCTCTTTCCTACATAAATTCTATGCAGTTTTTCCATGCTGCATGGTTCTTTTTCCTTTCCTGCCAGCTTTGGCTGGAGGGATGGGGGGGTAGGGAGGAACCTTCGCCTTTGCTGTCCTTCATCTTCCACCTTTGATTAGATAGTTAGCGTAGCTTGTCACAAACAACCTCGTAAGGACCAGCAGGTCTGCTGTTGTTTGTTCTTCCTTTGTGTTCCTTTGTGTTATGGCTCTAAGGGAAGGTTTTGGGCTAAATCGATTCATATGGATGAGAAACGAAGCCAAAAGGGCGGTAGTTTTCTGGCCCAGACTCTATTTATGACCAGAGAAAGAGAAGGGGAGGAGGAAAGGGTGATGGTGTTAGGGAGAGGGATAGAGGGTTGAAGGGGGTTATAGCTTAGAGGGCAAACTCTCTTGAACTGCGTGACGGTTGGGGTGCAAAGGAGGTTGTAAAGGGGAGAGAAAGGAGAAAATATGAAGAATGAATGTGCGAAGAGGAAAGATCTGTGAGGAAATGCCCGATTATCTCTACAGGGAAGTGATATATGGTTCAATGCGTCTTATTTACTATGTTGGACTTAAAGAGATGTGAATGTTGATGAATTACTGGGTGAAGAAGCTGATGTGGATTCCCTCTCTCGCTCTGTGTGTGTGTGTGTGTGTGTGTGTGTGTGTGTGTGTGTGTGTGTGTGTGTGTGTGTAAACCTAAAAACCGCAAAGTAATTACAACTGTCAACTCCATCCCCGTGCAACACATTCTACTTGTATTCCCCTCCCGGAGGCTGAGTCACCAAGGCTCCCTTTAACAAGCGCGCTTCGAGCCTCGGCACCCACACGGCCAAGGAAGCCAACCATCCACACACACACACAGGCACGGAGTAAAAGGAGGAAAGAAAACGAAGCAAAAGCTGCGGTGAAGTGCTTAAGTTATTATGCGTCGCACACTAACATATGTACCCCAGCCCAACAACACCGACCTTTGTAAGTGCCGCCACTAAATCACAAATAATAACAGTGCTAAATCTTGCGTATTTCATCCTTAAATAATGGAAATGTATGAGGCCCCGAGACAGAAAAGGAAAAAAAAGGTGAACCTCAAGGCTTAGCCAGCGATTCATAGCTGTGAAGTACTCTTGTATTATACGGAATAAACTTGCCAACATTAAAAAAAAAAAAATACAGCAAAGTAGCAACTCAGCGGCAAAAACAAAAAGCAGTATCAAATAGACCCATTAAACGCTGCTCCGAACTAAAGAAAATAAAGAACGAGAGGCCAGAAGAGAAGTCAAATTCGGGTAGAGAGGTGTCTTGGTACTCTCCTCTTGAATGAACTTGTTACGCACATTGTAGAGTTAAGTAGTGTAGAGAGTAGGCGAGCCGCGAGTCCCTCTTTTATTTTCTTTCTAAGCAGCTAAGTCTAGGTCTCAGGGATAGACGCCGCCCTCTGGTCTTCACACGCTAGCCTGGCCTCAGCTCCTCCCCCCCCCTCCCCCCCTCCGCCCCGGCACTCGTTCACGTTGTTGCTGTACACTCACCGGCGCGGAATGCGTCACATTGATTTCCGGGGAACCTCCAGCGGCAGGGGTTTTCCCGTGACTCGGCAGCTTCATTGACTAACGTTGGCAGTAATGAATATGGACAGGCACTAAAGCTGGGGAGGTTTGCCACTGTCCTTCTTTCCGTCTTATTTATTGAATTTATTCCCCATCACTCCCGTACACTTTTATGGTCGCTTTATTGTTCAGGACACCAGTGCAACGCTTCCCTAAATAACGAAAGTAGTCTTGTAATGCAGGTGAGACAAGGTGGATATACCACACATGCAGTTGTTTTATATTTCAGGTGAGAAGTTGGATAAGCCTCACCTGCCCTATACGAGGGTTGAAAAAAGGCGCCAGGTAAATGGACATTCCGAAAAGCTAACCTTTTGACCACCACGCACCTAGTGGAATGTTGTTATTATTCACCATGTGCTGTCAAGCCATACCCCAGCTGTATTAACAAGGGTGCAGAGGTGAGGAGTATAAATGTAATGAAAAATGAGGAAGAGAAAAAAGCTGAAAACGAATGATGGCAAGAACGACTGATGAGGCCGAGAAGCATAAACGTAATAAAAAAAGACCAAGAACACGGCAGAAAAACAGAAACACGGGGAAATTACTCATAAAGAAGCTGAAAACGAATGACGGCAAGAGCGGTTGAAGATGATGTCAAGAGGATAAGAACGGGAAGGCGGAAAGGATGAGAGCAAGGAGAAGGAGAGTGGGAAATGAGGAGTGAATGATGCGCGGCTGACCGTGGCAGATACCGAGCAACTCCGGGGTCATTCCGCCTCCGAGACAAAAGACAAGAGCCTTTACTCGCTTGGATAATCTGATAAAGAAATTTTCTTGGCTGAGTTACGCGCGCGGATGAATAGTGGGAAAAAAGGATGTGATGTCCTCATTTTATTAAGTGGGCAGTATAGAAATAATGAAGGTTAGTAAAGAGGTGGAGGGATATAATAACGCAGAAACGAGTAAGGTGATTATGAATATACCAAGTGAGACGGTGAAGGAGGAGAGCGGAAATCAGTCAAGATGGTGACGGAAAGGGCAGGCGACTTAAGTAAAAGGGCGAAAGGAAGAGGGTGGAAGGTAAAATAACATGCGAAGAGTATTGAGAAACGAGGAGGTTAGAAGAGTGGATGGAGAACAGTGAGAAGGGTGACTGTAAGTGTAGGCGAAGGAAAGTAAATGAGGGTAAAGGAGACATGGGAAAGAAAGTAAAGGAGCGAACGAGTTATACGGAGGAGGATAGAAAGTAAAATGACATCTTATAGTACTGAGTGAAGGGAAAGAAAAGAGAGTAAAGAAGAAGTGAAGGAGTAAAACGGAGGAGAATAGAAAGTAAAATGACGTGTAATATTATTGAGTGTCGGCGAAAAGAGGGAAAGTAAAGAAGTGAAGGAGTGAAACGGAAGAGAATAGAAGGTAAAATAAAATGACATCTAAGATTATTAAGACATGAAAGGTATAGCAGGTGCAAGGAGTAGTGTAAAAGTGGAAAGATCAATAAAGAGCGAGCGGTGAGGGGCGTGAAATTGTGAAAGAAGTGAGATGAAAAGAGCGTATGACGGAGTAAAGGGAAAAGCAGGAGGGAAGAGGGAGGAGAACGTTTCAAGGGGAAGGAGGAAAAGGCAAAAAAAAAAAAAGTGAAACGTAAAAGTAACAAGTTGGGGACGACGAGAGTGAAACGATATTTGAACGAAGTGAAGTTGGACGTAAAAAAAGAGTTAAGTTAAATGCAGCACGAGGATGGAAGAAGAGTTGATGAAAATGTAATGAAAGGCAAAAATAACAAGACTGGGGGCGACGACGAGAGTAAAACGATATTTGAGCGAAGTGAAATTGGACGTAAAAAGAAGAAGGTTAAGTTAAATGCAGGTCGAGGATGCAAGAGTTTTTGACGAAAATGTAGCATGGTGTTAAATCAAAGAACGGATGTGGAGCTGAAAAGGCGTATTCTAGTAATGTCCGAGATTATGTAGTATTGAAGATCGCCGCCGTCATTCATAATCGCCAGACTTCGAAAAGGGCGATAAAGTTTTTGGTACGATAACTAAAAAAAAAAAAAAAGATGGAAAGGGAGCTTGAACGTTCGAAAATGGAAACTAAAAAGAGGAAAACGAGAAGGGAGTGTAGGTAAGCGAGGAAGAGAGAGAAAGAGGGAAATAAATAAAAAAAAGCATGAAAGGATTAATCGTGGCGTAGAAAGCAAGAGAAGATAAATGGGAGGGAAGAACGGGGATTGAAAATGAAACACTGAACGAAATTGAACAGAAAGCGGAACTAAAAAAAAAAATACATAGGAGACGAAACAAACTTACGTAATGATGACAACAATGTACTATGCTGAACAATGCTGTAAAAATAATCAAAAAAGACTACAAAATAAAATAAGAGAGAGAGAGAGAGAGAGAGAGAGAGAGAGAGAGAGAGAGAGAGAGAGAGAGAGAGAGAGAGAGAGAGAGAGAGAGAGAGAGAGAGAGAGAGAGAGAGAGAGAGAGAGAGAGAGAGAGAGAGAGAGAGAGAGAGAGAGAGAGAGAGAGATAGGGTGGTGCCGGGTAGGAAGGAGATGAAAGGATGATTTGATGAACTCTTAGAAAGACAGTAGGAGGTTGACGGGTTCTTAGCCATCCAGAGAGAGAGAGAGAGAGAGAGAGAGAGAGAGAGAGAGAGAGAGAGAGAGAGAGAGAGAGAGAGAGAGAGAGAGAGAGAGAGAGAGAGAGAGAGAGAGAGAGAGAGAGAGAGAGAGAGAGAGAGAGAGAGAGAGAGAGAGAGAGAGAGAGAGAGAGAGAGAGAGAGAGAGAGAGAGAGAGAGAGAGAGAGAGAGAATGTGCGGAGGAGAAAAGAACGCGAGAGAAAGTAGTGCGTAGAGGGAAGGAAAGAAAGAAAGAAAGAGAGAGAGACGGCGGCTGAGGATCAAAGAGGAATTGCAGTTATTGAGAGAGAGAGAGAGAGAGAGAGAGAGAGAGAGAGAGAGAGAGAGAGAGAGAGAGAGAGAGAGAGAGAGAGAGAGAGAGAGAGAGAGAGAGAGAGAGAAAAATGGATAAAAGAGAAACTGAAGAACTAATTTTCATCTTTCACCATCGCTCATAACATTCCTGCCATAAGCACTGACCCACTAAAAAAACATACATACCTTTCCTCATTGGAGATTTATGAGGGAGAGGGAAAGGGGAAGTGGAAGGGACGGCCAGGTAAGTAGGTGGACAGGTGAACAGAGGGGAAGGCATGGTAATAAGGTGGCATGGGAGGCTCAGACCAGGTAAAGAATGCGCATTTGACATGACAGGTGGAAGCCAGACAAAATAAAAGAGAGTTGTCTTAATTCCACGAACCAAGTGAAAGAAAAATAGATGTAACTGGTTTGAAGAAGGCCTAGAGAACGAAAAATTACCCTCAAAGTTAGAAGAATGTTGATCCCGGAAGAGTCTTTGTGTGTGTGTATGTCAACCATCTTACGGCGAGAGGGTTAAAAATTATGCAATGAGTTTGAATTGTTTGGATGTTTCTCCATGTAACTTGTTGACATTTGAGGCGACCGGAGGAGCAGGGGCGTAAAGAACAAGGGTCCATATTCATAAACGTATCGGTCTTCCATTATGACCATTTCCTAAGGCCAAAGAGAAGATTAATCGGGTTTTCATGCGTGTTTTTCTCTTGCAAGATACAGAAGCCGTGTAAAACTATCGGTCTCCTATAACGACTATTTCCTTAGGCCACAGAAAAGATTACTCGGGTTTTCCAGGGTGCTTTTCCCGTTCAAGATGCGGAAGCCGTGTAAAACTATCGCCAGTATCACAACACAGTCCATGGAAATTCCAGCAACTTCTACGAAAGGCTTATCAAAGTAAATAGGGGTACTGAGGCGTTGATATGTTTGAAAATACTAAAGCCATTTTTTTTCTAGTTTGCATTAAGAAAGACAGGCCAGACTTCACATCCCACCCAGGAAGAATAAGATATAAGTAGAAAGTGTAAAGCAACTCTTTGTACACTAGATACAAGGTCACTTTTTCCTTTTAGCTAATTTCTTTTTCTAATTGGGATGTGTAGTCTGCCTTTCCCAGTGCAAACTAGAAAAAAAAACTGTCTTTGTCCCTTACGCCAGTTCTTCTCCCGACGTCTCATTTGTTTTCTTTATAAGCATAGGTGAGTTATTAGTGTTTCCCAACGCCATCAATACTGCCGTCGCGCGCCGATGCCCCTTACTCGCGGCGACCACTTCGAAATAATGAGGAGCTGAAGGAATTATCGTGGAACTTATAGGCAGTCTCGTGGCACTCAGAGGGATTAGCCGGACGAATGACCTAACTAAGCACGTTTACTGCCTACTGAGGGGTCGTGCCCGGTACACCAGCATCGCCGCCAGCACCATCACCACCACCTCCACTAGCACAACCACCACCATCACCACCAACAACAACACCTCAGCCACTTCTACTAATATACCTCCTTCATCCGTCTCCCATGTTCCTCTTCTCTCTCTCTCTCTCAAAGTTATGTAACAGTTCTTATCAGTGAGTCAGTAATGCATTTAGAAGAGAGAAGTTCGATTTTCTTATCATTTGTTAAGTCTCGATGTAACTCTGGGTACATAGATGCGCAGTATAGCATTTTATTCATTTTACTCTAGCGGGGTGAAAAAAGACCAAGAAGCCAAAGGAAGACGGAGCAGCGTATGTGGTTCCCTTGAAGATGAATCCTTGATAAGCTTCCCAGCTGGTGATTCTCCTTCGGGTGTCTTAATCCGGCATTATGATTCGGGCCTGAAGCGACACACAGATTACGAGAAGGGAGGAAGAGAGGAAAGGGAACAAAGTATTGGAGGATTACGAAGCGCGGTGGATGAAGGCAGAGAAAAGTTGAAAGGGTTGATCTCAACTCTTGTTACACATATGGCAAGTCAAACCTGGGGGAAGGCTGATTTTTTTTCCATTTGCTATTTGATCAACGTGACTAGTCTTTGATGTCTAATCGATGTAACTGCATTTTGGAATGAATAGATGCGTTTTAGGATGCACTATAATACAATCAGGGGTATGTCAAGAGCTTACGCACTTCGGGAGCCGCTTAGTAATGTAAACGTGGCTGGGTTTGTCCGTAGACTTTTTGTGTAGGCATTAGAAATTTGGAAGCGACGTTTGTTCATTTCTGATTTTTCCGTCTTTTGAAGCTTCTGCTCAGTCTGCTGGTGCTAAATGTGACGGGAACCCTCCTAAGACTATGTTTTGAACTAATGTCGCCATTTTGTGTTTAACCAAGAATATGTTGCGGAAACTCCAGAAAGTTGTTGACAACTGTGCGTAGCAAACTGCAGTGTTGCTTTGTTGCTAAATACAAACATTTTTAGCACGAGTGACTGTGCCACACTTTGCTTGAATAGAGTACAGTATTCATATCTAGAAAATAAAACGGTGAAAATTTGGGGCGAGGAACGGAAACGAAAAACTGTTGAAATAAAAAATTGATATTTTTATAAATCTTTGTAATTTTCAAAAGTCGTTTCTTTTCCTGACAGTCAGAGTAGTGATGGCGAACTAACTAACAATCTCTAATATAAAAGTCGGTCGCATCAAGGAAAGTTTAAAGGCCCTGCCCTAGAGTGTAGAGGCTCCTCGTAGGATATGCAGCCATAACCTTTTCTGCGAGCCTTCACCATCACGGCGTTGGTATTGAGCACGTCAGTCACGCACTCAGACTGACACCAACTTCACCGCCGCCACTGATTCGTATCGGCGTTAGATAATTAGTTTGTTCTTACACGAGTTATTGTAGCGTTGTGGCCATTATTCTCGGCATGTTCGTTCAGGAGTGTTGTGTTTCGCTTCCTTGTGTGTGTGTGTGTGTGTGTGTGTGTGTGTGTGTGTGTGTGTGTGTGTGTGTGTGTCTCTCTCTCTCTCTCTCTCTCTCTCTCTCTCTCTCTCTCTCTCACACACACACACACACACACACACACACACACACACACACACACACACACACACACACACACCACCCTGCCAGCCCTACTGAGCGTGCCTTCTGGTTGTTTCTCTCCACGCAGAAAAATCTAAGGAATATTAGCCAAGGATTGCGTTTAATAAACCTCGGGGCTGCCTCTCTGCCTGCCCTATAACCTTCCTGACCTCCCTGATATTGCACTCTCTTGCAACACACACACACACACACACACACACACACACACACACACACACACACACACACACACACACACCTTTACAAATATGAAAGGAATACTAGTTCATTGATTAAACTGGATATTGTTGCATATATACGTGGCCGTTCAGGTAATATTTTTCAAGAGCGCGAGTAAACGTAGACGAGTTACACGCCTGCAGATTGTAAAGCGAGAGGTGTGTTAGTGACTGCCCGTTGTTGCCTTTGCCTCTCTGGGCCTTTTTCGTATATAAGGGAAATAAAATGGGGCTTTGAAGAGGAGGACGAAATTATGGATGAGTAGGAGTAGGAGGAGAAGGAGGAATAGAAGGAGGAGGAAAGGAACATGCTGGTGGTGGTGGTGGTAGCGGTGGTGACCGGGAAGACGACTTGAGGGAGGGGCAGAGGAGGGCTGGAAACTAGAGAAAGATGAGCCAAATAAGAATGAAAAACTCGGATATATTCAATTTTGTGGAAAACTTTGTGTGCAGTAAGGGAAAAATAATTAATTAATCTACGAATATGAAATGTCTCAAGAAACTATGGTACAACAATTCCTGGATAATGATTGAAGGATATAAATGACTTCAAAGATCAGAAGGGAAATATTATGGGACACAGCTGAAGCATATGGGAGTAAATATAAATATCACTACTCAGAAGTAAAGCAGTAAAAAAGTAAAGAAGTAAATAAAAAGCAAATAAGTTGATAAATATATAAAAAAAGACTAAATAACAAATGTAAAGATAAAACCTGGAATGTCGTGAGGCAGGCTGCAGAGGACAAACAAGCAGCAGAAACAAGAAATAGTGGAAATGCCTTTCTTGAAATTACAGTGGCAAGAGGGAGCTCATATAACCTCCGAACCTTTGCCTCTTGCTCCACCTAATCACGCTGTGACCCAAGCCGGCGGAAGTTGGGGGGAGGGAGAGGCTGCTACCGGTGTTTATATTGTCTGTTTTGGGAAACATGTGATGGAGGAGAGGAAACCAAAGGAAGCTTCTTTAGACAGCTTTTCTGTGTACCGCTTTGTTACGAGTTCTCACGAAAAGGATGGAAAAAAGATGGGAAAAGAATAATACGTGTAAATTGAGCCACATTGAAAAGGCGGAAAGAAAACTAGATTCTTCGTTAAAATAAAGAAATTATAAAGTTCGCAGAAAACGCCAATAAAAAAATAATGATAATAATAACAAACAGCTCTTTAATGAATGGGTTTTTTTTCTATTTCAGTGGAGAGAGCTGATAAAGAAATTATTATTGATAAATGGTGATAACTAGTTGCCTTTTGTACCGTTGGAAGCGAAGATGGAAGACATGGTCACAAAATTTAGAGGGAAGTTGTAAACATTGTGACATTAAGCTCGTGTGAGGTTTTGTAACAGGTATGTGTGTGTGTGTGTGTGTGTGTGTGTGTGTGTGTGTGTGTGTGTGTGTGTGTGTGTGTTTGTTTGTTTGGGTCCTGCTGCTAAACGGTACTCCACCTAATAAAAATCGTAACCAAAGTCAAGGTCTCTGGATGGCAATACCCCCAGAACACAGGTGTTACACAAGTGCTGGTGTTCTTGAGAGAGAGAGAGAGAGAGAGAGAGAGAGAGAGAGAGAGAGAGAGAGAGAGAGAGAGAGAGAGAGAGAGAGAGAGAGAGAGAGAGAGAGAGAGAGAGAGAAGTCAACCATCTTTATTCATATTGAGGGATGGTTCGATAATGTTTTTAGGGTAATGGAGTGTTGTATTTGTATAATGCATCGCAGAGTCGCACTGGAGGAGGAAAGGATAAGAATATTAGGTAAAAGCCGAGATGGAGACGCTGATGTAAAATCAAAAGATGTGCGCGCGCACATAAATAAATGAATAGAAAAGATCAAGGATGAGAAATGCACACTGGATAAGACAAAAAAAAAAGAAAGGTAAAAGGGATGATGGACACGATGATGTATAAATAAATAAGTATGTGTGTGCAGGTAAATAAATAGTTAACACAGATAAAAGGTAAGAAATGCACAATGAATAAGCCATAAGAAAAGAATGAAAGGTAAGATGCAAGATGGACACGATGATGTAAAAAAAAAAAAAGTGTGTGTGACTGTGTGCCAGTAAATAAATGAATAACAAAGAGCAAGGTAAAGAAATGCACAGTGAATAAGCTAAAAGAAAAGAAAGAAAGGCAGAAAGGAGTGAGGGGAAGGGCTTGTGCTTGAAAGGGAAAAAGTGGGGTGAGGTGGGGGTGGGGTGGGGTTGGGGGGACAGGTATGTGTTCACACAGCGGAAAAAGTGTTGAGATGGGAAGAGGGATTTGTCCCAGTGGCGGCTGGATCGGAAAATAGCAAGACGTCTGTGGTGATGTGGCCTGAAGGGAGGAGGAAAGAGGAGAGGATTGTGGAGGCCGGAAAAGGGAAGGACTCGGGAAGGAAAGAAGGAACATTGAACCTGGAAAGAAAACCAAAAGTGATCGAAATTACGGCGCAAAGTAACCTCAACAATTTAATAATGATTTTCTCGAGGCCTAACTGATTCATTATTTCACGTTTTTTTAGATTTTCCACGCAATGGCATCACCTCATTCCTTGTATAGAATGTGCTGTGCCGATCGCTTCAGAAACTGTCATTTACTATTCACTGAAGCAATATCATGGAACCAGAACAGGGGAGTAGCTTTGTTGTATTGGTTCTCCTCAAATCAAACAACGCAGTGGACTTCGAATGTTTCCTGTGCTTGCGTCTCCCCGCCGTCCACTTCCAGCCTGTGTATAGCTTGTGGATTATTGCTGCGTTCTTGTCTTTATAATAATATAGTGCTGAATACATAACGGTGATGTCGTGTGGTAGTGATTTGGGGTCTAGGAAGTTGTCTTTTCTTCTGTTTCATGTAGAGGTGTGATTGATTCTTTAGGTGGGCGGATAGACGGTGACGTGTGGTAGCAATTTGAGGTCAAGGGAGCTTTCTCTTTTTCTATTTCATTTAGAGGCGAATAGAAGGTGGCGTGTGCTTGTAATTTGGGGTGTAGGGAACTTTCTATCTCTTCTACTTCATATAGAGGCGGATAGAGGGTGTCGTGTGCTAGTAATTTGAGGTCTAGGGAACTTACTTTTCTTTTATTTAACTAAGAGACGGATAGAAGGTGACGTGTGCTGGTAATTTTGGATCAAGGAAACTCTTTTATCCTATTTCGTTTAGAGGCGTGATAGATCCTTTAGATAGGCAGAAGGTTAATGTGTAGTGCGGACACCCGTTATGTAATAAGGTGCATCCTCTGCTTTACTCCGCGCGGCAAGTGTATCAGACTTAAAGCTGCCTACGCTCTCCACGCCGTGAAACCAGTGGTCCTTTGTGTCCGGCCCTCATCACGCCGCGCTAGGTTCGAGAAACCCTCTCAATATTTCTTTCCTTCAACAAGACCAAATAAGAATATAACGGTACGGCCTTTATCGCTCGTTCTTAGTGCCCGATTAAACAGAAGTGAGGTTAAGCAACGATATGTGGTACATGTGTATTGATATTCACCAGCTTCAAGGGCGAGGGCGTATTTCCCTTCTCTGTACAAGTCAGATTAGGTTAGGTTAGGTTTAGGAGTAATCTACGGTAATTTTGAGCAGGAATCACAATGAGAGTATTTTCCGTGGTTAGTTTCGAAGCTACAACCGAGCGTCTTCACTCAGGGACCACATACCCGTAGAGAGATTGGGAATATGCTCCCGGGCGCGGCACCTACACAGGCTCGCCGGCACTCTTTCCCTTACCTCACTAGCAATGGCTCAACCCCCGAGGCCACGAAGGAAGCTCCTCGTCCCTCCTCACCGCCACTGTACTCTCGAGGCATCGTTGGAGCGAGGACCGAAGCGGGATTCATGAGTTGACTTTGGTCTCCTCCTCCTCCTCCTCTTGCTCCTCCTCCTCCTCCTTCTCCTCTTCTTCCTCCTCCTCCTCCGTTATGGGCTGAGAGACGGCTCTGTTTATGGGCCGCCGTGCCATCTGTTTGCTCACTTTATTGAGCAGGAAATCAACGAGGGCACCGGAGCCCAACAAACTGCTACACACACACACACACACACACACACACACACACACACACACACACACACACACACACACACACACACACACATACTGCTATTATAGTTAGGGTTGGCTCTACCGTGTGTATACGAACGTCATCCTGAAGAAATATCAACGGGACATTCCAATACACAGTCATTCCACAATTTTATAAGGGTGCGGGTTGGGTTAGTTATTGATTTTTTTTTATATTATCCCACCCTACGACTGCCTTTGTAATATGTCAGCTTCTAACTAATTCCGTCCCCATAAAAGGAATTAAAAAGCCATCGTAGCCACATAACTGTTAACAAATACTAATTCAGCGCTAAAAAAAACTGACGTACGTTAGAAATAGGTGTTCGTAAATACTTTCATGTGTTTATCCCGGTCAAGTAAGTTATCTTTAACATGAAACTGAGTAACTAACCTCATCTACTGTAAAGTCTTTACTCTCTCTCTCTCTCTTAACCACACCTTTTACCTTGAATTCCATCTTCTATGTTCGTCTTAATTCATCTCCTTTGAAGCCTGTCTATATACAGCTTTATTTCCGAGACAGCCTCCGTTTGAGTTGTCTTCCTCATCTCCCACCTTCCCCGTAAGCACCACAACAGTAGGTCCCAATCGATACCCGGCCTCTCTCAGTGTAGCCTCCGTTCAGGTCCTCCGTGCAGCCTTCCTTCCAATCACAGTTGAGTAACACGCTTATAGGGGTAGCGCAATGCAGGGGGCGGGACGGCATGCGCTAAGGGGATGCTTGTGTGAATTTCTACCCCCCCTCACCCCTTCACCCACTCTCTCTCTCTCTCTCTCTCTCTCTCTCTATCTATCTATCTCTATCTATCTATCTATCTCTATCAATCTATCTATTTATCTCTATCTGTCTATTTATATCCATGGCAAACTAAGAAGCAGAATCGGCTAAGAGAAGGCAAGGCAAACTTAATATTGCAAAGCGAACGAGTTTAAAGATTTTTTTTTTTTGCTTGTTGATCTAAAATATAGTATAAAATAAAATATATATGGTAGTATGTAGTTAGTGCCCTTAAAATGATACCGTGTAATATCAGTCCCTAAAACCCATGAGAATCCGCTCAGAATAAGGACGGGGAGACAAAGGGCCGTATTCTTACATTTCGTAGGAGTTTGGGGCATTTTCAGGGATAGTTTTATGACCCTGGTAATAGGTTGACCATTCTTCTGTACCATGAACGTAAACAAAAAACACTCTTTAGAACCCGATTCATCTATTTTTTGGCCTTTGGAAATAGTTGATGTGAGGGCCAGAAGCTTCTGAAAATACCGATCAAAAAGACTAAAGAAAAGAGTTAACAAACAACTCTCAGTTCATTAAGTTGCCGAGAAGATAATTTTAAAAGTACAGAGACGAACAGGCTAAAGGGGAAAAGGTAGCAGACACCTTTCAGTTCATTAAGTTACCTAGAAATTCAGGTTAAAAGAACAAAGAGACAAACAGACTAAGGAAGGAGGTAACAAACAGCTCTCCGTTCAGTGCATCAGCGGGAAGCAGCAGTGGCAGAGGCAGGAGGGGAAAACAAGAGGTCGGCCAAGGATTGAGTTATGCCGTAATAACCATTCTTAGCCGAGACTTACGACCAGCGCAAAGTATAGCGAGAAAAATTGCGCGACGCTGAGCCGGCAACTGCAGGAGAGAAAAGAGAGGAGGAGGAGGCGAAAATAAGGGGACGGGATGGAAATGGAAGTAGCAAGCGAGAGTGAGGAGGACGGGTGACAGTGAGGAAGGGTTTGAATTTACACACACACACACACACACACACACACACACACACACACACACACACACACACACACACACACACACACACACACACACACACACACACACACACACACACACACACACACACACAGACACACGACATTCACCGCAGCATCCTCACCACACTATTTTGTATCTTTTTTGCTTCAGTGTTTCTCATCACGCGCCTCCTTCTTCCCCTTATAAAGGTAATTTTTGAGGGTAAGTAGATACTATAGTTCACGAGGGAGGTGATGTGAAAAAAAAAATTTGCCCTCGTATGTTGTTTGCAATTTAAACAGCATATATATTGACCTTGGCACTTTCTTCAGTAGTTTTCAGTGCTGTACGCCACGACTTTTGTTCTAGTAATTTTCAAGAAGTGTATTTTTTAGTGGTTATTACTTACGATTCACCTGAGCACATGGTTGATAGCTGGCGTGCAGGGCAGGTGATTAGGTGTTTGAATAGGAAGAGGACAAGGGAGGCAGCACGGAGAGTGTGGAGAGGAGTGAGAGAGAAGGGAATAGAATTTAGAAAGTGCATGAAACTGCAGGCGAGGAGATAAAGGAACCACTCCAAAGAGTTGCGTAACGGGACATGATGGAGAAAAGTTGGGGTGAGAGGAAACGCAGGGAGGAATTCGGGAAGGATGTCTCGGCCTCCCGGGGAGGAGTGAGAAAGAGTGAAAGATTAATTTTCCCGCCCGGTGGTTAGAGAGATCGACTTGGTGTGGGAACCTCGAGACCTGAGAGGCATGGCGACCGTGAAGAAAAGAAAATCCAAAAGGAGCGTCTACACAACCCGGGTTCTCGTAGATTGGGTCTAATTCCGGAGTCTCCCCACGCTCACTTTATACATCTTCAACTCATACCAAACCTTTTTTTAAGCGTTCATATTTAAGAGGCAAGTAAAGAAGGTTAACAGAAATCGTCCCACATTCTAGCTTGGACACGACGGTCAAATTCTTCTAGGAGAGGAAGTGTGACTCCTTGCGGCTCATCTGGTGATTCTGCAGAGGTTCCCATTAACAGCTGTGCCTCTGATCTGCAGCAAGGCGATGATGATAATAATACCACCTCCACGTCCCCTTTTGGGCTCTGACTTGCTGCACTTTTTCACGCCGGTGATAGGAGGTTTAGTTTGGTGGGCTGTCTGAGCTTTGTCTTGTAGTACAAAGCATCCTTTGGGTCCCATAGAATCCTCTTCTCCCGTACAAACTCTGGGAGTAAGGCCTCAGAGTTTCGGTTCCACACATATTTTGTATTTGCCATTGTAAAAAAAAAATGAGAGGAGGAGGAGGCAGCAGCAAGAGTGGAGCGTTCAGGTCAACGTAGTGTACACTCAGCTGAGGAGTCTGGAACAGTCTTTTCCACGGCACCACATTTGTATGCCATACTTTTTAATATGATTTATTGCCTTTTATATGCAAATTCCATCTGCATTACTTCAGTATGGTCTTAGTAATGTATGAGGTGAAACCATGTTTCCATCAAAGCGTTCTCAGTATTGGGAATACAAGACACGGATGATCATCCTCCCCCATTTCAAGAATACAAGCCGTGTATTGGATTAGCCGGGGCAGCCGGCGGCAAAATTCTCGAGATCGGTGATAAAATTGCCAAGATAAACCGCTCGTGTGACCAGGTATGAGCTAATTACCGGCTTGCCCCGTCGCCATCACAGTAACATTGCCGAGGAAAGCATTTACATAATTGCAGGCGCAATACCAACGGCGTTAAAAAATACACGAGGACAAGCGAGTATTTGAACAAGAACACTGTCTCTGTTGTTATAATTGTTTGCTAAATGCCGGTTGGAAGGGTTGCACTGTTACTCCCGTCACGTGCGGCAAGTAAGGTCAAAGCCGCACACTGAGCATCGGACTCCGTAACCTTTGGCCGTGGAACCGTCCATGACATCTAAGCTACCATTTACAGTAAAATAAAAGTCATCGTACACTAAATTGGTCCAGGAGTCCCACCCTTTCCCTCACCCTCCCTCCTTACTCATAACTCCAAGCTCCTTTCATCCAGCCAGTCAGGGACGTATACGGGCCGGACTTTACCTTTCTCCGGGTTTCTTCAGGTACCTATTTATAGATCGGCACTCAAAAGGACACAGAGTTCGCGCCGGCTTCTACCCAGATAAGAAAGACAAGGTTCTTTAATTCGTAGCTGGAACTGAATGTAAATCACCATATTACTAAGGAGCCGTTAGATTCTCAGAAATTTCATGTAGGAAAACTGTCGAAGTGTAAAGATATCTGGCATAGTTTAGAGCAGCATGATTTGCATTTATATACAGTTACTCGCTCAGAAACAGAAGACCATTATATTTTATTAATTAATACAAAATTATACCAGAGGGCATTCTCAGTAAAGCACCCGATGAACGGAAAGCGTCAGTGGGAGGGAGGGGATAAAGAAACTAATAAAAAAATGCGAAAACTCTCTCTCTCTCTCGCTCTCTCTCTCGGGAAAAGATCAGCTACGAGCTACGGGTTGCCCCGCGCAGCTAGTGTCTCCGCTGGGCACCTGCCGGCGGAGGCGTCCTCTACACCCGCTACACCCGCTACGAGTCTTCAATCGTCTTGAATTCCCTGACCGGGCTGCCTTTACGGCCAAAGGCCCGTTCCCCCTCTACAGGGAGGGTTTAATCATAGAAGCAAGCAACCTTCCCGCCACATCGCTCTACCACACCGCACTCCTCCACCTCCTCACCCCTCAAGCATCATCACAACTTTCCCTCACTTAATATAAATTACCAACCCCCACACCCCTTTCATACTGTACTTTTTTTATAGTTACTCTTTATTACCATATATGTACATTTTCAGCCTAACGGCTGCAATTTCCGAAATAAACCAATTATTATTATTATTATTATTATTATTATTATTACACACACACACACACACACACACACACACACACACACACACACACACACACACACACACACACACAAACACATTTTATGGTTTAATATCAGTTATGCGTCTTTCCTCGAAATTGAGTGAATTTAATTTCCCCCTCTGAAGCTGTATCATTTCATAAGATTGGTTGAAGAATGGCTGATAACCTCCATTGTTTAATTTTCCCTCTGCCTTCCTGTTTCATTCAATCCAATATCTATAAGGCATTGATGCAGATATAAACTACATTAGGCAAGCTATTTTTATCTGCAGTGATTGTTTCTATGACTAATTTGTTAATGATTTTTTCTTTCTCTCTTTCTCAGCGCCTGAAGTCATCAACGCCATCAGGTGGTCGGGCCGCCTTGACCGAACATTCAAGTCGAACTATGAGTTGGATCCCACGCTGTCCTGGCAGTACTTCGGCTCATCCACGGGCTTCCTCAGGCAGTACCCGGGTGAGAGGGTGTGGCTGTGTCTTGACTTGAATCATCAGTAGGTTTGCCGACGATAAAAAGATACATGAATTCCCAATACTCAGATTAACGGTACCTAACCCATAATACGTTGACTTCTGGTACTAAGATTAATATGGTACCTGCCCCAAAATACCTAGACTTCTGGTACTGTGACTTGTGGTACCTGCTCCAAAATGCCTAGACTTCCAGTACTGAGATTAATGGTCCTACCTGCCCCAAAATAACCAGAGTTTGTTAGAGGATACCTACCTACTATGGTAGCTGAGAATGAGTTTGTTAAAGCATACTTACTAGGGTGGCCGAGCATGAGCTTATAAGCACATGACTGCATTTTTCACCTCCCACAGCTTCCGAGTGGGTGATGGACGAGAAGGACCCAGACCTGTATGACGCCCGCCTGCGCTCCTGGTACATCCAAGCCGCCAGCAGCCCCAAAGACATGGTGATCCTCCTCGACGTGTCAGGTAAGTTGTCTGCCGTGCCTTGCTTCCCTCTCTCTCTGGCCTTCTCTGCCCTTGAGCTGCTTCCGTTACTTTAAAAGATAATAAAACAGCTGTTGTATGTATGTCTCTCTCTCTCTCTCTCTCTCTCTCTCTCTCTCTCTCTCTCTCTCTCTCATCGATGCAGCAAATAAAGCGAACAGAATGTTGGGCTTCATTAAAAGAAACTTTGTATTCAAGAATAAAGATGTAATACTCCCGCTCTACAACAGTTTAGTCAGACCCCACTTGGAATATGCGGTACAGTTTTGGTCTCCCCACCATGCAAAGGATATTGCTAAATTAGAAGGTGTTCAGCGTCGGGCAATGAAAATGATCCCTTCCTTGCGCAACAAATCCTACGAAGAAAGGCTTAACATGTTCTCTCTTAAGAAACGTTGCCTCCGAGGAAAACTGATCGAATGTTTTAAAATACTTAATGGTTTCACGAATGTAGACAGATCAACATTGTTTATGATCGATGACACTTTGCGCACGAGGAACAATGGCGTAAAACTCAGATGTAGACAAGTCAATTCAGACTGCACCAAATTTTTCTTCACCAACGTTGTAGTGCGAGAATGGAATAAGCTTCCACCATCAGTGGTCCAGTGTAACACGATTGACTCCTTCAAAAATAAGCTCGACCGTCACTTCCTTCAACTAGAGTAGAAGTGCAACGTTTTGGAGTCTTCTGATTAATGTAAAATCACTTAGGTATAAGGACAGACCACCAAGGCTGGACCATGGGTTCTGTGTGGTCTGATTTTCTATGTAAATCTATGTAAATCTCTCTCTCATGTAAAAAGCTGCTGTTTGGTCGTCACACTGTTCCTTTCGTCTACTTGTCTCTTCCCCTCTTGTAGGCTTCTCTTCCCTTGTTTTCTCTCATCCCTCCTTGCCTTTCCTCCCTCCCTAAGGTTTCTCTCCCACTGCTCCATTGTCTCTCCCTTTATTTAGCTCTTTTGTAGACATCATGTAATATCACCTAATTGCCTTTCCTTTTTCCTCTCTCTTTGTCCTAACAACGCATTCTTTTTCATAATATTTTTGGCTTTTTTATCCCAAGTCTTCGTCATTATCTCGCAGCCATGTGCTCTCCGTCACCTCTGTAGCTGTTCATTAGGCTATCTTTTTGTTTTATATTATTTTCCTGCTTTTCTAGCCTTCTTCCTTTGTTGCTTCTTTATTCACTTGGTAGCCCTGTAGCCTGAGAACTGTTCCCCATCTCCTGTGGGTTTCTAGACAGTGATGAAATTGAACAAACTTTAGCCCATGAGAAGCCAAGAGGTGTGCCTTGCAAGGTGTATCAGGGAATGTGAGGAGGGAAGGAATTTTTGAGGTCCTGACTAGGGTTGCAGAGGGTGGGAAGGTCTCCGGAAACATAGAAGCTTTCCGAGGAACAAACACATGATAGCCAACAACTTATAAGAATGATCTCAATTTGTTGTATAGAAAGTCTCATTAGTAAGGAGACATATATAAATTATCTGAGTCAAGATCTGTAGTAACTGTTTGGGGTTTTGTTAGGATAGGTGTGGTTAAGTTTAGTGTTTCTTCAAATACATGATAGCCAGCACCTTATGGTTTAAATCAACAAAGAATAACCTCACTTTGTTGTATAAAAAGTCTCATCAGTAAGGAAGCATATATAAATTTGCTGAGTCCAGACCTCCAGTGTTTGTTTTGGTTTTATTAGATTAAGTTAGGTTAAGTTTAGTGTATCTTCAAACGCATGATAGCCACAACCTTATGGTATAAATCAACAAAGAATGACCTAAGCTAGGCCATGGGAGTTTATACATTTTGATTTTTCTCACAAGAAATTTAACTTATTCGGATCCACCAAAAGTAAGATCCTGGAATATAATTATGACAGGAGGACATTTTAGGGGGTTAAGGTATAAGAATGATTTCATGTAGACATTGAGCATTGGTGATTGAATATAATGCATTTCCTGTATGTTGAATTTGTGAAGGACAGTGTGTGTTCACCCTGCATCCTACTTTGTATCCTATAGGAGTACAGGTAACCCCTTTCTCTCCCTTCCTTCTTCATTCTGATTATAACTCCTACTCACCCTTGTCATTTAATGCGGTCTCATATTTTTCATTCATAAAATAGCATGTGTTCAATGCATTTTTTCATATTGTGCTTTTGTGCAAGGCCTTCATTTTCTAATTGAAAGTATTTTCCCTCCAGGCTCTATGACGGGGCTGCGACGAGAGATTGCTAAACACGTTGTACTAAATATCCTAGAGACGCTAAATGAGAACGACTTTGTAAATGTGTTCAACTTTAGTGCACACACCACTGAGTTAGTGCCCTGCTTCAATGACTCTCTAGTGCAGGTGGGTGCCTGTGTAGTCTGTGCATCTTCTTGCTTAGAAGAAACATGTAGACGTGTGTGTGTGTGTGTGTGTGTGTGTGTGTGTAATAAAACCCC
Source organism: Eriocheir sinensis (assembly GCF_024679095.1). Lineage (NCBI taxonomy): Eukaryota > Metazoa > Arthropoda > Malacostraca > Decapoda > Varunidae > Eriocheir > Eriocheir sinensis. Next base: position 12,881,102 of record NC_066511.1, read on the forward strand.
AAAAAGTTTTCTATATTAATTTATCAAGGTGCTGCCACCAGGGTGCCAACAGTGAGATAATGCAGTTGTAGTAGAGGCATACTTTGCTTTAGGAAAGGATTACATTCATGAGAAACAGCTTGGTAAGCAAAATTTTGTTGTTTGAATCCACCATAGCATGGGTCAAATGAAGTTTGTTTCCTGGGCCCCAATTTTCCTCCATCCACCTGTATTAAGCCCTTTTTTGCTCAATTTGAGAGATGTTCTAGATTCTCCAGTGTCATAACTAAATAAGGTAAAAGAAAAAGTGACTATCATTAACACACAACTCACACGCCTGGAGGAGTGCACTCGCTCGGTAGCCAGCTGAGTATTTCCAAACCCAAGCTGAAGTTTCCATCAACACTTGGTCGTTGGTTCTAGGTGTCTCGAGTTGTTGACATAAGTGGGTATTCCTCTGCCTTTACAACTAGTTACCACTGACTATCCATTCTCCCATGTGCATTTATAGAAGCAAGGTCAATCCCACTACACTTGATACTCCATTCTTTTAAGCAACCTCAACATCTCGTCTTCTTCAGGCCAACCTTGAGAACATCGGTGAGTTCAAGAAGGCACTCAAGACCATCGAGACCAAGGAAATCGCCAACTTCACCCAGGCTCTCACAACAGCCTTCGAACTCCTCCGACGGGTAGGCAATACAGTCCTGTTCCTCTGACCTGGCCCTCTCTCCCTCCTCCACTCTAGTCACACCCGCAAGAAGACATGCATACCTACTTCCTGTTGTAGGGTGGGATCTTCAGCCTTCTCTAATTTCCACTTCACAGCTTATAATGTCAAGTTTCTTGCCTACCATTGTATATGTGTGTGTGTAATTTCCCATGGTCTGATCACACTCTGGACTCGCATCCCCAGCTAGAACCCTCCCTGAATAAGCTTGGAGCTCAAGTGATGGATCTTTTGGTACGGCTGGAACCTCACATCACACCTACACACACCCCGGTAGTGAGAATGCAACCCCTGACTGACACCCAATACCCACTCACTGCTGGATGGACAGGGGGCACGGGTTAAAGAAGACTGCCCATCCATCTCAACTTTGCCTGGGAGTCAAACCTGGGACTTTTCAGTTGTGTGTGTGTGTGTGTGTGTGTGTGTGTGTGTGTGTGTGTGTGTGTGTGTGTGTGTGTGTGTGTGTGTGTGTGTGTGTGTGTGTGTGTGTGTGTGTGTGTGTGTGTGTCTTTCCATGCTAGGTTATTTCGTAATCTAAATCTTCTCAACTAACGTACAGTCGTCCTTCTCTGACCCAGCCCTCTCTCTCTCCTCCCCTTATATCACACCCACAAAAAGACATGCATACCTTCTTTCTGTTGGAGAGTGGAATCTTCAGTGTTAATGAATTACCACTTCATGAAGTTTATAATATCAGGTTTCTCACCTACCATTGTGTGTGTGTGTGTGTGTGTGTGTGTGTGTGTGTGTGTGTGTGTGTGTGTGTGTGTGTGTGTGTGTGTGTGTGTGTGTGTGTGTGTGTATTTACTTTATATTTACCTAGTTGTGATATTCAGGAAATGGGCAATGCTCGTGGGATCCTTTCTCTCGGACTTAATATGTAAAATCTAGCTTAAACATGTGTTCATGGACTAGATGATCTCTTTGTTTGGGCTGTCCCGCAGCCCAGGGCATCTATATGGAAAACTGTCTCTTAAGACATCAATCAGCTATCTTGTCTTCTTTATTTTCTTTCAGTTTCATTTTGTTGCTCTGTCATCCCATATTAACCCGAGAACATCGGCAGACCCTTTTCAGGGCTTTCACGAGTTGTGGCTGTGGTGCGGTGGACCCTAAAAAGGGCTCACCATAAAACACCTAATTCGAGCTAATTGTAGGCGGTGGTGGCATAGCGCAACCCACCATGAATACCCTAGGTCATTGTGATGGGTGAGTGGGTGGGCTTTTTTGTCATAGGTGGTGCTGTAAGGTCATGGCATACTGAAATAGCTATCCATACAGTAATCACTTGTCAAATTCTCTATAGTAGACAACAATTAAGCGACTCTCGGCTAGATGCCATGCATCACGAGACTGTTTATTTTGTGACAAACACCACTCAAAAAGAATGGAGTTTGAGTAAAAGTAAATATTTTTTATGTCTTTATGGTTATGAGTGGAGTACTCTGATGTACATTCCATGCTCTTTTCTTAGTCTCAAAATGCAGTGTAATGTTGTCGTTTCTCGGCCACTTCTCGGCTTTCCCATAGCCGAAGCCCACGGATTAACAGATCATCTCTATCAGTTTTGTCCACTCCCATTACTCATTGAATCCACCAATCATGTCACCTCTCTCTAGATCTGGATCTAGGAATCTCCTTAGGAAATTTTTTAACACTGTAAAATGGGTATTTTTACCTTTTATTAAAGTTAAAAAACAGTGTCTGTCATCTGTTGCAATGGGCGTGAATTTAGAACAGGCTGAACTTTAAAAATGTCTGAGCATATATGAAACACAAAGTCTTCTTCCATATTACCATTGTTCAACTGGGAATCTTAATTTCTACTTTGCCTATGTGGTGTAGGGTTAACACACCCAGCTACAAACCTGTGGGTTTGGGATTGGTCCCAGCCAAGGCAGACAGTGCTTTGCCCAATCAGCTCTTTCTTCTCCCTTCATGCTGGCCATTAAAAGGGCACTTGAGGATACATAGGAAAAGTAAATTGTATTAACCCAAACTTGCCTTGTGTCCTGGCGTGATGGACTCTTACCCTCTACAGGGCAGAGGTGACAGAGATGAATGCTGATGCAATGCGCAGCTTTAGGATGTGTCAGAAAACGTGTATGTTATTATTATAAATCTATCTATCTATATATTCAACATTCTGTTCCCTCACATGAACTTCCCTCTATGGGGTGGCCTCAGCTGAGGTCTCTCCAACGTTCCCAGGTCTGGCATTCTCACACATGCAATCCCTTACCTACAAGCTCTCCCCAGTGCTTGCTCCTCCACCTTTATTGATCCATTTCATCCATTTTCCCTTGACTCCCCTACCCTCAATCATGCACTCGTATCTTCTCTACACAAACTCATCCTTATTTATTCGCATCATGTACCCAAACCATATTGGAGCACAAAGCTTCACCCATTTAACTGCTCCATAATACACTCCCTTTACTTCCCATTTCCAAACATTGTGAAAATATTGTTAAAAAGAGATTGATATAATTTTTGGAAGACGAAAAGTTACTTTGGACCAATCAATTTGCATTAAGGAGGGATTGTCATGTGCCACAAATTTACTAAACTTTTACACCAGAGTGGTGGATATTTTTCAAGAAAAAATGATTGGGAGGACACTTTTTTAAGTGCTATAGCACTGGTAAGCTCTCCTGAGGGACCTTTTGGATGACCCCAATCAGTTAGTGGCACAGGCAAAATTTATTTATAAGAGCTACCATGATGTATGACTTGCTTTGCCCATGCTACACCCCAATCCTTCTCTTGACTGAAATCACTGAAGTTAGAGTTGATTGAAAATCTGGGCAGCATGCTTGTAATCTTCTGCCACTCGGCGATGGTTGAAAATCATCGGTGTCTTGTGGTGAGACTCGAAACTGGGTCCTCAGTATCACCATCTCCGCACATGGACCACTTGGTCACCTCCTCACAGCCCCACCACCTCTATATACCTAAACTTAAATAAAGCTTCTGGTAACGTGCCAGACACAAAAAATTTATATGAAAACTGATAAAATTTAAAGGAATACATGGGAGATTATCAACTTGGATAGAAAATATCTTGAAGGGAGAGAGATAAGAACCATTATGAAAAAAAAATGCAGCTTCCATGTGGAAGAGAGTGAAAAGTGGAGTGCCTCGGTGGTCAGTGTTGTTTCCTATCATAATTTTTATCTATGTTATGATGTGTTGGAAGGAGTACATAGCTATATAAATCTTTTTGCTGATGATGCAAAAATTCTGAAACAAGTTACAAGCTTGGACTGCTGTAAACATCTTCAAGAAGTTCTTGACAGATTACACAAATGAAGTCAGTTACTCACAGGAATACTTCCTTTTTCATTTAGCATTATTAGTAACATCATGTGACTAGCAAAAACTCGAAATTAGCTCTATTTTTACCTTATGTGAACTTAATAACTCTTTGATGATTTGTTATAGTTCAGCTAAGGAGTCGTTTATGTGTGTTTGCATGTATGTACGTGTGTGTGTGTGTTGTGTGTATGTGTGTGTGTGTGTGTGTGCATATATATATATATATATATATATATATATATATATATATATATATATATATATATATATATATATATATATATATATATATATATATATATATATATTATATATTGTTTTACATCAGCTGAATGAATACCATATTTTTCTTCCCTGTACAACTTCTCCTTAATTTTCTTAGACTTCCTAGTATGTAAAGAAATGTATGACAAAATTTAATAACCTGTGATATATTTTTTGCTTATTTTTTCAGCTGAGTGTCTTCTATTTTATGTAGTAGTTACAATGATGCTAATCTTACTGATACCAACTTTATTTAGGTATGTAATTGTTTCACATACACGAACATGTCACGTCCATGGTAAAAGGGACTCCTGGCTCATCACCTTCATGGAATTGGGTGCCTCAACTTTGGTCTTACGAGGCCTCTGGGAGTGGTGTGTGTGGTGGAGAGGCCACTTAGACTTCCATGAAGCTATCCTTTGCCTTGCCAGCTGATTACTGCAGAAAGGAAGTGGGAAAATGCATAAGTATCTAGTATGCTTCTAACCTACTATGAACCAGTAAAAATATATATATATATATATATATATATATATATATATATATATATATATATATATATATATATATATATATATATATATATATATATATATATATATATATATATACAGTCGTGGGCACCACTAACCAAAAAGTTAGCTTCGTTAACTGGTAATCCACTAACTGAAAAGTTAGCTTCGCTTACGCTAAACCGCTAAACTGATAACGAAATTAGTAGAAGCTAACACTAACCGCTAACTTTTTTACATGGATTTAGCTTTGGTTTAGTATTTTGACTCTAAAACACTTATAAACGGACCTAGTGACCTGAAATTTCGATATGTTGTAGCTTAGACATAGAGCTTTCCAGAAAGGTATAGCATGCCAAAATCATATGATGATAAAGGTGTACACACATAAACAAATTAAATTATACATATCGAATTCTTGTTATTAAATCTCGAGTTCAAAGGGTTAGAAATGGAAGATGCACAACCCTAAAATACCAAAACCTTTCCTTAATAATTGTCCAATACATTACTTTACGGAGTAATTTACCCAAAAGTGGAAGCCCTGGAATTATTGCGCCATGTGGTTAAACTGGTGCTGTGTCTGTCCACAACGGACAAAACAAACCTGTATGAATTTTTTAGTGGACTCAAGTTAGCGCACAAGGAACTATATATATATATATATATATATATATATATATATATATATATATATATATATATATATCTATATATATATATATATATATATATATATATATATATATATATATATATATATATATATATATATATATATATATATATATATATATATATATACAGTATCCTCTCGAGTTTCGCGCTCGCTTCGTTCCGAAGGTTTAGCGCTAAACTCGAGGATCGCGAAACTCGAGGTATTGAAAACACTGAAAAAGCGCTTATCTGTTACGTCCCGTGGATTTTTTTTATTTTTTTTAACATGTGGTTCTATGGCAACTGTTTATTGTGGCGCTATTATAATTGGCTCATGCTGCCCCCCGAAGCTCACTTTTTTTCCTCCTTTACTCCCTTGTTATCTCAAAATACGTACCTTGGAAATAGGAAGAAAACTGGAAGAGAAAACAGGTCGTTTTAAAGCCACAAATGAAGCCTTACAATTGCCTGAGCTCTGAAAACACGCTTGTGATTCGCTAGGAGTCCGATGACGTCATCGCCGGCGCTCACCCGGTCAGCGGCCTCGCTGCCTTGGGGCAGTGTCACACTGGCCGTTTTCTTCTAATCGTTGTGGCTACTGGTTACTCCCGTGCGCCCATCCGGGAGCGAGTTGTCGGTTGTCCGTAACCTGCTGGTGTCACACTGGGCCATTTTCTTCCTACCGCGCTGGCGGCAGCTTGGGCAACCGGCAATTCCAACTTTTCCGGGCCAAGGTCGGTTGCCCGTATCCACATCCACAACGTAAACAAAGCACTTGCCCTGTATCGACATGGCGTCGTCTGCTAAAGTAAGGGCTGTCGCAGCTTGTGTTGCCATTACCCAAGTTATGGACTTGTTGCATCAGTTAAATGGCAGGAAGAAGCTGTTGTGGGTGTGGTGTGTCTGTGGTTCCTCCGTGCCAGTTCTCATTGTCACCATTATGCGTGAGCGGCCGACCCACCCATCTAGACTCCAACCACATAAACACGTGGATCGAGTAACAACAAAGACACACAAACACGCACGCACACACCAGACTCATCATGAACCATGGCAGATGTTTCTCACAAACAAAAATGGCTTCGCCATTTCCTAGAGTGTGTTAGAACTTATTTGGTGAGTGGTTCATACAAACCAAACATACCCAATGGCAAGAAGAGAGCAGTGTTAAAGACGACTGCTCTCTTCTTGCCAAGAGCTAGGTTTGGTTCATGTGAGCCACTCACCGAATACGTTCTAACACACGCAAAGAAATGGTGAAGTCGTTTCTATTTTGTCAGAAACATCTGCAATGGTTCCTAATGAGTCTGGTTGGTGTGTGTGTGTGTGTGTGTGTGTGTGTGTGTGTGTGTGTGTGTGTGTTGTTATTCGATTCATGTGTATGGGTGGGTTGGCCGCGCACGCGCAGTGGTGACAGTGAGAACTGGCATGGAGGAACCACAGGCATGTCACACCCACAACTGTTTCTTCCTTCCATTTAACTGCAGCAACAAGTCCATAACTTGGGTAATGGCAGCACAAGCCGCGACAGACCTTACTTTAGCAGACGACGCCATGTTGAAACAGGGCAAGTTCTTTGTTTACATTGTTGATGCGGATACGGGCAACCGATCTTGGCCGTGTGTGACGCACACCAGGAAAAGTTGGAGTTGCCGGTTGCCCTAGGTGGCGCCAACGCGGCGGGAAGAAAAAAGCCCTGTGTGACACCAGCTTACAGATAACCGTGAACTCGCTCCCGGTTGGGCCCACGGGTGTTGCCCGTAGACCCAACGGTTGGACGAAAATGGCCATTGTGACACCGCCTTAAGGCAGTGAAGCCGCTGATAGGGTGGGCGTCGGCGATGACGTCATCGGACTCCCAGCGAATCACAAGCGTGTTTTCAGAACTGTCAGCCAATTGTAAGGCGGCCGCCTTCAACTGCGGCTCTCTCTCTCTCTCTCTCTCTCTCTCTCTCTCTCTCTCTCTCTCTCTCTCTCTCTCTCTCTCTCTCTCTCTCTCTCTCTCTCTCTTGCCATAGCCACAATGTTTGGAGGAAAACGTCCAGTGTGATACTACCTTTAAAGGTAGCGTGCGTGACGCCGATGGTAAGTAGACGTGACCCGTACATGTCAAAGCAGCGCGAAACTCGGAGTGATAATGCGCGAAAGTCGGGATGGTAAGAATTTAGTAATAACCGTGAAACTCATGGATCGCGAAACTCGGATAGCCCGAAACTCGAGAGGGTACTTTATATATATATATATATATATATATATATATATATATATATATATATATATATATATATATATATATATACACAGTAAACCCTCTGGTATCCGGGTTAATAGAGCCTCAGGGGCACCTGGATATGGGAAAAACCCTGATATGGTATAGGTTAAGTCTACGGACCCGAAAACCCAACTTTCGCCCAGCACATTTAATATATCATCGGCACAAACGAAGCTACTTAAGATCACGCCCGTAAGCCCACGACAGCCTTCCATGCCCATGCATACGTATATATATGAAACGAGTGCAGGGACTATATGTTATAGCCGTAAAAAAGAAAAATGTTACAGGTTACATTTCAGCCGCGCCGCCGCCACCCCGCCCCGCTCGCCCTGAGAATATAATAATTATATAATAAGGATATATTATATCCTTATTATCTCACAAACGGAGCTACTTAAGCTCACGCCCTTACGCCCACGTTAGCCCTTTACGCCTGCGCACACATGGATATATGAAACGAGTGCAAGAAGGATGTATTATAGCCGTAAAAACGAAAAAAATATTACGGGTTATGTCAAACTGCCCCGAGAATGTTTTACCTTGTTTTCTGCAATATTACATTATCTACGCTAACGCCAGTGTAGGCAAGCCTTTCCCCAACAACAGTGAATGCGTGGGCGTTGTGGCGTCTCTTGCAAACGATAATTAGTGACTTAACATAAGGAAAATTGTCGGGGCGTTGCGGGGCTCTGGTAAGCACCCGCCATGGCCCCAAGGACAAGGTTGTTAAGATTCGCTCCTAACGGGGTAATCAACGCTTGTACACCTGACATATATATATATATATATATATATATATATATATATATATATATATATATATATATATATATATATATATATATATATATATATATATATATATATATATATATATATATATATATATATATATATATATATATATATATATATATATATATATATATATATATATATATATATATATATATATATATATATATACACACACACATAGTCTTCCCTCAAATAGTAAAGGGGTTAGGGACCCAGAACTCCCGTACTATTCGAAAATCCGTATAAAATTAGTGCCCCTCTTAGAAACACTCCTGGGCTGTGTTTGAGAGAGGGAATCGGGACTCTCGGAACGTCCCGAGTGCTCTCAAACGCGTGACACGGCAGCACGAGTTGCCAACTCGGCACGTCTGCTGGCTCCCGGCTTTGAGAGGTGGAGCGCCTTCATGCTGTGATGACGTCATCAGCAAATATGGCGGCCCAAACAAACACATATAAGTGTTTCCTTTGCATTTCACCTCTCTGTGCCACCATATCCACTGCAGCTTCCTTTTCATCTTCTGCTGTAAGGAGTTAATCAGCCAGGACAGATAGTAATGCATGTTAAACGTCGCCAGGAAGATCAGCGTACGCCATTTTGCTGCGATTGAGACGCCGTTACCATAGCAACGACGAGGCTTAGTAAAAGGACGGCCTTTTTCTCCACTCTTGCAGCACTCTTGGAGCACTGGCAGCTACTGCGGCAAGAATTTCTTTTACACTATGATTTTCAGGATGTTGGCCCTGAGGGAGTAAGCTGTTTCAAAGGCTGTATTGGGACCGAAAGGGACAACAACCTCCCGAACCAAGACCAAGACCAAGGGAAAAATCCCAGGCCACCTGTGACATCAAGACCAAGATCAAGATCATAGATACAGCGAACATGCACTGCTCTCATTCACGTGGTATGCTCTCCCTACGGCAACGAAACTCATCCCAAAACGTAACTTCTCCTAAATCTGAATTCTTCTGCAAGGTGAACACCTATCTCAAACGCTTTGGGGTGCTTTCAACAGGTGTTTTGGTAGAACAGTGTTGCCACTCACGCCATGGCTTCTTGGTGCGACGAGCGGGAAATTTAAAAATCCTAAAAAAAATTCTTCCATGACAATCCGTATAAAACCGAAACCGTTCTATTGGAAACCATACTATTTGAGGGACGACTATATATATATATATATATATACATCGGCGCCTTGGTAAGCGCCGCAAACACCACACACAGGCAAAGCAATGCCTGGAGAAGGTAGGGCACACACACAAAAGCAATTAACTGGGCCTTTGTGAACGTAAATAATGGTGTGCGGGGCGCTTGTTGTGTTGTGGTACGCAAGGTAAAGAGAGTCTCTTTACCTTGGTGGTGTGGTACGCCACCTGGGCAGAGCTTAGAGGCATAGCGCGGGCGCTTTGAATGACTTTTGACGGCGTGCGACAATTTTTTTTTTTAATCACATTTTTTAAAACTCCCGGATACGGGCAAGGTCGGATACGGTGCACCCGGATAACTGAGGGTTTACTGTGTGTATATATATATATATATATATATATATATATATATATATATATATATATATATATATATATATATATATATATATATATATATATATATATATATATATATATATATATATATATATATATATATATATATATATATATACAGTACAGTAAACCCTTGATATAATGGCCCCTCTTATAACAGATTTCGGATCTAACGGACAAGGTCAGAGGGTCAGAAATCCACGGGGGCCGACCGAGAAAAGTTTTTGACTAAACTACGCCCGGTAACTACAACAGCGTCTGCTAGCCACCATGCCCGCCTCCCTTTTTCTGCTCTCCCATCCTTCGGTTACCGTAGTCTTTTCAGCCCACCTGATGAAATATTTTGCTCCTTGTGGTCTCCATTAAAATAAAGAACATATTTACACCCCAAGAAAGTCTTATGTATCAATCCAGGGGACGTAAATTTAATGGAAAATAGCCAAGTGTTTGTGAGTGTCGGCACTGACACAGCTTAAAGGGGTTGCCCGTTATTAGGTCAGGTTTAAGTTAGGTTTCGTTAGTTTAAATTTATTCGGCACGTGGGGTGGGGCGTCGGAAATACAAAGCGCAAGATGGGACAGGGTGGCGGCTGGGGTGGCCCATTACGCCGGCCGGTGTTGCGAGAAAACCTCTGCAGAAAAAAGTCGCTCTGCAGTCCACCATACATGCGCACTGGGGAAAAACAAAGCAGGAATAAAAAAACACCGTTCTGTCTGCCAGTGCGAGATAGGAGAACTTGTAAAATTATACCCATACCCATAAAAATATTGCCCCCCCCCGTAGAGCCCCACTGCCACCTTGGGAGCCTCAGTGCGTCACCAAGTTTGTTGTTCGGCTATGCAGACAACATACACAATAAAAAATATATATACCTAAGTTTATTAGGTTCGTCGGTATTATTATACGTATTTTTGAACTTCCGCCGCTTATAATGGAGTTTCGGCATTAACGGACAAAGTTCCCCCACAGTTAGTCCGTAATATCAAGGGTTTACTGTATATATATATATATATATATATATATATATATATATATATATATATATATATATGTATATATATATATATATATATATATATATATATATATATATATATATATATATATATATATATATATATATATATATATATATATATGTACAGTAGTGGGCACGGTACTGCTAATCCGCTACCCGCTAATTAGCGAAGCTAAACTTTTCATTAGCTGATTAGCATTTTCGCTAACTTTGGAAACAGTTAGCAGACCAATTAGCCTCCGATAAACGTAGTTCCTTCTCCACTAACTTTAAATCCACTAAAAGTTTATACAGGTTTGTTCTTGTCCGGTTTGGGGAGACACAGCACCAGTTGAGCCACATGGCACAATAATTCCAGGGCTTCCACTTTTGGGTAAATTATGCCTTAAAGTATGGTAATTGGACAATAATTAGGGAAACTTTTTGGTAGTTTTGGGTAATGCATCCTATATTTCCGACTTCGAACTTAGGATTTAATAACAAGAATTTGATATTTTCCACCTGACAAGAAATAAACACTGCTATTTACTTATTCACTTAATATACTCCTTAGTATTATTTACATTTATGTATCTAAATTGATCCACTATCCCCAGCTGTGTGGGGGAGCAGTCCTGAGTAGTGTGTCATCAGATATCTTATCAGATTTCTGCATTGCTATTGCAAGTTCATATATTAGGCATAAATAAAGTGTATGTGGAATTTGATATATGTACACCTTTATCATCATCTGATTTTGGCATGCTATACCTTTCTGGAAAGCTCTATGTCTAAGCTACAACATTTTGAAATTTCAGTTCATTAGGTCTGTTTATAAGGGTTTTAGAGCCAAAATACTAAACCGAAGCTAAATCCATATAAAGAAAAGTTAGCGGTTAACATTAGCTTCCACTAATTTCTTTATCAGTTTAGCGATATAGCGTAAACGAAGCTAACTTTTTAGTTAGTGGATTACCAGTTAGCGTAGCTAGCTTTTCGGTTAGCGGTGCCCACCACTGTGTGTATATATATATATATATATATATATATATATATATATATATATATATATATATATATATATATATATATATATATATATATACACATCAGTAAGAAATATATCTTCTCTCACTGGTGTTATGAAGAGAGCAGTGAGAGCTACAGATGATTTTCGTGGGATCACAGTTCTGTTATTTTCTTTTCCTTTTCGCCTTCCATGGCTTAAACTCTGTGCTTTGTCCACTGCAGTCCAACAGTAAGGTAGG
>NC_066511.1:12898444-12903444 GCF_024679095.1 Eriocheir sinensis
TAGAAAAGTTGTGTTATATACAAACATCATTCTTAAGATACTGTATAGAGAGGAAGCAGAATTTCTTCTTTACTCATTACATCAGATTTCAAAAGATGTTGAAAAATACATTAATAGAGTTGTGTGGGTATTTATTAATAGATTGTTTGTATGTGTCTAGGCTGCCCTACAGATGAATGGAAGCTTATGCATGAACAAATGTCCACTAGTTTCCATCATACTTGTATATGAATTGATTTTGGTGAGATTGATGATGATGATGATGATGTGAAGGGTCTGCATATTGACTAGCACATGTGAAAAGTTCATGCATGCACACACACACACACACACACACACACACACACACACACACACACACACACACACACACATTCCATACAGAAGCATAACAACATGGAACGGACTTGACGAGGAGACTGTGTGTGCAAAAATGATTCATGAATTTAAAGCCAAACTGGATAATAAGCGTTATGGAGACGGGACAGCACAAGCCTAGCACGGCTCTTTTCCTGTATTTCACAACTAGGTAAATATAACTTGGTAAATACACACACACACACACACACACACACACACACACACACACACACACACACACACACACACACTCGCACACACAGACATAACACAGGAGAGGGACAGATGGGTAGACCGTGTATTTGGACTTAAAGAAGACTTTCGACAAAGTTCCACACACAAGACTATTAGGGAAGCTGGAAAATAGAGGAGGGTTGAAAGGGAAAATGAAAAACTGGATGGAAAGTTACTTAAAGGGAAGAGAAATGAGAACAGTGGTAAAGGACATGAAATCGGAGTGGAGAAATGTAGATAGTGGAGTGCCTCAAGGATCGGTATTGGCACCAATACTTTTCATAGTACGTATATATAAACAATATGCCGGAAGAAGTAAATAGTTACATGAGCTTGTTTGTAGATGATGCAAAATTGCTGAGACACATAAGAAATAGTAAAGACTGTGAAATTCTGCAAGAGGACCTAGATAAGATTTGGGACTGGAGTTTGAAATGGGAGATGGAATTCAATGTGAAGAAATGTCATGTAATGGAAATGGGAAAGAGTGCTTGGAGACCAAAATGAACATATAGAATGGGAGATGGAGAAATAATAAAAGTTCAAGAAGAGAGAGATTTGGGAGTGATAATACAAGATAATCAACAGTCTGAGAGTCATGTAAGTAGGATATTCAGAGATGGGTATAGAATGGTGAGAAATATAGGAATAAATATATGAATATAAAGATATGATGAAAAAGATGATTACCGCTATGATTAGACCAAAGTTGGAATATGTGGAAACTGTGTGGTCTCCCCATAAGAAGAAACACGTAAAAAAACCCAGAAAGAATACAGAGGATGGCAACGAAAATGGTTCCAGAACTAGAGTGATTGTCATATGAAGAAAGGTTAAAGGAAATGGACCTGCCAACATTGGAACAAAGAAGAGAAAGGGGTGACCTAATACAAATTTACAAATTGTGGAATAAAATGGAAGAAGTAGATAACGAGATGCTACCAAATCCAGGGTTTTCCCATATCCAGGTGCCCCCGTGGCTCTATTACCCTGGATACCAGAGGGTTTACTGTATATATAAATGATATGCCAGAGAAAGTAAATAGTTACATGAGTTTGTTTGCAGACAATGCTAAATTGCTGAGACACATAAAAAGTAGTAAAGATTGTGAAATTCTGCAAGAGGACCTAAATAAGATTTGGGATTGGAGTAAGAAATGGGAGATGGAGATTAATGTGAAGAAGTGTCATGTAATGGAAATGGGAAAGAGTGAATGAAGGGAGACCAAAATGGACATATAGAATGGAAGATGGAGAAATATTAAAAGTTCAAGAAGAGAGAGATCTGGGAGTGATAATACAAGATAATCAACAGTCAGAAAGTCATGTAAGTAGGATATTCAGAGATACGTATAGAATGGTAAGATGTATAGGATTAGCATTCCACTACATGGATAAAGATATGATGAAAGGGATGATTGTCACTATGATTAGACCAAAGTTGGAATATGCGGAAATGTGAAAAAAACAGAAAGAATACAAAGGATGGCAATGAAGATGGTTCCAGAACTGGAGGGATTGTCATATGAAAAAAGGTTAAATGAAATGAACCTGCCAACATTGGAACAAAGAAGAGAAAGGGGAGACCTAATACTAATTTATAAATTGTGGAATAAAATGGAAGAAGTAGATACTGTAACGAGGAGATGCTACTAAGAGAAGCAAGAAACACCAGCAACACACGAGGACACAGTAAAAAATTGAGAACAGGAAGATGTTTGAGAGACATAAAAAAATATAGCTTCCCGCAAAGAAGCATTGAGGTTTGGAATAGACTAAGTGAGGATGTAGTATTGGCGAAGAGTGTGCACAACTTTAAGCAAAAACTGGACAATTACAGATAGGACCACACGAGCGTAAGCCCAAGCCCTGTAAAATTACATCTAGGTAAATACACACACACACACACACACACACACACACACAGGAGGAGTTACTACTAACAGAAGGAATTACCACCAGGAACACAAGAGGACATAGTAAAAATTTGAGGAAGGGATGATGCTTGAGAGACATAAAGAAATATAGCTTCCCGCAAAGAAATATAGAGGTTTGGAACAGACTAAGTGAGAATGTAGTATCAGCGAGGAGTGTGCAAAGCTTTAAAGAAAAGTTGGATAAATGTAGATACGGAGACGGGACCACACGAGCGTAAAGCCTAGGCCCTGTAAAACTACAACTAGGTACAACTAGGTAAATACACACACACACACACACACACACACACACACACACACACACACACACACACACACAGAGGCAGAAGCCTGGGCTGCGCTAATGTTGGTTCGGTGGGTCTCCATAAGTGCAGTTTAGTACGATGAGTGAGAAGGAGGAAGATCAGGGATGGATCACGCCAAGAAGAAGAAGAGGAGACAACAACAGCGGGGAGGAAAGTGAGTACGAGGCTGGAGGTATTTCAGCTGAGTTCTCTGGATTTCCGAGAAAGGAGACGACATTATACAAGCGAGTGCTACTGATGGAAAGAAAACTGGATAAATGGATCAGCATGGTAAAGAGAAGGGATGAGGAAGAAGAGCAGAATAGAGTATTCCACAGCGACCTGAGAAATAGGATAAAACGACTAGAGGAAAATGAGAAGAAATTGATTAAGGAAAATGAGGAGCTAAAGGAAAAAGTAGCAAAGTACGAAAGATCAATGAAGGAAGGTTTGGGAGTGGTAAGAAAGGAAAATGAAAACCTGAAGGAACTGGTAAACAAAGAAGAACAAAGAGTTAGAGAAGAGGTGAAGACGTGGAGAGTGGAGAATGAAAAAGCAAATGTAAGCCTAAGAGAAGTAATAGAACAGCAAAAGAAAAAAGATAAAGAGGACGTGGAGAAAGAGGTAGTCAAGGCTTTAAAGAAAAATGAAGAATTAGTGAGAGAAGTAGCGGACAAAAAAAGAAGTTATTATTATTTTTGGGATGAAAGAAAAGAATATAACATATAAACCAAAAAGGAATAAAGAGGAACTGAAATCGGTCAAAGACCTGCTCAAGAACCTAAATGATGCAGAAAGGCAGAGTATCGAGGAGGAAGTTGACGAGATTTATAGAATGGGTCCATTTATTGAAGGGAAAACTAGACCAGTTCAGTTAAAACTAAAATCACAAATGGCAGCTGAAGACATACTATATAGAACAACTAAACTAAAAGAAACGGAAGGATGTAAGGATATATATATAAAGAAAAATAGAAATGAAGAAGAAAGGATGAAATGGAATGAATTATTGGCAGAGACAAAAGTAAAAAATAACGCAAGATCTGAGGAAGAAAAAGAAGCATTTTTTTGGAAAATTTTGGGGGATCGAATCAAGAAAGTGCTCATAAGGGAGAAGAGAAAGGGGAGCAAAAACTAGATGAAAAAGATACAGAGAGGGGAATAAGAATAATGTACACAAATGTAGATGGGTTGATCTCTAGTAAATTAGAGCTGCAAGATTATCTAAAAGAGAGGGATCCCATGATAGTTTGCCTAACTGAAACTAAACTAAAAGAAAACATCCAAATTGAGTTAGATGGAAGATACAATGTGTGGAGGAAGGATAGAATGGGCAAAGGTGGAGGAGGAGTGGTGATAATGATAAAGAAAGAGTTATTAGTAAAATCAATAGAATATGGAGAGGGAAAAGCAGAGATAGTGAGTGTAAGCTTGGAAAACAAGAACAGAGAAAGGATGACGATTGCAGTAACATATGTACCACCAAAAACTACATCATGGAGTAAAGAAGATTATGAAAACATGATTGATGACACCATACAGAGTTTGAGGAGATTACTTAAGGCAAACAAAGGAGTAATACTAGTTGGCGATTTCAATTGTAAAGAGGTTGACTGGGAGAGGTTTGAGAGCAATGGTAGTGATGTGGCATGAGGGAATAGATTCTTGAATTTAATGATGGAAAATTTGATGATACAAAGGGTGAAGGAAAGAACTAGATATAGGAGAGACGATGAACCGGCAAGACTGGATTTGGTGCTGACAAGAGAAATTCACGTGAAGGATGAATTGAGGTATGATTGCCCCCTGGGAAAAAGTGATCACGTGCTCATAGAGATGGAAATGGAGGAGGAAGGAAGAGAACAAGACGAGACTTATAGAAGCAATAGATTAAACTATAGGAAAGCAGGGGTGGAAAACCTCAAGAAGTTTTTTGGTGAAATGGATTGGAATGAGTTAATGAGTACAAGCGAAGTTCAAGGAAAATATGATATTTTCATGAGGGCGTACAACACAGGTGTTATGAAGTTCGTACCAAAATACAGACCGAGGGAGAGGGCTAAAAAGGACTGGTTTAATGCAAGATATGCAAAGGCAAAAGTAAAGAGAGACAAAGCGTGGTCAAGATTAAAAAGAAACAAAAATCAAAGAAACAGAGAAGACTTTAAGGCAACGAGAAATGCCG
>NC_066511.1:12905944-12910944 GCF_024679095.1 Eriocheir sinensis
TTCTCCAAGGGTCGGAACAAATAAGCGCTTTTTCAGTGTTTTCAACACCTCAAGTTTCGTTATCCTCGAGTTTAGCGCTATACCTTCGGAACGAAGGTATAGCGCGAAACTCGGGAGGGTACTGTATATTTACAGTAAACCCTCTGGTATCTGGGTTAATAGAGTCACGGGGGCACCCGGATATGGGAAAAACCCGAATATGGTGTAGGTTAAGTCTACGGACCCGAAAACCCAACTTTCGATCATGGCCTGCCATAAAGGCAATGACAGAGTACTGCCTAGGTGCTTCTGTCCATTCTCATAATATGGTATGCCCCATGGCTTTGTAGCAATCAGTCTGCACCAGAGAGTGAAATGTGCGCAATTGACGGGCTTTGGGCGCTGAGAAAAGGGTTCGAGCAGCGTCGTCACGGTTAGCACTCGCGGCAATCTCTCCCTGGCTTATCGCAGTCCAACTGCACCTTGGGGGGATCTGTTACTTGGGATTTTGCAATTAGGCGCAACAGCCTCAACCGCTAACCCATTGTTGGGGTGCCTAGCCCTGTGTTCACAGGCAGCAGCTAATGTTCCCCTGCCAGGCCAATCACAGCAGCAGGGCCTGGACCCAACCCAGAAAAGCCCAGGTACTTGTGGCAGCTTAACCGCTCGAGTCTGCACCATCGTGTTTACCATGTGGGCTTTCTAGGAGACCCAGCACTGCCACAAGAAACTTTTTATGGGTCCAGTTTTACAAAACTGGAAGGCCAACGCTCTTTGGTGTTCTTAGGTGCGCGCCTGCAGCTTTATCGCTGCGTAGCTGCGTAGCTGCGTTAGCAACCTCGTGGCTACGAACACCGCGGGCTTTACCACCCGGGTCAACCAGAAGGCATACCAGAGCGATACCCGAAGCATTCCGGGCCGGCAACGGGCATCAAGTGCTCAAAGCAGGCATCTACACGGACGCCTGGGCAGGCACCCCAGGGCGCTACCCTTTTAAGCCCGGCAGTGAGCCCGAAGGCCCACAGACGCTGGGCAAGTACGCCAGGCCGCCCCACTCTGAGTTTGATGGGAGGATAACCAAGAGTCAATGACAACCTGGCGCATCCGCTTGCGCAGTGATCTATGGCTGTTTAGTTACACTGTGTTGCCCTAGCGAGCCAGGGGGGGCAGATACCCCTTGCACATAGCATCCAGAGGGACCACAGGGAGGCCAGCCACAACCGCACCTCCAGATCGTGCTGGCCCACAGGACTCCCGAACCCCTGCGGGCCCCTTTACCCGTCTTACCGTAAGCATGGTAAAATCTTTCTTTCACATGTCAGACTGAGGGCAGTACTTATCCTCATTTCTTTTTCCGCCCTCACTCCCACAGGAGAGCTAGCGGACCCGCACGCCTTCTCCATGGGGCCGGAGCCCTACTCACCTAGTCCAGTCTGGGTGTAGGCAGTCATCAAGGCTTAAGCTAGGGTTTGCACTGTGTTTCATTTAAACAATCCTTTGACACTCCTGCCATATAAACCTGCACTGCTTGACTCTCATCACTTCAATATGGTCTGCAGTGCTCGGCAAGAACGTTTACGTGCCAGTTGTACTGCGAAGCACACAGCTTTCCTGTGAACCTTCACACTAGGACGTCAGTATCATTTCTATGTGCAAGCTGGGATGCACTTTACGGGTGCAGTACGCCACCTGGACAGAGCTTAGAGGCATTGCGTGGGCAATTTGAGCGACTTTTGGCGACGCGCGACAGTTTTCAAATTTTTTGGGGGAAAAGTCAAATATTTTTGAAAACTCCCAGATACAGGCGAGGTCGGATACGGTGGACCCAGATAACTGAGGGGTTTCATATATATATATATATATATATATATATATATATATATATATATATATATATATATATATATATATATATATATATATATATACAGTCAAACCTCATTTTATGAGTGCTTTAGTTAACGAGCGTTTTGATTTATGACCAAAAGAAAATCGCAAAACATGCCTTGGTTTACGAATGGTGACTTGGTATATGAGCATCCTGTTTGTACAAGTCTTTTTTTTTTTTTTTCGCCACCTCAATGGTGGGGACGGCCTATATTAAAGCCGTCGGGATCAAACACGTACGTCCCTCGGAGGAGGCGCCACAGACCCTTGCTGGGTGATGGCTCATGAATGGAAGGGGAGGATACTGATAGACCGACTCTGTCGGCTGACGTCAGCCTAGCCAACCAAGTCGGTCTTTCGATGAGGACTGCCGTGTTTTTTTGTACAAGGCGAAGACGTGAGCGTAGGTTCCCTTTGTTCGCCGCAAGACGAGAATGCTCAAAGAGGAGAACAATGGGAGTAGTCTCAGTTAGAGTTGCCACCTTGAGCTAAAATAAATAAGAAACGCAACATCTCATTCTCCAATATAGAACGAATGCATATTTTAACCCGTACAGTGTTTACGTATATATACGTACCTCTTAGGGAAGTGTTTAGTACGTATATATACGCATGCTCTTTTCAGGGCTTATACGCCCTTTATTTTTGTTTGTGTATGTAACATTGTTCATTGACAGTAAAGAGGGATAATTTGACAAGTCCTCGTATTTGCAAATAGATGTTAAAGGGCCTTTCTGGACATTTGTCCGCATTCCAACAAAAATCATTATACAAGAAGGTAAGTTACTTTCTTCTTGGTAATTACTCCTTGATTCTGTAATCAGTAAGGCATGTGGAATTGTAAATTACTGTTCAGAGTAATCGGAAATAAAAACAGATCGTTGGAAGCCTCATAGTATTATGTTGAGCTTTGAGAACTACACACGGCCTTGAAGCGAGCAATGCTTCCTAATGCGCTTCCAACCATTTTGTTGTACAGGTAACTCTCAATTTACGCGAGTATTGTGTCCTTGAAGAGGTCGTGTAAATCAAAAACAATGTAAATTAAACAAGAGGTAGGTTTCTATCGAAAAATAAATATTCACTTCATTCAGTGGAGAGAGAGAGAGAGAGAGAGAGAGAGAGAGAGAGAGAGAGAGAGAGAGAGAGAGAGAGAGAGAATATTCATATCACCTAGATATCCACTCAGTCTCAGCCTTACTCGTGTGAGGAAGAAATGAGGGACACCATGAGCGACTGGCTAGTATTGGTACCGGTACCGAGCAGTCTGGTACCGGTTCCGTACCGTATAGCTGGTACCGTTAGTACCGGTACCTGCCCACCCCTATTGTTGAGTAGCGTGGCAGCATGGGTACTGTATTGTTGTTCAAGTGGCGTGCGGGAAGAACTGAGCTCAGCTGTGTGGCTGCGGGAGCGACTGGCTAGTACTGGTACCGGTACCGAGCAGTCTGGTACCGGTACTGTACCGTATAGCTGGTAACGTTAGTACCGGTACCTGCCCACCCCTATAATGTTGAGTAGCGTGGCAGCGTGGGTACTGTATTTTGTTCAAGTGGCACGCGGGAAGAACTGAGCTCAGCTGTGTGGCCGCGGCGCCGTGTGAGTCCAGTTGCGTGAGACATCTGGTGGCCACTCCATAAAATATCGCATATAAGTGAAAAAAACGAGTAAATTTAACATTTATTTGGATTTTGGACCCCGCGGTATTTAAAAAACGCGTAAACCAAACTCGCGTAAATCGAGAGTTACCTGTACTTACAATTCCTGTTTATCTTTTAGGTTTTTGTGATGTAGAGAAGAACTTAAACATTACACATGCTTTAGGGTTGCGAGAAGTGTTTATAATGGAAAGAATATAGGCTTTAAAATTTTCTGAGATAAATTTCCCTTTCCTGGTATGACATCGTTAGCTCCGAGACAGAGAAAAATAAGAGGACGATCACTCTAGGGTTCCATTCCTCACACATAAATAATATATATATCAAATGATTTGTATTTTTTTTTTTTTTTTTTTTTTTTTTACATTTTAAGGGGCAAATAAAAAAATATGAGAAAAGTGCAACCTGGCATGACCCCTATCTCTGACAAAAGACGACACTGTACAGGTTAAGGAACGGGTGGCAACCCTAAAATTTCTCTAGCCTGCCATGACTGACAGCCACTGCTGGTGAAGGCAGGAGGAAGGGGGAAGGGATATTACGACGCGTATTTTACACATATTTCAGGACGACACTTGACAAACATAATTTTATGGACTGGTTTTGTGGTTCACTGAAAATTTGCTCACTACTGTTTTAAAATACTGAATTTAATCTGCTTAACCATTCAGACAGCCAAATACGGAATTGGCGTATCGTATTGTAAGGAAAGGGTGGCAGGTTGTCAACCCTAGTCTTAGTCCACATTGTAAACTTGTAGAGATAATATCTGTGTACTCGTGTACAATTGTATTTGTGCTTTTGTGTGCGATCTTAGTGTTTTCAGCACTTCAGTGTGTTGTTTGTACTTTAACAATGTCCCCGAGAGAGATGGTTAAAAGGGATGGTGCTGCAAAGAAGAAAACAAGAATGGCGGATACTATGCCACAACAGGAACAGGGTGCAAGCCTCAGTGGCTTGTATGCCCTCCTGGACATGACTGACTCTCGTTCACCGTTCATCTCAGACGATATGTCGAATTAGCTTCACGTTTGTGGTCGACCGTAGGTCCTGTGCCTTGAGTTTAGGGAAACTGCGGTTGCTAAGCCCCGGTATGAAGGCTACACCTCCAGCGTAGTTAGCGTTTGCGGGAGTCTCCGTAACAACCGTAACACATTGATTTGTGTTTTATATTATTTATTTTTGCTATTTGTTAGTAAAATTACTTTAATTCTTGATAAAATAATTAGAGAAACTGCAATAACGAATTGAAAATAACTGTAATGAACACCACTGAGTGCTGGATATCGAACCTGAGCCTTTTACTTCGGCTTCTACTCGGAAGGCTCGGGTTCGATGCCCGGCACTTAGTGGCATTCATTACAGATATATTCAGTTAGTTATTGCAGTTTCTCTAATGTTTACATACCCGTATGTGCCATAAGAGGTTGATTAAAAGCGTTTCTGACAAGCCACGAGTGTGAGCGGGGTCACCTC
>NC_066511.1:12915944-13025944 GCF_024679095.1 Eriocheir sinensis
TCTCACTCACATACACCCTTCTGGTCATCTTACTCTCCTCCATTCGCTCTATGTGGCCAAACCACTTTAAAGTCTGTCACTTCACTTCTTCCACCACTCCACACTTCTTCCCTTAACCCCCGTGACACATTCCAAAATGCTCGTACACACTTTCATTACTCATTCCATCCATTCTACTCACACCACAAGCACTCCTCAAATGACTCATTTCCACTTTCATTCCAGGCCCATGTTTCACTTGCATATGATGTGAGGGTTGGTACTATTATTGTATTCCTCAAATCCCTCTTTACCTCCATGCTCACACTTCTGCCATTCATGATTCGTCGCAGAGACCCCACCACCCTTCTTCCTTGCAATGCCCTTTCTCTTATCTCTTCCTCCATATCACGATGCTTACACATAACTGATCCAAGGTACTTAAACTCATTGACCCCCTCCATTTCTTCACCATTCAAAATTATTTTGCATTCCTTTTCACATTCAATTCTCACTCTATATGGGCATACAAAATCTACTACCTCAGTTCTACTTCGCTCACAAACCATCACTTTCCTGCTTTTCCATTTTTTTATCTTTTTATTGCTTGATTTACTTCTTCATATGTTATACTTCTCTCTTCATATACTCCTCCTCTACCTCTACTGAAAACTGCTGCTGTTACAGCTGCTGGACATCCATCCTCAAAATTCATTAAGTTTTTGAAATATTATCTCCATCTCTTTCACAGCTTCCCCGTCTTTCAGCATCTTTCCATTCTCATCCAAACCTCACCATTTGCGCACTCACCATTTGCGCGGCCTTAATTTGCGACCATCGTCCCACCATTTCCGCAGGTGGTCTTGTCATTTGTGCACCTCGCCCCCCCACCATTAACTAAGGGTCGGTTCCCCCTAGTGCCGTCTCCCGTGTAAATTTTAATTTCTACGTAGTATTGGTAAATATGTCCATGGTAGTGATGAAGTTGGTGGTGGTGATGAAGGTGGTGGTGGTGACGAAGGTGATGGTGGTGACTGGGGTGCGTTTGAGAGAGCGACTCGGGCCGCCCGGACCGCTCCAGGTGCTCTCAAACGCGTGACGCTGCAGCACGAGTTACCAACTCGGACTGCCCGCTGCAGCCCGGTTTGGATAGGTGGAGCGCCTCCGTGATGTGATGATGTCATCAGCAAATATGGCGGCCCAAACAAACACATATAAGTGCTTCCATTGCATTTCACCTCTCTGTGCCACCATAGCCACTGCAGCTTCTTTTTCAGCCTCTGTTGCAAGGAGCTTGTCAGCCAGAACAGCTAGTGATGCATGTTGAAACGTTGTCAGGAAGATTAGCGGACGCCATTTTGCTGCCAGAACAGCTAGTAAACGACGTCAGAAAGATCAGCGGACACCATTTTGCTGCCAGTGAGACGCCGTTACCATGGCAACGACGAGGCTTAACTGAGAGGCGCACAAAAGCGTTTGATAGAGGGGTCCGGGTGGTCTGGGCGCCCGGGGCGGCCCGAGTCGCTCTCTCAAATGCACCGGGCACCCAGACCACCTGGACCCCTCTATCTAACGCTTTTGTGCGCCTCTGAGTTAAGCCTCGTCGTTGCCATGGTAGCAGCGACTCACTGGCAGTAAAATTGGGTCCTCTGATCTTCCTAACGATGTTTACTAGCTGTTCTGGCAGCAAAATGGCGTCCGCTGATCTTCCTGACGATGTTTCAACATGCATCACTAGCTGTTCTGGCTGACGAGCTCCTTGCAATAGAGGATGAAAAGGAAGCTGCAGTAGTTATGGTAGCACAGAGAGGTGAAATGCAATGGAAGTACTTATATGTGTTTGTTTGGGCCGCCATATTTGCTGATGATGTCAACACAGCATGGAGGCGCTCCACCTCTCCAAACCGGGCTGCAACGGGCTGTCCTAGTTGGCAACTCGTACTGCGGCATCACGCGTTTGAAGCACCCGGAGCGGTCCGGGCAGCCCGAGTCGCTCTCTCAAATGCACCCCCTTGTCACGTGGTGACAGTGATTATTCAATGTTTCTTGCCTCACCTTTGCACCACCATCATACTTCTCCATTAATCTGTTGTACAGTTAATTATTAATTTAACGTGTTTCCTGCCAGCAGACCACTTTTTTTTTTTTTTTTTTTTTTTTGCTGGTAGGTTTTTTTGGGGGGTCATGACCGCCCATATGTATTTTTGCCCATAGGTTATTAAGTTCGCCATTTGCGCATTCGCCATTTGCGCACCTTCAGACCGCACATATGTGTGCAAATGGTGAGGTTTGACTGTGTGTATATATATATATATATATATATATATATATATATATATATATATATATATATATATATATATATATATATATATGCACACACATACATGCATTCATACATAAATGTACATACACATACACACACACACACATATAGATATATATATATATATATATATATATATATATATATATATATATATATATATATCAGTAAGGCTCATGAGAAACTGAATGAGTCTTTTTAATCAGTAAGTCATAGTAAAAAATGGTTTTCTAATCATAAAAGAAAAAAGTCAGACAGGATGTGTCTCACCTAGCCTCCAAGTGTGTGACCATAAATGAGTGAGAGCCTCTTGTTGTTGTTTTGTACTCTGCAGCCTTCCTACTTCCTGACTTGTTGCTTCCCTCCACAGCTTTGTTAGACCCTCAGGCAGGCAATGTTTCCACTCCTCAGTCATGACCAGAGGAATCTACTGAATTTCTTCAGGGGCTCTTTAGTTGTAGGTTTTATGAGTGATATTTTGTATACTCTTTGGAGTATTTAGATGTGTTGCAGTATATATATACAGTATTAATCAATTGAGTAAATTTTGATTCAGTAAGTTCTGAAAATATAAACTATAGCAAAATGACATAGGTGCACAAGTACTTTGGATCCTCAGGCTTTCCCTTACTCAGGAGCCTTACATTTGCCATTGAATGACCTGGTTAAGAAATGGCATGCACATACAATTCCTATGAAATGCATTTATAAACCACATCAGAAGTATGTATAATATTCTCCATCCAAGTTTGCAGGAAAATATTGAATATAAACTGTAAATGTGTGCTGCAAACTTACATGTTTGTATGTGAATATATATATATATATATATATATATATATATATATATATATATATATATATATATATATATATATATATATATATATATATATATATATATATATATATATATATATATATATATATATATATATATATATATATATATATATATATATATATATATATATGGGTCGCATACATTGAAATCGCAAACTTTGAACCATTATTCTTATGGGGAAAATTGAAAACCGTCGACATCTTGTGCTTGGCCACCCATCCGGATGGCCAAGCGCATGTGTGCAGACAGCCCCGGTCGCGCGCTGGGCCCGAACAGCTGACGGGCGGCTGATGGTGGTGATGGTGATGATGAGTGTTGGCTGCGTGGGCTTTGCATCGGCGCCGTTTGAACGGTGTTTTTGTCGGGGCCCGTGTTTGAGTGGCTGTGTTTGTTGTGGGTTTGGGCTTCTCAATTTGCCAATTCTTATTTTCCACATGTTGCACGGGACCCCTTTCTTTTCTTCCATCTCTTCTTTTTGAAAAATAAGAGATGGAAGAAAGGAAAGGGGTCCCGTGCAATATGTGGAAAGTGAGAATTGTCAAATTGAGGAGCCTGGGCCCACAATGGGCACAACCACACACACGCGGGCCCCAGTGAAAATGCCGTTTGGGTGGCGCCAATGCGAGGGCCATGCCGCCGACACTCATCATCATCATCGCCATCATCAGCCGCCCATCAGCTGCTGGGGCCCAGCGTGCGGTTGGGGCTGCTCACACATATGCGCCTGGCTGCCTGGACACCACTCACCATGCTTCCCGTAGCCAATGGAAATGCCCAGGGGGTGGGTTAGAGCGAGAATGGGAGTCAAGGACCACAACAAGATGTGAAAAAAAAACGGTTTAACAGCCTTTTCCTTTTCCTTTGGGGTCATATTGCAATTTCAGTTTTCAATAAAGATCAAATTTTTGGGGTCCCTATCGCAAACTCGGTGAATCGCAAACTTGAAACTCGCAATCCTGGAGACAGTAATATATATATATATATATATATATATATATATATATATATATATATATATATATATATATATATATATATATATATATATATATATATATATTCACATATGAATAATGGATTAGAAAATGAAAGCTATACATGTAGTGGAAGGGGTTGTTAAATTCCACAGATTGTATGTATGTGGACAGCTTTTGGTGGAGTTATATACCATTCACCTCCTCTTTGCTCATGGCCCAACTGAGGAGTTTTTGTGCATTACATCCTTTGACCTCTCATCTCACTACACTGTCTCTTCCCCGTAGACACCGGCGGATGTTTTGGCAGAGATAAAGATAGCGTCTAGACCTGAGAAAGCCTTCCCAGTAGGTAGTAAATACACGAGTGACACTAACAATTTGCTAACACAGAAGATGAACAGCA
This sequence comes from Eriocheir sinensis, assembly GCF_024679095.1. Taxonomy (NCBI): domain Eukaryota; kingdom Metazoa; phylum Arthropoda; class Malacostraca; order Decapoda; family Varunidae; genus Eriocheir; species Eriocheir sinensis. Next base: position 12,920,474 of record NC_066511.1, read on the forward strand.
CTGGCGGGCTGAGATCTCGGTCATTTGAACCTAGAGGTGTACTTAGTAAACGTTATCATGAAAAGGAGGTTTCAATTAATAGGCAAATGGTTCAGCTTTTCACTTGTATCTGAATCTGTTTACTTGATTCAGCAGGAGGTAGAGCTTTGGAAAGTTTCAGAGAAAACATGTCTTTTGTTTTGTCTTGTTCCCTCAAACTGAAAGGATAATGATCAGTATTCAGACTGGTTTAGGACCTGCCAGGAGCTGTTTATGCAGACAGTTTGTGTCATACAGTATGATAATTTAGCATGGTGTCTCAAGGTGTTAGTAGCTAATACCACTTGTTGAGTCACCTGTGTGAATTTCTATATCTTGGTCTATAACGTTATGAAGTGCAATTGATATGTTTAAAGGTATGTTATGCTTCTAAGACATATTGTATTTTATAACTATTTGGTAGTTGTAGGGCCTTTAGATACTAACTTGGTCTTGGTAGTGGTTTGTTTTAGCCAATGATCATTATCTACATATTGCTGTGACACATTCAACATCTGTGCCACTAGTGTCAAAATGTTCAGTATCAGATATTCAACATATGTTACACAAGGACAAAGAAGATTAATCATTGGTCTCTCTCTCTCTCTCTCTTCCATGTGGCTGCATCTGCATCTGTGTTGACCACTAACCCGCCTGCCGTCTGGATACCTCACCGGGACTCTCCTGGACTCACCTTGACTCACCTTCTTGCCTATTAACATCAACAATAATAATAATGATAATAATGATCTAATATGATAATAATGATGATATTATTATTAATATTAATATCATTACTATCACCTATGATATTTTTATTTGTCGAAATTGAAAAAAAAACTTTACGCACTTGTGCACACACACACACACACACACACACACACACACACACACACTTGTGTACAATTATGTGTGTATATATATATATATATATATATATATATATATATATATATATATATATATATATATATATATATATATATATATATATATACACGTATATATATGCATAAAACACAAATACATTGAAAACTCAGGATCCCAAGCAAATTGAGTGGCTCTGGGAGGTTCGTGAGAGAAAGCGTCAGATGGACCGCACCAACAACTACAGAAAGCTTCAGAAACTCGTAAAGGATGGCGACTCGCTCCCTAACCATTATGTCCTTCAGGATAAGTTTCAGGTGGAAACTTTCCTTAAATATGGACAATTTGGCCTCAGTAGCAGAAGTATCGCCCGCTTGAAGGCTGCCAAGGAGCGGGAGATGAGGGTTAGTATTTATCTTGATGCACAGTTTTAGGTCAGGGAGGAACTGGAAACATGTTTGGTTTGTTGCTTTTTCCAGTTTATATTGGACTCATTTTATGCAACATTGTGTACCATGTGTTTTGGTTTCTTATTTAACTTCTCTCTGATTTGCTTCTTACCACATATTATGCCATACACCTATATACATAATTCAATACATGCTACAATATTTATGATATTGACTTTTCAGCACTATTTCCCTTACACTAAAAATACTAATTTTGGAATGCTCAGATTGTGTTTTGAAGAGACACAATACCTAATGCATATATCATAGTGTTACACACACACACACACACACACACACACACATTGATTTTTCAGGAATAGAATATTATATTTTATATGTCTCTCATATCTCACTTATCAAAGAATTTTAATTTCTCATATGTTCAAAGTGTTGATATAATTTTCTAATGATCTCTTTTGCCTACGATATTTATTGATTATGTTAATTTTAAAAGGCTTACTCCTCATTTTATACAACTTTTGTCATTTGATTTATATGAATACTTTAATAGACTATATTATCTTTATCTTTGTAAATATTGGATTTCTTTACCTTTTTAGACAGACTACCGTCAAAAGTACAGTAAGCAAAAATGGACCATAATGATTGTAAGTCTGCTGAGGATGCCCTGGGCACACAATCATGTAATTGATGTAAACAAGTAGCCTCGCCAACCCCTGTGCAGGGTTGTCCGCCGTCCATTTTTCATGTCCCTCCCCAGTCTCCAGAAAAAAGAAAAAAAAATATATATATATATATATATATATATATATATATATATATATATATATATATATATATATATATATATATATATATATATTTTTTTTTTATTAGTTAAAGTCAAATTGACAGGACTAAGAGAGTGAAGACTGAGCTGCTTGATAAAGATAATCATATAATGGAGACTGCATTGTACAAGGTGTAGTGAAACATGGGATCTTTATAAAAGCTATTTTTTTGCTATGGGAAATGTGCTTGATCTCTTGAACTTATGACGGCATTATAGTGGCCTACAGCTTGCAGTTACGATGTGAGTCATGTTAATTTTATGAGAGCCATTCATGTGGTGTGGATGCCATGCAGGAGCTTTGGTTGTGAGACGGCGGACGTACCTCAGCTCAGCCACAGCTCATCACGAACACAAAAGCTCACCATGTGAATCCCACTCCTCCTTCCTTTTTCACTCTTTTCTAAATATTTTTCTAATGTTTTTCCCTTTGTTTCTTTTTGTTTGTTTATTTGTTACATGACACAGAAGGGTTATTTTTTATTACATGATTATTTTATATAACTTTTTTGTATTTTTTATCTTTTATGCATGAATATTTTTAAAGCATTCATATTTCTGCAGTTTATTTTCTTATGTAATACACTATTTTCCTTAAGTTTGTTACTCATACTTTTTATTTTTGCATGCCTTGCAATTTATGCCCCACCTTCACCTCCACCATCTTCACCGTCACCACCTCACGACTGTAGCGCCAACGCATGAGGAGGAACGCTCAGAACTTCACGCTTAAACCAGAAGTCCGAGAAAAAATAAGAAATGAAATTGAATCTATGTTGAGAAAGAAAAATCAACGGATGAAGAGAGATGTGCTAGTCCTTATTCCTAATAAGATACATGATTATGACCTTTGGAAATGGCACAGGCGTATATTAAGAGAACAGAAAAAAATTGAAGAGTGGCTTGAGGATGTCAGGATGGTATGTCCAGGTTGATGGCTTCAACTCCCCCAATGCTGATAAGTAGAGGTGTGCGGTGCTCCTGACATGCATAAACATTTAATGAGCTGCAGTACTGGTAGAAAATGTATGGTAACTTTTCACAGGAATTGTTCTCCCACCTTGCAAAAGTATTGTACGCATTGCTAACTTAACAAGATTGTATCACAGTGCTGACTACATGTAGTAATTGATGCCATTTTGTTGACTAATTTTTATCTCCTGCTGTATACTTTGTTATGTTTCATCTGACACAACACACTAATTCAGAAATTTCATGGAGATTGATACTTATGACTTTAACTTTTCACTGATTTGTATTAAAAGCACAAGGTCCAAATTTTTCCTATATATCATATTAAGGTTAAACTTTGACATGTAAAGATATCACTGAATTAGTCATTTGTAAACTGTTACTTTGATGTGGAGCCTCAGTGTGGTGGTTCACTCTCTTTTTCCTACAGGGTCGCAGGGGAGCTCCGGGCCTGAAGGAGGGTTATCGCCTCATGACCTCAGTGGCTGTGCCAGTGTTTGACCGGAAAAAGACTTCGGTAAGTGCCCAACCTCTTTATTACAGCAGACCCTACTGCCATATTTGTACAAACTGTGAATATAACTGTGACTCTGGAAACTGCAGCAGATTAAACATTAAGTGTACATTACCACTTGTGATATTTCAAAAGTTATAGCTAATAATGAATATTGCTGGGTATGGTAATTTTATATAAAAGTATATAATCTAAGCACATTTGATGAACTATGGGCAGTATCACAAAAGCTTGGCTTGTGTCACTTCTGCTGGTTTGTTCTTCCCTTTTTCCCAGCATGAATGTCATGTGATAGCCTGGCAGGGCAATCTTGGCCTCTCAGACCCCTGCCCTTAACCTGCTGCTGAATGAGACTCTGCAACCTTAAACCATTTTGTGCATGTCATTCTTTAAACATTTATTTTCACCTTATGATGCTAAACTTTGATTCATATTAAATTCCTTAATTGCGTATACATGCATAAGTGCACCTTTTCTGCATTGTATTTCTCTTGTGCATATGTAACTTCAGTGCTATAGATACTTCTTTTCCATACTGTCCCTCTGCCATACCATCAGGAGCCAAGTTGTCCCCAGAGAATCGTCAGGGAGGTACCCGCCGTCCTGATCCTTTTCCACTCCCTCAAGGCCATATGTGATCTTTTTATGTCTGTTTTGTTAAGTTTATTATTTATGCTGCAGTTCCCCTGCTTCTTAACCATATGTTATCATACACATTTTAAGGATTATTTTGGCTGCAACAGCAGCATTTCCTTCCTCCTCCTCTTCCTCCTCCTCCTCCTCCTCTCCTCCTCCTTTCCTCCTCCTCTCCTCCTCCTCCTCCTCCTCCTCCTCCTCCTCCTCCTCCTCCTCCTTCCCTTGGTCTTCACTCTTTTACCCAGTTTAATTCTCAGATGTTTTCAGGCACATAATGCAATCACTCCTAAATGGTCTAATTTCCAAACCTTTTATTTCCAACACTGCAGAACATCACCGAGAGAGTATTGGTCAATGAGTCCGTTTGGGTGTTAAGGAAGAGAGAGGTACTGATATGTCTGTTTCTAGAATAAAATAGAGTATTCTGTAAAATGCAACCATTAGAAATCTCTAGAAATTTGCAAGGAAAAAGTAGCCTGCTAGAAGTTGCATAGCAAAAGTGAAATTTGCTGACAAGATTGGCGCTGTTTTTCAACTTTTGGAGTGAGGAATCTGAATGCAGAGTTCCTATGGGATTGAACAGTGTAAGCAGTTTATAATAGAGTGACCTTCAGGTTACTAGAGTAGGCTGGTTGGTTCCCCAAACACCAGCCACTAGACTTTCCTTAGCTTCTACCTACTAGCTGACACACTCAGGCATTGTCAGATGTAGATCATTAGAAATATTTTTGATCTCCTAGATGCTTCACGCCTAGCTGGTGTTGTGGATTCAGTAATGTAGTTACTCCCCATGATGAGGCAGTGCTGATTCAAGTTGCTGAGATTTTGGTCAAGTAGAGTATCAGTGGTCAGTAATATGTGTCACTGGTCTGTTCAATATCTATAAGCAAACCAATGAGCGAGGAAGAGCAAGTCATGGTGCCAAGCCTTTCTGGCTCAAGCTCGCTCATAGGCAAGCCTGTCACCCTTTCTCTTGTGACTGTCGTCCATAATAGGTTTTCATTTCTTTTAATTTCGTTATTATTTTAAACGACGTTTCAAGTTACCCAATTTGATCCAACAGAGAGGATTTCTTGCTTAGATTTTGCAGACATTTTTGTGTGTGATGCAAAAGTCTTGGGAAGTAGAGTTTTTAGTGCTTACACATGCACATTTTTTTACCTGTTGTGTTAGGCCATCCTTTATATGTAGAACACCAGAATCTGTTCACAGATTGCAGTGACAAGATCATCCGCCATACATTATCATGCAGTTTTGGCTTTTTTGCAACCCTTTCCAAATGTTTATTTTGTTCATTGATTTGCTATTTATTTATTTTTTTAATATTCCTCTCCTTCCTGGTGATGGATATATTATATTAACACCTCTGCCGTTTCTCGTCCTCAACTTAATTGTACAACAGGTGACATTTGGCACCCTAAGGAGCATCGTAAACAAACACTATGAATTTCTTCCTCAGGGACAGTAAGTTGCACTGAGACTCAAATTATTTTCCTCTGCATGTACGTACATAAACACTTCAAAAAATTTGCTCCTGGACAAAGTGTATCTTCTCAGCAAGTGAGTCCCTGTTCACCATTCTGTCTTAACATGTTCAAAACATCCCTAGCATCTCCTTCTTTGCAGATGAAGACTGCCAACCTGCTTGGCGTGGCGGGAACAGATGTCCCTATACGGGAAATTGAAAAATTGGTGCCCCCTTACAAGGTAGATACATATTTTGGTTTTCATGTAGCTAATTCTTCCTTGATATTTTCTTATTTTAGTTTTCATGTAATTCTTCCTTGATATGTTCTTTGTAATAACCAACACATGGGCACTTTGTGATTCTTTTACTACTTAAATCTTCCTACAGCTTGGAGTCAATGGTTACTCCTTCATGGTCAACTCTAATGGATATGTGCTGTATCATCCAGACCTGAGGCCAGTGGTGAGTCCCTTGGAACTTAAATATATTTTCCTTGTCTTGACTGAAACATAAAGGAATATATGGATTCATGTCTTGACAACGAATAAGAAGAAATTATTCTGAATATTTTGACTGCTTATCAAATATATTTAGTTAGATAGTCTTACTACAGGATAAGAATAAGCAAATTTTCCATAGGTTATAGATACTTTCATTGTTAGATAAATATTTGTCAGTTTGATAATCAACATTTTAGGGCTTGCTTGCAGTTGTACCTGGACCCAGTGCTCTGTTGATGAAAAATTGATTGTTACTTTGGTAGCATCATCATAAAAATCCATCCACTCCAGCTTGGGTTAGGAACAACAACTGCATAGAAAGGAGAATTTGACCTAAGAGTGTCAATAAAACCCTGATTTTAGTATTACTGAATTATGATTTCAGGTTTTGGTTTTATGTTATGACCTACAACATAAAGGAAATTCCCAAAAAATATAGTGCATAGTTCAATTTGAAGAATAAGGTTAGGGAAGTATTTCTAAGATGCTGTGGTTATCGTGAATACAGCCCAATCTTGTACTTTGCGGATATGTTTTTTATTTTTTTATTTTTTTAACCACCGAAAAATATTAAATAGCATCCTATAAATGTACGTGATTGCTGCAAACTTTACTTCTTTTTTTTAATGTCTAACAAAGCAAAGCTATGTGAAGCAGGAGCATGACTTACAGGCTGTAATGGGTCTAACCCACAGCCAGTAGTCACCTTATTTGCTCCTCTACCAAAAACAGATGATTTTGGTGTGTAAAGAGAAGTTGAGTGCCTTGCCAATCATGATCACTCTGATGATGCATGGCTGGTTAAACAAAATTTAATATAACTGTAAAAGGAAGGCGAAATGTTATGAAAAATGAAGAGGGGGAAATGTCCGTACCAGTTGAGCTGTCCACTGTATATCCTTCATACACGCTTTTCAGTGGTTTGTTCTTTGTGAGGCAGTATGCCAATCTTATTAATGCAAAGTATGGGATGGACTATATTCCTTGTTCCCACATAGTATATCTATAATATAAAGGGAATGCTCAGTAGTATTTGTTGGCACTCCCTGTGTACCTCTTGGACCTTTTTCTTGTGTTATATTATCCTTGGTCAGGGAAAACTGTGCTTACTCCCAAAAGAAAACAATAATCCAAACAAAGAGCATTCCTGAGTAATTTGATACAAAGGTTTTCAAGTAACTGTAAGTGTAGTAAGCCCTCATCTTATCACTCAGTTTGGGGTATAATGAATTCCAAGCCTTCTTAATGATTACATGAGAAATCAAGCAAGTGGTAAGAGGAAAACAATTAGAAAAGTCTGATACTGAGTTGATAAGCAGAGAACATTATTCAGTGCCTCTGCATTTCAGCACACACTCATCTATTCACTTATTGTTTGCATTTTGCATTTCATACATCACATTTATTTCATTCTTCATTCTGTCAATTATATGTTTTACACAGATGTTTCAAAACATGCTTATCAGTAATATTTTTTGCATCCTTTACCTTTCCTATTCATTACACCTTTATGTTCACATAAATACATGTTGCAAGATCAGTGCATCCATCCCTAAGTTTCCTCAATTTATCAACCTGTCATAGCACCTGTAATTTCCTTTCTTTGCACTATTTAGGTTTCTTCCTCACCATATCATTTACCTTTCTTTCCAAATGTGGCACCTAAATGTTTGAAGTTCTACACTCAAGAGCTTCACCATAAGCTTTTAGTCTTTGGTTCAATAAATTAATCTAAATTTGCTTCTTTGTCACAAGCTTGAGGAGTCACTCTACACCTGTGAGTGCATTATTCATTTCTCATGAAACTTTATGTACTCACTATGGTTGTTGAAGGTACTTACAGAGGGAGGTCAGAAGAGGGCCAGGAATGCATTAAATAATTAGCCAAGAGGAAGAATAAATCAAAACCAGCTATGCAGCCAAACCAAATGAATAATGTGAATACTCCACTCTGCAGTGATCAGAAGAGATAATACATATTCACATGATTCAAAGGGTTAATGTAGAATCCGCTGCTCTTGTAATTTAGACTGGAAGCTGTCGCTTATTTTGTTGGGAACTTTTTTTTCTTGTGACATTTTAAATCTGGACCCCTTCCATGCTTAGCAAATATGAATAAAGAAATGAAACGCTGCTAAAAATTACCCTTAATTATATTGTATCAAACAGAATATTGATATGTTATAGATATACTATATATAAAGGTAGAATACTTAGTTAACTAAATAGGTATTTCAAACTTAAGGAGATAGCAATAAGTGAGTGGTCCTTTACTTCATGCTGTATGTTAGAACCCTGAAATTTTGATGGCAGTTATTTTTGTTTGTTTAGATTCCCAAACCTTTTAGGTGTGGAAAGTGATACTTAATGCTTATATGGTTGTCATGTATTCATATCCTCCTGCTACTCTTTTCTTTCTATGTTTCTCTCTCCCCTAGCACCAAGAATCAAATGCTGAGGTACAGAGGAAATCGTGAGCTAGAAGTACATGGGTAGCACATCACATTGTCACCTTGTGGAGACAGGGCACCTTGTAAACCTTGCTCAGGGTTCAGACACTTGCTTGTTAGCAATTAAAGGCCTTGGAGCCCTGTCGACACAAGAAGAAGCACCACCAAGCAATTATTGATGAGATTTTCACATGTTATTACTGATCTTTCTTTAGTTTTGTAAATATATATATATATATATATATATATATATATATATATATATATATATATATATATATATATATATATATATATATATATATATATATATATATATTTGTACAAAAGAACAAATTTAAGCAGTACCATTTCAAACTTGGTGGTGCTCTGCATGGAGTGAGGCATTTTTAATCACGCATTCACACAGATGTATACACACACACATATTCACACACACACACACACACACACACACACACACACACACACACACACACGGCACAAGGCCCGGTAGCTCAGTGGATAGAGCGTCTGCCTCACAACCAGAAGAACCGGGGTTCGATTCCCGGGCCGGGTGAAGATAATTTGGGTTTATCTTCTTTCACGTGTAGCCCCTGTTCACCTAGCAGTGAGTAGGTACGCGACATCAGGCAAGGAGTTGTGACCTCGTTGTCGCGGTGTGTTGTGTGTGAGCGGTCTCAGTCCTACCCGAAGATCGGTACTATGAGCTCTGTGCTCTTCCGTAGGGGAACAGCTGGCTGTCTCGAGAGAGACCCGCAACAGACCAAGAGGTGAATTACACGCACAAAAGCTCCGGTGGCTCAATTGGCAAGAGCACCGCGCTGCCAGGCTTCACGGTCAAACAGGCGGCGGTTCGAGCCCTGCTCAGGCCGGATTCTTTCCATTGAGTAGGAGTGGTTACTGTCCTCCCTTGAGCAAGGGGGAAGGGGTGTGTGGTGTGTGAGGTCCTGGCAGTACTCAGAGATCGACGATAATGAGCATACACTTGCTCATGTTGGGAGGGTACCTGCTGGCGAAAGCGAGTCCGACTCGTGATCAGGCCGTGGTGAATTACACACACACACACACACACACACACATACACACCACTGATCGGCTGAAGTGTGTACGTAGCTGCTCTGCCTGTAGTCACTTACCTGGTGCAAAAGTGTGCAGGACTGCTTTTGTGAATGATTCTCCTGTCTCCAAAAAATAAACAAAGTAGACTTTTCCATGAGTGAAAGGTTTAAAGTGATAAGATTATTAGCATTGAAAGGGAGTACTCCGGAGAGACCCTTGCTTGTCCCAGGAACTAGTGATGGAAGATATAGCTCAGTAGAAAAAATAATGGACTTCTTGGCATCACAGCAGAATATGGAGTCTTAGTGAGCTATAGAACAAGAGAAATACATTGTCTATGTAACTAGCTACTTCACTGTAAAGAAAAATGTAGTCTGGAGTCTGATAAAGAAAAGGTTTGGTTGAAGGGATGCTTAGAAATATTTTATAGGATGGAGAAAGATATAACAGAGCTGAGGGAAGGCTCTGATGAGCTAAAGAACTTTGATTCATCTCCATTGTCATGTGCTGTTGCTTCTTCAGTGATGACTGCCGAGTAGCCACCCTCAATGAGACTCACAAAGGACTGTTCAAGTGACAGGTGTCTCAAAGTTGAAGATCTAAGAGACTAAGCCTAGAGAAGAAAGGAGTTTCCAATAATAAGAGTGGGAAATTATTAAAAAAAAAAATATATATATATATATATATATATAAACACTGTATATATATATATATATATATATATATATATATATATATATATATATATATATATATATATATATATATATATATATATATATATATATATATATATATATAAGTACATGAATATGTAAAGATTTTTTAAGGTAAATATATGAAAAGATATAGAGAATAATTATTGCAAAAAGGAACCTGAAATTATTCTTAAAATGTTGGTGCCACTGGTTAGGCCTTACCTAGATTATGCTGTTCAGGTTTGGTGCCCTAACTGCAGAGAGAATATTGATTCCCTCAAATAATCACAGAGATTCAAGGACTTTAAAACTTCTCATACAGAGAAAAACTAAAAAGTCTATCCGACATTCTTTAGAAAGACGTAGACGGCTTGATGATTTTGTTGAGTTTTCCAAAGGACCAAGGGGATTGAGCTGGATGATGTAGATGAAATACATTATTAAAAACATGTCCAAAGATGCATTAATGTGTATAAATTTGATATATTCTGGTTCAGAAGCTAGTTCACGTAGCGGATGAGTGGAACAAACTGAGCAGATATGTAGTTCATGCAAATTGACTAGTCTGAATGAAGGTTAGATATGTTTATTGGTGGGGAGGGAAATTGGTGAATAATCCACTCTCAAGAGCTGCCACTTGTAGGCAGTCTGGCCTCTTGTAGTTTCCTTATATCCTTGTGTATCATTGTTTATAAGGTTGAAGGATGGAAATGCAGCTGGTGCTTGCAATATCAGTGCAGAGTTGCTCAAAGCTGGAGGTGCAGCAATACTTCATGTGTTGTATTCAGTCTTGACTGCCGTATGGCAATATGGTATCACTTTTAGGCTACTCTTGACTGAAAGAGGAGGCTGATCATCTCTATCTGGAAAGGAAAATGGGACTATCAGGACAGTAACAACTACTGCAGTGTTGTACTGCTCAGTGACCCAGACAAGGTACTTGCCCATCTATTGCTCACATGTATGCACAGCCAACTGCTGAAATTGCAGAGACTTGAGCAGTCATGATTCAATCCTGGTAATATGACAACTGACCATGGCCTAGCATTTTGCATTCTGGTGGAACACCCACTTGAATTTTGACTAGGAATGCTTGCAGCTTGTGTCAATCTCAAGAAGGCATCTGAATCAGCTCATTGTGATGCGCTCTGGGATTGTCTGTTACTTCTGTTATTCTAGATGGCAAGGCAGTGTGCCTCCTGGTGTATGCCTCCATTTTTTTATTGGTTGAATGAAAGTATTGACCAGGAGAGCAGCCCCAGAAGAAATAATCCAGGTGAAAAGAAGTTTATAAGGTCAATGAAATGAAAGTAGAAATGGAGACAGGATAACATGAACACTAACATAACTCCTGTATGCTACATATAGGAGGTAATGACAAAGTATTTAGTCTAGAAAGCCAGCATTTGGCTGCCACTTGAGCATGACTCAGGATGTGGTAGAAAAGTATGTGTTCCAGCTGATCATCTCTAATTGCTGAAATGGAGCTTCATGCTCCTTCCTTCCTAATGATGGAGGAATATCTTCATCTATTCCCCTTTCCACATGCCAGTCACAGTATGATAAATACTGCTCTTGCTGGTCATTTATATTTGTCAGTATTTACAGCTACTCAAAATTCACTAACTTAGTACTTTATTTTTCACAAGATTCTTTTTCCTGAAAAGTTAATTGCATGTAAATATACGAAGTAAACAGTTGATGCACATCATAATCTAGTTCTTAGTTTGTGGCTTTATCACACCTCTAGCAGTCATCATCAAGTACTGAAATGCATTGACTGACAGCATAAACAAATTAAATATGTGAATAACAATTACATTGCATGAATAATCACTTAACAAGAGAGCACTTTTATTGTTGCTAATTGTAGCACATGTTGCCAGCTTACTTTAGTAAAATATGTCAGATATATGAAACAGAGATTCTAAATTTAGAGAAAAAATGCAGACTTTTATATATATATATATATATATATATATATATATATATATATATATATATATATATATATATATATATATATATATATATATATATATATATATATATGTGTGTGTGTGTGTGTGTGTGTGTTGTGTGTGTGTGTAATATATATATATATATATATATATATATATATATATATATATATATATATATATATATATATATATATATATATATATATATATATATATATATATATATATATATATATATATATATATATATATATATATATATATATATATATATATATATATATATATTTTTTTTTTCAGCTAAAAAAAAAAGGAGAAATAAAACGTAGTGCATAGCAATGGCAAATCACATTAAGAAGTCTAATGGCAGATTGCCCTAACCCACGTTTCTGTGGACTCATTCAGCACGAGTGTATGGCATTGTCATACCTGTGCAGAATGGCATAGACTTGTATCTTCAAGTCACTTGTGCTCCTTGTCTTACTTTATGACTATGGGACATGCATGCTGAATAGTGACTTGAACAAACTGATAATAGATGTTACACAGAATCATGGGGTATCACTGGAAGGATCATTTCAAATTGGCAATCACTCACTGAGACTGAATCGAGGATCATTATCTACAAAGTTCTTGAAAGCCAGCTGCATACAGCTCTATTGGCATGTGGCAAGCCACCCAGAAATTGACCCTGCTCACTGAATTGTTTTTCTAAAAGACAATCATGACAATCCCAAGGGGACTCTCACAAAGCTCATGCTTAGAGTAAGTTGATGGATCCTGTCATGAGGTACTTAAGATGGGAGTGGGCCCCTCATGGAAACTTGCTCAAAACGACCCTTGGGGATGATGTCACAGGTTATGTGATTCAGCACACCAGCTGCACATGTCCTTATTGACTGATTGATCTCATATTTTCCTACAACAGAGTGATATTATATTCCCATAGTAACTTACTTTCAATATGCATCAAAACAGTAATGGACTCCATTGGCACTGCCATCAAAAGAATACTGGTAGTTTTGTACATTATCAATAGTTTGTTAATTCAAAATGAAAGGGACTGACCTTTTTTTGTTTATTAATGCTCACAATTTACATATACATTTAAATCTACTTAATCTACGTTATTAAAAGGGTGTAATTTCTATTAGATAGTCATAAATTATGATTTTCCACATTAACATAAATCAGTTTGCCTGTGATGCAAGGCTTCCTTGTCTTAGCTCCTTGCTGCTGTTTTTTGTTTTATGGCTTTATTTACTTAGATATGTTTTTTTTTGTAGTCATGTATTTTGTTTTCGTTTTTATTCTTTTCAACGAAAATGGCTTATATTTCATAAAACTTTTTTTTTGTTGTTGAATAATCATTACCAGTCCTCGCTTTCACTTTTTCATCCTACTTCCAACAGTTTCAAGACATCCTTAAGCCCAACTATAACAGTGTTGACTTTGCTGAGGTGGAGCTGACTGACTTTGATTCTGATCCTCGAGGCAACAAATCTAAGCTCCTTGAGGTAAGTCCGAACTTCCTCCCCTCCTCCTCCTCCTCTTCCTCTTCCTCCATGGATAACAATCTTATTCAAGTGATCATGCATTATGAAATATTAAACAACCTGTAACACATATTATGAAAAACTCATCTAACCATCAAATGCCAAAACTAAGCTTCTGATTTTGTCAAATGCAGGGAATAAACACATATGAACAATTAAAAAGTAGCTCAGATTATATGGAATTAGTTATTCATGCTATGTTTTAGCACTTACTATGTACCTATTTTGGCATCCTGAGATCCAAGGCATTTTGATGATTTATTTTATTTTATTTTTTTTTAATGATTTTACTTATTTCCAGATTTTGATAAACTCATTATGATATACTTAATAGTTGCTGCAAGGTAAAGACAACTCAAAATGACATTTTTCAGTATTCACCATTGTTGAGTAAGAGTGGTGAGTTCTTTTCATGGATAATAAATACTGTTAAAGCTTCATGAAACAATTCTCTTCTTTCCACGGTGAATGAAACAGATGACTGCAGGGAGAGATTATAATAGCAAGGTATTTGAGGGCTAAAGCAACCCACATAGATCAAAAGGCAGTCACATTGAATTGTAAATTGGTACTTTGGTGCTTCCCTCTTCGTATTAGGAGGCTGCTTTTTGCCTTAAAGGGTAAAGGGTATTACTGCACTTGTGTATTTGACAGCGTATATAATGTGTTTTTTTTCAAATTTGTAGCTTCTGGTTGCAGTACTGTTATATATACCTATGTGTGCCTTTGAAGTATGAAATTATTCTACATTGTTTGTGAACTAATGTAATGAAGAAAATTTATGCTAAAATTATATAACAGATAATGCATAACCCTGCCTTGGTCACCACCTTTGTCTACATATATTTATAGTTAGTCTTTGACCATTGGTACTCTCTCTTCATCAGTCTGCAACTACTTTGTTCCTTCTGAATGCAAATACCAACTATTCCTTTCACCCATAACTACAATCCATCTTTTTTCTTCATGTTGTGGTCTGAGTAATAGTGTGTGTAGTTGTGGAGTGTAGCCCATTTAACTAGGCAACATTTTCTCTTTTAACAACGTTTTCATTTCTTTTTTCTGAGATTTAACCACCCCACCTTGTGCATGTGTGAAACGGAAAGTTGACAGTGCCATCAACTGCTAACTTATATCCTCTTGCAGCTCCGTCGGGATTTGGTGAACCAGGAGGAAAGGGAACTAGAGCTGAATGTCAAAATCCATCTAGATAACATGGTAAGCTCGGATGGTCTCTGATGTTGAAAAAATTTACCTACATAAGTGCAGTCATCGACTTGACATTTTAATCACTTAAAACTGAAAACACAAAAGTATATGTAAAACGAGTATACTCACACACTGCATGTCTGTCTACTATTGTCTTCCTCAGAAACGTGTGGTTCAGAGGAGGCAGAGGTACTATACACAGAAGATCAAGGGAACGCCCTTCAGTTTGGGTATTGCTGTGCCTGAGGGGTATGGCAGGTACAAGGTGCATGGCCAGATCGAGTTGTCACGAGCAATTCAGGATCCTAGGCGAACTGATGGTGAATACACACTGTGATTTACTTTTCTTTATGGATATTCCCTGTAATAATTAATGTAGATATAAATTATTGATATCTACAATTTAAGTTTTCATCTTATGGTTTCTTGTGTTTTAGCCATGGCTCACTTCTCGACTGGCAACTGGACTCTCCATCCTGACTGGTGAGTGATAAGCAACATCATCAGCTATTGCTACTCCTCTGTAGGGCAAAGACGTCTCCCAACATTCTCCATCCCACCTTATTTGATACCGGTGTACAATCCTTCCTCATACTTTATGAGAATACAGGTGGCATGTTGCTTGGAATGAGAGAGTAAAACACACAGAAAAGCATTAACAATAGATATGTTGGGAACACTCCACCTGGTCTGCATATTCCCCCCTTCCCATTTTTACCAACATTCCTCCTTAATTTTTTGGCCCAGAACCCAATAATTTTGTTTACTTTTGAGTCTGCTTTTGATTTTCCATTTTGCCTCTACAGGAAATGGAGTTAGTAATGATGAAGCTGGATCTAATTATTTTGTGATGTGTGTAAAAAAAATCACCAAAGTGGATTATGCATTTTTTCTTCTGCTTGATTTCTCAGGGTATACTGTGAATACAAGTATGACCAGCATCAGGAGGATCAGAGTCCAGAAGGCCTAATGAAGGACTTCCTTTCCCGTGCACAAAAACCCAACTGGAAGTGGCGTTCCACTCGTACCCGCCCACCGCCTGAGCCCACCACGGGTCAAGCCCAGTGTAAGCACTTTTCTTCTACCCTATTAATTTTGTTCATGTCTGTTGGGTAAATCAGGAAATGATGTCCAAGGTGTCAGTGAATGAAAAGGGTGACTGCTGAGGTCTGAGTTTAGTCCTGCCAATAGAAAACTATTTTTTATTGCCAATGTTTTAGTTGGAAATCAGACATATGCTAGCCATAACTCTAGTTTTGATTAACACTATTCTATTAGAAAAAATAGCATCCTTATAAAAATTGTTTTTACTTACACCTGGATGACAGCCAAATGGTACCATGAACTTCTATGCAGTAAAAGTTGTAGACTAAAAAATATCAAGATTGATTGGACATTTTCATGCTACAGTTAACCGTCATGTATCGTGTGGGTGATCAACAGTCTCCTACCTTGGTACTTGTTCCTTTTACAGTAAAGGGGACGGATTCCATTTAGAAGCCATAATTTACTGTCTCTATTCTTTATCATAAAACAGTTTTGTTTTACTACATACAGTAATGTTTTCATTTCAATTGGTATTTTGTTATTTCCTTCAAAATCATCTGCAGCATATTCAAGAAGTTGTGTCTTCATAACTTGAATATAATTTTTTGCCTGAACTTTACACATACTTTTTGTAAAGGGTGATTTTGTAATTTTTTGCATAATGTACTTCACTTATATGTATAGCTACTCTAATCTGCTTTCAGACCAGCAATGGAAACCTTCAGTGGCAAGCGATGACAGAAAGGAGAATTATTTTTGTGAGTATACCACAAACAGAGTTAAAAGTAAAGTCTAGAATGTCCACTAAGCTTTGGGTTTCAGGGGCAGTGATTTTGTTGCCATCACCTCTTTCCTTTGTTTGAGAATGAAATTTATCTTACTAAAATCTCATGTATTACTTTGCCTCTCTATTTTTTTTGGTGCATTATATGTATCCAGTTTAGTACTGATTATATCAAATGCATTATACTGCCTGTCTGATTTGTAGTAGTCATCTTCAACATTTTTAATATTTTGGCTATTAGGAAAATATTGAGAAATAACGTGTTGTAAAATTTTTCTTGCAGGTGACAAGGATTTGGTGCAGTCACTTCTGTTTGATGCCCGTGCTACTAACGTGTATTCAAACACCGTTAAAATGGAAGATAAAATAGAAGGGAAGAAGTAAGTTTGCTTTTTTGAAGTATTGTGCCAATGTTTTATTTTACAAATTTTGTTGCATCAGAAAGTTTTGACAGGATAAAACAAATAGTACCAGAAAAGTGTAAAGAGGAGTCAAGGGAGCACATAACTTGTCATACAGAAGTGAAGAAGTACTTTTGCTCTCATATCAACAGGCTAGTTAGGGGAGGGCTAGTATATAAGTACAGAAAGTTCAGAAGTAATGGAGTAGGAATAAGGTAAAAAAGCAACCAAAATATAACTGAAAGAATATTGAATAGTCACTCTGAGTTATTTCCTTTGTTTCACAGTAATATTTACCTTGCTAAAGTCTGGCATATTACTTGCTTCTATAATTTTACAAGCCAGTGATAGATAGCATTGCTGTTAGGGAAGCTATCAAATACATGACAGGTCTAGTTAATAATCAAGGGTGAGCAACTGCCATGTTTGAGTAGATTGTTTTAGCTTTGCTGATGAGATAATTTTGTAGTCACTTTTTAAACCAACTACTGTAGTGATGGGTAAGTAATAGGTGTTATATATTATTATAATGGACAGTGGTCTTAGAGAGATAGAGAAAGGTGGAAGCTCTTCTGCCGTGGCCATCCCCTGGTGGGAGCTCCAAGGAGCAGGCGTCGATGAAATGATGATGATGATGATGGTCTTATAATACACAAGGCTGAGGCTCAACTATTTCTACCTGTACTTTTAGAAAATAAATCTACCTGGAACACTAGGATATAAAAGAATAATTATAGATTGTGGTGTGTAAAGAGCTGTTGTAGCATGTGATCAAAGAAGGGAAAAAATAAAGAAGAGGGAAGTGATTTGTATATGTGAAGATTGTAGGGTTGATGTGATGGGAGTTTGCATATCAAAGTAGCTGCACTTTTGTTTTGTAAAATATATCATGGCACAGAACAAATTAGTATGTCAGTGAAGGGAGGAGGGAGGGATTTGTGCATTAGTTGATGAAGAAAGAAATGTATGAATGAGACTAAGCATGTCTACATATTTGTAAACTCAAATGTGATGATAACTCAGGTAGTGATAGTAGCTGCCTCTGTGTGCCTCTGTGCTATACAGTGACAAGAGAATCAGTTTTGGGGAGTAATGAACTTAGTTTGGGAAAACATATAGTGATGGAGATGGAAATAGGAGAGTAAATGAGGGCCAAGACAGCAGCATGGTGAAGGATTAATGTACTTCATCAATGTAAAAGTCAGCTCGCTTTCATTGTTAGGCATCCACCAGTGAAAAAAGGCAAGCATTACTGAATAAATATTAACAATAAAAATTAAATACTAACTTTAGGTTAGAATTATCAGATAGAGCAATCCCTTTATCATGGAAAAATCATTAGTGGATACAAGTAGTGAAAATTACTGAAGCTTGGACTCTATTTTCCCTTGCATGTGACTTACAAGCCACTAATATATCTATACATTTCTCCACATCATACATCAAGGATAATTCCATCAATCATTCTCTCTCTTTGTCTCTCTCTTGCTCTCTTTTCTCTTCTCTTCTCTTCTCATCTCTACTCTTCTCTCTCTCTCTCTCTCTCTCTCTCTCTCTCTCTCTCTCTCTCTCTCTCTCTCTCTCTCTCTCTCTCTCTCTCTCTCTCTCTCTCTCTCTCTCTCTCTCTCTCTCTCTCTCTCTCTCTCTCTCTCTCTCTCTCTCTCTCTCTCTCATACATAACATATATTTTTAAGGTAGCCTTACCCTTTATTAACCCCATAACATGCACCTGTGTCCTTACTGTATTCCTCCCTAAACTAACTGTACAATTTTCTCACAACCAGTCCAGTGGCGATTTACATATTGCTTTTAAGGTATAGTATTTCTGATAGGTAATTTTTTTTTATATACATATATTCACTTTTGCTCTGACAACTTAGTACAAATGGACTCCATGGTTTCATTAAAGAAAAATTGTGTGGCGGTGGTAAGTGTCTGAAAAGGTAAAGGTGGAAAGGATCTTTTGGCAGCAGTTATTGTTTAGTTTTTTTTATTCTCCAGATATCCATGTCAAATTTTGTTTTATAGAGTCAGGATCCAAATACTTTTGATTATTTAAAATTTATGGAAAAGTTACAACAGCATTCTAAAAATGTCTGTTTCTTTGATTGAAATTTCTAATCATATTTATTGTTAATGTGTAGCAGCTCTTTCTCATGCCAGATGCAAAGAATTACATAATTAAATTACAAAGTTCTGAATTCACAAGTATTTTGGTCCATTGATAAGAATTGAATATCAATCATTGCTGGTGTCACCACAGGAAGATAGATTGTTGGGCAGTAGTCAGTGTCAGGAATGCATAAAAGCAATTCTAAGGCATGCTTTTGTTAGACAAGATACTGAGCTCTAGTGATATATTCCCTGACATGTTTACCCTGTGGAGTATTCTGCTGGCCCTAGTCATGAACCATTAACTTTCGTGAGATCTGTAGACAAAATACTGAGGTCTAACATAGTATTCTCTGAAATTTTTTACCTTATAAAGTATGTATTCACTGCCCTTATTCAAAATTCACTAATGGTGTGCTGGAAGTTTATTACACCAGCTGAAGAAAATATATAATTCATTGCTGCCTCAAAATATTTGCATTGCTGTGTAGGCTGATGAAAAAGAATAAAGTGACAAAGATTTTCATTGGAAAGTGTGTACGTAAACATTTTTCATACAGTCAAATATAGCATATAAAATCCTGTGGAAAGTAAGCTGCTGGCAGGTATTGCTGTGCTTAACAGTACAAAAATTTAGGTCCTTTATGATCGTAGACTGGATTGCTGCTGTGTGTTGCCTCCATTTCAATTATGGTGCAGAATGCAGTTTTGCAGATATTTTATGTGTTATCACCTATGCTTTTTTTGTTTTCGGTATCGATTATGTATTGATATAAGCTGTAGAAAATCCATGATGTGATGATTTGAAGGGTACAAGAATCTTATGTATAGTAGCTCTTGCACATAGACTGTCTGGGGGGTGCTGGAATGTGGAAATATTTGTGTGCGAGTTCATAGACTTCATGTGCATTTCATATTTACTACTTAAAAAATAAGGTAAATGTTCAGAGAGTTGCCCATCTCAAAATTTAATACACTGGCTATTTATTTTGGGCCAAAATATTGTGCTTTTTCATTTGGAGATATTTTTTTTCTTCGGAAACTACATAAAAGTAACATTGCAATTTCATCATCTGCCGCCGCCACCGCAAAATAGCTCGCAGAGGGCTTAGAGTGGGGGAACATATTTAAACTATCCCAACCGAACTTTATGACCTAACAGCTGCGCCCCCCCCTGGACCCCCCCACATGTATATGCGACTTATATCTGCGAGGAGGTATTTCTCGCAACACCGGCTGCACCGCCACCACGGCCGTCGCCAGAGCAGTCAAATATGGCGCGCGTGAACAGTGGTAGCCGTAATTATTTCGTAAAACTAGAGAAGTACAACGGTAGTTGGTAGAACACCGTAGAATTAATCTAACCTTACCAGGCGAGTGTGGGCCAAATTATTGAGAGTCGTACGCTATCCCTCCCACGCCCTGGGCCCACAACACCGCGGCCCGCAAAAAAAAACACTAACTTTAAAAAAATCGATAGCAGTGTTTCTATCAATTTGCGATGCATATATATGGGGTTCAAAATGCATAGAATAATGAGATCTAACCCATGGTTAGGGTGAGAAGTACCGCAGTGAGATGGGCAACTCTGAACATATACCAAAAATAATTTATGTTTTCATTTTATGTATGATGTATCCTTTAATAATCCAGACAACTGACTCTTTGATGTACAGTACCCTCCCAAGTTTAGCGCTATCCGAGTTTCGCGATCCTCGAGTTTTGCGGTTAGTCCTAAATCCTTACCATCCCAACTTTCGCGCATTATCACCCCAACTTTCGCGCTGCTTTGACATGTACGGGTCATGTCTACTTACCATCGGCATCATGCACGCTACCTTAACCCGGTAGCAGCGACAGGCCAAATTTGTGGCTTTACCGTGTAACAGTGACGGGCCAAATTTGTGCCGTGATATAACCCCCCCCAAATAGATGATACATAATCTGATCACAAATGCTTTGATATATATTATGAAATGGTTTGTGTGAGGGGTGATTTTTCTCATTTTTCTCACTTGGAGGGACCATTAAGAAACATGATCCCTGCTGCTACCGGGTTAAAAAGTTGGATCACACTAGACGTTTTCCTCCAAACATTGTGGCTATGGCAAGAGAGAGAGAGAGAGAGAGAGAGAGAGAGAGAGAGAGAGAGAGAGAGAGAGAGACTTATTAACACGTTAATCGTGTTTGAACTTCCTGCCACCTCCTCCCTGTCGCGTTTAGTTCAACTCGGCGCAGCCTCAATACCACGCGAGCCCCTGACTCGAGAGGAGGTGTAGCTTCACTCTGGTTATGAGCCCCTTTCGTGAAGGAGAAAGGAGAAGGGTGTTGGGAGGGAGGGTCAGAAAGGAGAGTCAGGTCAAGGTTTTGGTCGGGACATGACCTGACTCAGGTCAGGTCATGTCCATACCTGTCACACAAACACACAGAAAGTGAAATGAAAAGGATGTGGAGAGGATGGGGCAGAAAGGAGAGTCACATCAGGGCTTTGGTCAAAACATGACCTGACTCAGGTCAGGTCAGGTCCTGACTTGTCACACAGAAGGGGAATGAGAATGGTGTGGGGAGGGAGGGGCAAAAGGAGTTAGATCAGGAATTTGGTTAGGATATGACCTGACTCAGGAGAAGACATGACCTGACTCTCCCTTCTGCCCCTCCCTCTCCCCACCCTTCTCATTTCCCTTTCTGTGTGAGTGTGTGTGTGTGTGTGTCATGACATGACCTGACTCAACCTTCTGCCCCTCCCCCCCCCCCACACCCTCCTAATTTCCCCTTATGTGTGTGATGCACACCCGGAAAAGTTGCTGGTTGCCCAAGCTGCCGCCGATGTGGTGGGAAGAAAAAGGCCCAGTGTGACACCAGCTTACAGACAACCGACAACTCGCTCCTGGATGGGCGTATGGGCGTTGCCAGTAGCCACAACAGTTAGAGGAAAACGGCCAGTTTGGCACCGCCTTAAGGCAGTGAGGCCGCTGATTGGGTGAGCACCGGCAATGGTGTCATCGGACTCCTAGCGAATCACAAGCGTGTTTTCAGAGCTCAGCCAATCGTAAGGCTTCATCTGTGGCTTTAAAACGACCCGTTCTCTCTTCCTGTTTTCTTCCTTTTTCCTAGGTACGTATTTTGAGATAATAAGGGAGTAAAGGAGGAAAAAAAGTGAGCTGCGGGGAGCAGCATGAGCTAATTATAATGGCGCCACTATAAACAATTGCCTGCGCCATGACGGGCTCGGGGCCAACCATCAGGCCCAGATGGATAGTCTACCGGTGCCATAGGCCACATGTTAAAAAAATAAATATAAAAAAAGCGGGTCGGAACAAATAAGCGCTTTTTCAGTGTTTTCATACCTCGAGTTTCACGATCCTTAAGTTTAGTGCTATGCCTTCGGAACGAAGCAAGTGCGAAACTTGAGAGGGTGCTGTACGTCAATTACAAGTACATATGCCTAGTCTATTGTGTGGTCCAACCTTTGTGAATTACACACACACACACACACACATGGGAGTAAGGAGCCGGAAATAATAGAAAATCTTGAAATAGATTGTCCAATGGCGAAGAGTGACCATGCGGTTGTGGAATTTGAAGTATCAGAAAAGAGAATGATTGACCAAAAAGAGGTTCACAAAATTGGGAGAAGCAACTACTGTAAGGCAGACTTTGTTAGCATGAAAACTTTTTTTGAAAATGCAAATTGGAGTGGGCTGTACAAAGCCAAGAGAACACAGGATAAGTGGGAGGAGTTTTTGAAGCTATACAAGAAAGCCGAAAATAGATATGTCCCCAAGGTAACCAAAAGGGATGTTGGTAAAAAGAAGTGGTTTAACAAAAGATGGGAGGCAGCTAGAAAGAGTAAAGAGGTAGCTTGGAAAAGATGGAGGAGATGAAGAAGAATCAACTCGTGGAATGATTTCAAACAAGCAAGGAATGAATATACATACAAAGATTAGAAATGAAGAAAAAAAGGAAATATGAAAAAGATATAATTGGCAAGTGCAAAGACCAACCCAAACTATTCTATAGACATGTGAATGGCAAATTAAAGAATAGAAGAAAAGAAAAACAATCGATAAACTGAAAACGGATGAAACTACATATGAGGACCCAGCAGAGATGGCAGAGGTGATGAATAACAGCCTCCATAGAGTTTTCACAAAAGAAGGAGATTTTGTACAACCCCCGGGCCAGGAAAGAGGAAGGGTTATGCAGGAGATACAGTTAATGGTGCAGGAGGTCAAGGAAAGTTTGAACAAGCTGGATGTAAGAAAGTCGACGGAGCCGGATGGAGTATTAGGGTGGATCTTGAAAGAATGTAGTGACCTACTTGCAGAGAAACTGCACTCCATAATGAGCGCCTCCCTGAGTGAAGGAAAGGTACCACAAGATTGGAAGAGGGCAAACATAGTACTGATTTTTAAGGGAGGCAAGAGAGAGGACCCATTAAATTGCAGACCGGTATCACTCACTAGTGTGGTTGCGAAGATATGTGAGAGACTGGTTAAAAACAGCTGGTCGGATTTCTTAGAAAGTGAGAAAATTAGCAGATTGCCAGTTTGGATTCAGGAGAGGGAGATCTTGCGTCACCAACTTGTTGTGTTACTACTCAAGGGTGACAGATTTAATACAAGAGAGAGAAGGCTGGGCAGATGGAGTGCACCTGGATTTGAAAAAGGCATTTGACAAAGTACTGCACCGAAGACTAATTTGGAAAATTGAAAATAGGGGTGGAGTGGGTGATGGACTGATTAAGTGGCTGGAGGACCTCCTAACTAACAGGGAAATGAGGACAATAATCAGGGACAGGGTTTCCAACTGGTGCCCTGTGATGAGTGGAGTCCTGCAAGGTTCGGTGTTGGCACCAATAATGTTTGCTGTTTATGTAAATGATGTGGTGGACGGTGTCCAGCTATGTGAGTTTGTTTGCAGATGATGCAAAGCTATTGAGATGAGTGAATAATGTGAAGGACTGTGAGGCACTGCAGAGGGATCTGGATAGAATATGGGAGTGGAGTGGTACTTGGCAGATGGAGCTCAACCTTGAGAAATGTAAAAAAATGGAGTTTGGTAGGAGTGGCAGAAAATGTGAATGATTATAAGATGGGAAGTGAGATAATATGCAGAGGAGTGGAGGAAAATGATTTGGGAGTGACTGTCTCAGAGAACATGTCACCGGACAAACACATCAACAGGATAGAGGGACAAACTGAATTTGCAGAGGAACATAAGGACGGCATTTGTGTACTTGGATGAGATGATGAAGAAAATAATAGTTACAATGATAAGGCCAAGGTTGGAGTATGCAGCAGTGGTCTGGTCTCCTCGTGAAAAGAAGAACATAAGGAAGCTGGAAAGAGTGCAGAGAGTGGCAACTAAAATGGTACTGGAACTTCGAGATCGGACTTATGAGGAGAGACCCAATAGAATGGGGCTCACAACCCTGAAGAGAAGAAGAGAAAGAGGAGACCTGATAGCGGTGTACAGGGTGACGAACGGAGTGGAGTATTTGAACAGAGAGGACCTGTGTGTGTGGAACAAGAGAGAAACGAGAGGACATGGAAAAAAGTTGAGGGCGACCACGTGAAGGAGAGATACGAAAAAGTTTAGCTTTCCAAACAGAAGCATTGAACTATGAAATAGACTGGAGGAGGAGGTGGTTTGTGCAAGAAACATTCATGATTTTAAGGAAAAGTTGGATAAGAGTGGAACTTGAATATGCTGCAGTTTTATGGTCGCCTCACAAAAAGAAGGATATCAGAAAGTTGGAAAGGATACAGAGAATTGCAACTAAAATGGTCCCAGAACTCTCAAATATGACATATGAAGACAGATTGAAGGAGATGGACTTGACAACACTGGAACAAAGAAGGGAGAGAGGAGATCTGATCATGCTATATAAGTTGGTAAATAAGTTTGATGAGGTGGATGATCTCTTCTCAACTACGAGAACGCATGGGCTGAGAGGACATGGAAAGAAACGTAATAAAGGAACCTGTTTGAGTGACCTGAAAAAGTATAGTTTTCCATATAGAAGTCTTAACACATGGAACAGCTTGTGGGAAGAGGTGGGGGAGGTGAGCAGAGTCCAACAAATGAAGGAAAGGCTGGATGAATGTAGATATGGAGACGGGACTATTAGAGCTTAGCTCGGGCCCGGTAGACTACAAATAGGTAAATACAAATAGGTAAATACACACACACGCACACGTGCAAAAACGATTCATGAATTTAAAGCCAAACTGGATAATAAGCTTTATGGATATGGGACAGCACGAGCCTAGTACGGCTCTTTTCCTGAATTTCACAACTTGGTAAATACAACTAGGTAAATACACACACACACACACACACACACACCTACAACAAAAATGGTTCCAGAACTGGAGGGACTGACATATGAAGAGAGACTAAAGGAAATGGACTTACCAACATTAGAACAAAGAAGAGAAAGAGGAGACCTAATACATTGAGTAAAATGGAAGAAGTAGAGAACGAGAAATTGCTACTAAGAGAAGAACCTTCCAGCAGGAATACTAGAGGACATAGTAAAAAGTTGAGGAAGGGAAGATGCTCAAGAGACATAAAGAAATATAGCTTCCCACAAAGAAATATAGAGGTTTGGAACAGACTAAGTGAAGAAATAGTATCGGTGAAGAGTGTGCAGAGCTTCAAGGAAAAGTTGGATAATTATAGATACGGAGACGGGACCACACGAGTATAAACCCAGGCCCTGTAAAATTACAACTAGGTAAATATAACTAGGTAAATACAACTAGGTAAATACACACACACACACACACACACACACACACACACACACACTTATGGAACCCGACAAACTTAGTTGAAACAAGTTGTCTTCTGATCAATCTTAACGAATCCTTTCTCCTAATCTTGTGTACATGTACTATACTACTGATCAAATTTGGCCCTCTTAATTTGAAAGCTTTTTTTTATGTAAATCATCAGGTAGGTGATGACATACTAACCATATTGCTTCTAATTTTTGCAGCTTACCAGGAGTATAGATAACAATACTAAATGATGCTAATTTTTTTCCCCATATGCTTCTTTGTGTATACAAATAACTAACAAATTAATTATAATTCATTTTTTTCATAATTGCATGCTGCGATTTGTTTGTAATTATTAGTTTTAAGGTCTCTGCTATGAGAAGTCAAAAGTCTGGGAATTTAGCAATTGCCATGGGTTGGGTTCACAGGGCTCTCAAAAAAGTTGTGTTGTGTTTGTCTGTTGTGTGAATGCTTCTCAGTGTTGATCTTCATCACTGTGATATTGACATCTGAGGCTGGAGGGTTTGCTCATGGGACCAGTGGTATGTTGAGCCAGTGTTCCTAGTGTTGTAGGGAAAGGTGGGGTCTTGTGCAGAGTCTTTCAAGAATCATGATTGTGTGTTTATGGAGCTGTTGTTCTTTGTGGCTGTCAGGAGGGGAGCCATTTGAAATGAAATTGTGACAGGGACTGGTAAATAATTAGAGAAAAATAGAGATAATGGTACTTGAATCATCACATCATGGACCGAAGAATTTCCAATTGCTTTGGAAAACCTTCCAGAGTATATAGGTTATATCTGTTTCAAATTATATTATTCCAACCATGGGAATATCAAGACCCCTGGTTGGTAGTACCGTGTCGTTAGTAATGCCTGATCCCTCTTACAGCATGGGAAGCCAAAACTTTGGCATTACAACTGCCTTCGTGGCCACCCGCAGTGGATTAACTCGATGGCTAGATGTTCCTTCAGAATCGTCTTCTAATAGCAGTAACTCCAATCAGCCGTAAGTAGGAAAAAAGAGTGGCAGAAGTTAGCCAGCTGATCTTTTCTAAGTTCACCCATAGTAGATGCTAATTATAATAAATTCTTTTTATCTAAAATTGTAAGTTCCATTCCATTCTGCATGACCAATGTAGTTTCAGGTCTAACACATGTTTAACAGGATGAATAGACTATATTACTGAGCAATGAATGTTCATAAACCACTGTATATTATTTCAGTTATATCATCTTTAATATGATAAATTATGAGTGTGCAGGTTCCCTTCATTGGTGCTGCCCATGACAGTAAGGATGTTGATGGTAGTGCCACAAATAATTATGAGAATCATCAGTAACCATATTCATAGCAGTAGGAAGGTAGAATGCCAAAATATTTCAGTACTAAAGTTGCAGCAGTAGCTTGCCATTTTTTCTTGGTATAATTAACTTGTAATATATAGAGTGGGTATTGCAGTGCCGTATCTTTTTATATAGTTTCATAGGAATTATTATTTGTGTGAATCTGAGGTCAAAGAAAGTCTTGATTAATTTTCCAATCTTTTGTTAAATACTTCAATATTCCATTTGATTGACATTCCCTTGTTTTAGGCACTTCCTGAAGGTGCATAACCGTGCCATTGATGAGGTGTGGTACAAGCGAGCCGTGGACTACTACCAGGAGGACAAAGAGGCTTATGTTTACTCTGTTCCATTTGATGCTGGTAACTATATTAGTGTCCTTATTTTATTGAATACTTATGAGGCGAATGTAATAATTTGTGCAGAAATTCCCTCTAAAAAAAGGATCAACATTATGTTTTTTCTCCTGCAGCCACTCGTGACCCTGATGAAGTGATGGTAACAGCAACACGTGCCATCTTTATTGAGGAAAACAGCTACAGAATGGCTCCTGCAGCTGTTGTAGGCGTCACCATCAAGCACAGGAAGTTTGTTGACTTCTTCAAAAATGAAACCTACAAGGTGAGCCAAAGATTTTGATTATGGATGATATTTATTATAATAATAATTCTAAGTTAGATAAGGCACTGCATGTTAAGAACAAGATAAGTGCAAGACGTGATTATTATTTTATGAACCACTAATTTTAAGTCTACTGTAGCCTGTATGAGCTAATATTCCAGCATCTTCACTTGCCTCTCTGCAGTGCCCCTCCTACCCCACTCGGGACTCAAGTTGCAAGAAAACCAAGACATGTGAGAGCAAGTCATTGAATTGTTATTTACTAGATGACAATGGCTTCATTATTGCCTCTGAAAATGAGGACGACACTGGAAAGTTCTTCGGGACTCTTGAAGGCACCATCATGGAATCTTTGGTACAGAGTGAAGTCTACAAGAGAATACAAATTCATGATTATCAAGCAGTATGCCTTGACAGTCAAGATGAGCCCAGCATGGGCTCCATCCTTACCACGGTAAGATTCAACATTACACTATTATGAAAAAACTTATATGTTATCACTATATAAAAGCAATTAAATGAAACATCTCATTATCTTTTGATTTTATCAATTTAACTGTGTATATATTTTTGCTGCCAGACAACAATATTTCACCATGCACCTGGAGGCAATGCACCCCTTGGCGTATGCCCCAAGTGATTGATTGGTTGTTGGCTGGGGTTTGTTGCACTTTGGACCGTTTTTAACATGTTGCAATAATTAAAAATAATATTTGTCCTAAAAATGCAATGTTGGACTTGAAACACCCTAGACACTGTATATAAATAGATAGGTAGATAGATGGATATTTTGGGGGATGTTTATTGGCAGGCTAAATGCAGCTACAAATTTAGATAGCCAAGAACCTCACTGAAGATTTTAGAAGTGCATAATCACAGAGGTCTCATGAAATTAAGGAAGCTTACATAATTTAGCATTAAAATTCTATGTCAGAAAGAACCTTAAATAACTGATTATTTATTACAATTGTTGATCAAATGTTTGGTCTTGATATTAGTACAGTAATCCCTCGTTTACCGCGGGGGTTAGGTTCAAGAACCCCCCGCGATAGGCGAAAATCCGCGAAGTAGCGACCTTATATTTATTTTATTATTTATATATTTTATAAATTATATTTTATATATATTATTTATATAAGCACGCATATCTCTGTGAATTTCGCCTCAGCCCACGTGAACAAGGTCACCCAACCACTAGTTTCTCGAGAGATTCAAAGGCAGCTATATTTCACAGGAAACTCATCGAAATTCTAGTCAGAAACTCAGTCACCAACATGTCGGTTACTCGTGTGGTCGGTAAGGTGTGGTCACAAGAAGAAGAAGAAAAGTGTATCAGCTGTTCGGTTCAGTAGCTCTCCACATGTTTATTCCAGTACCGCAAAGAGTTCACGAAACTAGATAAGCTTGTAGTAATCATGTTGAGCAAGTTTAGGACTTGAGTCTTGTTCAAGTGTAGTCATTGCCTCATCCTGTCTGGGTCCTCACTGCCAAGTTCTCGAGCATTTAACGGTAGCAAGCTGTAACACACTCTCCCTTTGTCTCCGAGCTCGCCACTCACGAACCAACAAATGCTACGGTCGCTGAGCCAATCAGCGCCCAGGATACAAAACACAGTGCTCTGGTTGGTCGCCTCCCATCCATCAGTCAATAGTGTGCCGTGTACGATCACACGTGGGCAAACTAGCTCAAGCGGAAGCGGCCGTAGCTGCGTTTTCCATACGTGCGAGTCTTTGTCTACTCATCTGCTGTACGCTACGTATTTTATTTCAATCTAATATTCTTTTAATATGTTTGTATTAATATTTTCTTAATTTTTTTATATTGTTTACAATTTTTTTTTAGGCTGGAAAATGCTTCTTTTACTGCAAAATAAGTAAAATAATAAATATATTAAAATACCTCTATACTGCAAAATCCCGCGATATAGTGAAAAATCCGCGATACGAACCTAAATATTTACAATTTAAAAATCTGCGATACAGCAAGACCGCGATAAGTGAACCGTGATATGGCGAGGGATTACTGTATATTTTGTGTCACTTATCGTGTACTTGGAAGTAATACCAAACTAAATGTCATATCATTGTGCTCTGAAACATAAGTAAGTCTTAGGAATCATGCTAGTATGAAATTAACACTACAAAAAAAATAAAAAAAAAAAAATATATATATATATATATATATATATATATATATATATATATATATATATATATATATATATATATAATATTTATAGATATTTATATATGTGTATATATGTGTATACGTACCCTCTCGAGTTTCGCGCTATCCGAGTTTCGCGATCTTCGAGTTTAGCGCTTAGTCCTAAATTCTTTCCATCACGACTTTCGCGCATTACCGCCACGAGTTTCGCGCTGCTTTGACATGTACATGTCACGTCTACCTACCGTCGGCGTCATGTGTGCTGTCTTAAAAGGCAGTCTCCAACCATTGGGGCTATGGGCAACCGCGGTTGCCCGTATGCCCAACCGGGAGCGAGTTGTTGGTTGTCCTAATGAATGGAAATCGGTTGTGAGTACGAGCGTGGATACGTGGGTACCGAATGGCTGCATGTAAACAAACAGATGACGGCAGTGGCTAAGGAGTGAGGAGCAGTGGAAGATGGCCCACCAAGAGACTCGTAAAATGGACTGGTAGAACTGCTTTGCTTACTACTTGATTAACAAGATGAGAGAACACCCCGTGCTGTG
Source organism: Eriocheir sinensis (assembly GCF_024679095.1). Classification (NCBI taxonomy): domain Eukaryota; kingdom Metazoa; phylum Arthropoda; class Malacostraca; order Decapoda; family Varunidae; genus Eriocheir; species Eriocheir sinensis. Next base: position 12,951,440 of record NC_066511.1, read on the forward strand.
GAACCACAGTCCAAAAGTCTTTTTCTCGAGTCAATGAAAATTGTAGATCTCCCAGTGTTATTTTCCTTTTCTTCTTCTTTTGACCTGTAAGGCATGGCAGCGACGGTGAAAAGTAATAGTGAAAAATTGCAAAAGGGCATAGAAAAGCAAAATCAGGGAAAGAAAAGGACAGAAAACACCTAAGTTCAGGGTGAAGTGTATAAGTGCGCACTGTTAAGTAACTGAGGGCCGCTTTCACAGTCATGTTGTTTGTTACCAATGTTACCAATGGCGGCGATCACCGCTTAGTATTTCACGTGAAACTGGCCGATAGGGTAGTGGCGGCTGCAGACGCATCGAGAGATGTTGAGAGCAAGTGGTAAGTGTGGGTCTAGGCTAACCCCGCAGCCGCTACTACCCTATCGGCCAGTTTCACGTGGAAATACTATAGCGGCGACCGCCGCCATTGGTAACGATCAAAACTAACAAAATGACTGTGAAAGCGGCCCTCAGTGCATGATGTGAAGTATAAAAGTGTGGAGAAGGAGGACCTAAGGAGCGATACAAAGCGTTACAGGTCAAAAGAAAAAGAAGAAGGTCCACTACACTGGCCGGTGTTGCGAGAAATATCTCCCCGATGAAATTAGTCATTCTGCTGTCCACCACGCATGCACGCTGTGAGAATACACAGCATTAAAAGTATTAATTTGCCTGGTTTTGTTCTAGTCTGCCGCTTGTGATCTTTGTGAGCAGTGAGGGAAATATGAAAACAGTAAACAAGTTGAACTTCTCAGCGAGTTATTTTGCAGCGGCGGCAGTGGTTTACGTTCAATAGGCATTGAAAAGTCAATCATGATATTAGTGATTTCATGATTTTTAACAGAAAGAGTTAGCAGATTATTTCATAACACACAGAAAACTATCAGAAAAATATAGGTTTGTCCAACTGTCCCACGGGTGACCGCGAGCGACTGCCCTTACTTTAGCAGACGACACCACGTGGATCACAAGCGTGTATTCAGAACTGCCAGCCAATTGTAAGGCAGCTGCCTTCAACTGCGGCTTAAAAACGAACTGTTCTTACTCACCATTTTCTGCCTATTAACAAGGTACATATTTTGAGATAACAAGAAAGTAAAGTCGAAAAAATTGTGATAACAAGGGAGTAAAGTCGAAAAAAGTAATTATTCTACACGGGTCGGAACCAATAAGCGCTTTTAAATGGATTTCATTACCTCGAGTTTCGCGATCCTCGAGTTTAGCGCCATACCTACGGAATGAAGCAAGCGTGAAACTCGAGAGGGTATTGTATATATATATATATATATATATATATATATATATATATATATATATATATATATATATATATATATAGTCGAGTCGCGGTGGCGCGGTTAATTGGTTCTGAGCAATGGCCGCGTCATAGGAATAACTAAACCTATGAAGAAAATACATTTGGTTCTGGCCCTTGCCATTTTGCCCCACCCCCACCCCCCCAGTTTTTTTTCTTTTTTTCGTTCCTTCTAGCCCGAGTGCACCGGTACACATTATCTACCGTCGTTGCTTTGGTAATGGCGTCTCACTGGCAGGAAAATGGCGTCCACTGCTCTCTCTCTCCTGCTGTCCTGGCAGCAAAATGGTGTCCGCAGATCTTATTGACGTTTAAACATGCATCACTAGCTGTCCTGGCCGACGAGCTCCTTGCAACAGAGGATGAAAAGGAAGCTGCAGTGATTATTGTGGCACAGAGAGGTGAAATTCAATGGAAGCATTTATATGTGTTTGTTTGGGCCACCATATTTGCTGATTACGTCGTCAGAGCATGGAGGCGCTCCACCTCTCCAAACTGAGCTGCAGCGAGGGGTCCGAATTGGCAACTCGTGCTGCGGCGTCACGGGTTTGAAAGCACACGGATCGGTCCATGCGGCCCGAGTCGCTCTCTCAAACGCAGCCCAGGGGTGCGTTTGAGAGTGGGACTTGGGGCGCCTGGGACGTACCGGGCGCTCTCAAACGCATGATGCCGCAGCACGGGTTGGCAACTCAGGACGTCCGCGGGCTCCCAGTTTGGAGAGGTGGAGCGCCTCCATGCTGGGATGACGTCATCAGCAAATATGGCCGCCTAAACAAACACATATAATCAGCCAGAACATCTTGATGCATGTTTAATTGCTGCCAGAACAGCTAGAGAGACAGCAGCGGACACCATTCTGCTACCAGTGAGATGCTGTTACCATAGCAACGACGAGGCTTAACTGAGAGGCGTTCAAAAGTGTTTGATAGAGGGTCCCAGGTGGTCTGGGCGCCTGGTACGTCCTAAGTCACTCTCTCAAACGCACCCCTGGCCAGGAGTGCGTTTGAGAGAGCGACTCGGGCCGCCCCAGGTACCCAGACGACCCGGACCCTTCTATCAAACGCTTTTGTGCGCCTCTCACTTAAGCCTCATTGTTCCTATGGTAACGGCATCTCACTTGCAGCAAAATGGCGTCCGCTGATCTTGAAGACGTTTACTAGCTGTTCTGGCAGCAAAATGGCATCCACTGATCTTCCTGGAAAAGGTGTACTATCTGTTCTGGCAGCAAAATGACGTCCGCTGATCTTCCTGAACTCGGGCTGCGGCGTCACGCATTTGAGAGGACCCGGGGCGGTCCGGGCGGCCCGAGTCGCTCTCTCAAACGCACCACAGGGGAGACCACGAACCGCATCATAGATGGTTTTAGCCACATAATCTGAACATACGGGTCTGAAACCATACCGCGTCATAGGAAATCGCGCCTTACAAATCTGCGTCATACGCGACTTGACTGTATATATATATATATATATATATATATATATATATATATATATATATATATATATATATATATATATATATATATATATATATATATATTAAAAGCTAAGCATTTTCATTCTCTCTACAGCCTATTCAAATGGTGAAGTGGCTCGGTAACTGGATCATGGGCAACATATTTTGGGTTTTAGTGAAAACACAGCTATACACCCTGTGGGATCCCAATGAAGCATGGGCATACACCCAAGCCCAGTGGGACCCCAATGCTGCACCTACTGATGAAGTGACATATTCCAAGGGCCCCATCAATCACCAAAATGCTTTCAATGAATATCAGGAAACAATTACTGACGAGACTGGTGAGTACATGGGCTTCAGGTATATAGACTAATTATATTATTTATTCAACAGATAAACTTACTGGAAAACATTATCTGTATGGCAGATGTCATTGTTTCATTACTCTTTTCTAGGTTTTAGTAATTAATTTTCCGCCTTACTAAGCTAGCATTTGCCATGCTTTCTGACATTAAATGGCTAGTTTGTTCTCCAGGAGAAACTGAACAAAAAATATAATTTCCAATGAGCTTTTATTGTGCTTATATTTCAGTTATGTACATTTTTGCATCAAGGTAAGTATATAATTTTGTAGGTTCCAAATGATGTATTTTCATATTCATATGTAAAACAGTAATGGAATGGAAACAAAAATTCTATGGAGAATGGTTTATCCAAAAAGTCACCACTTTTGATTATGTAAATATGTAACTAACACTATAATGAGTATATACATTTTTTTATATACTGATAAAGGGTGCAAAACCCAAAAATTACAGTTAAGTAAAAGTGGATTGCTACAGCAGTCATAAACCTAAAGCAATAGAGAAACACTTTTAAGATCTTTTCGGGAATAAATCTTTTGCCCAACAACCCCCACGAGATTAGAACCCAGGCCCTCGTGATGAGAGGCGAGCTATTTAGTGTCAAGCCAAAGAGGCACACCACAGCTCAAGGACTTTCTGGTCCTTATCTGTATCTCCAGCCATGACACAGTTGTGAAATTAAAAACAGTTTGAAGATGACAACACAGGCATTATGAGGCTTGAAACAATTGTCTCATGAAAAAGGGTTGGGCAGTAGAATTATGAGAATTGATATACAATCAAGCAAATTAAATCAGATGAACTAATTATTCTACAAATTCCTGAGGCAAAGTGATTTTGTTTATTGTGCCACAATCCCCAAATTCCTTTTTAATCCAAAAATGCCAAAACAGTTTTATGTACTTTGCAAGCATTTGAACTGGGACTTATTTTCTACTTCCTGATCTGCTTTTGGTTCCCAGAATTTACTGAGGAGAGCTCTGGTGGAGGTTCTGGAGATGGCATGGAAGATGGTTCTGGTTTGGAAGGTTTAGGTGGAGAAGAGTTGGCCTTATATGAAGAGGTTTTGGAGTATGAGGTTCAGGACTACTTGGATGGTTTGTAGTACTTGTGACTGACTGCTTTGCTGCTGTTGTAGCAGAAGCTCTCTTGGTGCCAGTGAGAGGAGCTGTGCCACTGGGTGAAGCTCTTGCAATTTTTTTTCAGACTTACTAATAACTTCTGTTGTAATCCTCAAGAATTTAGTGATGTCCGTGTTGCAGAGAAATTATTTCTTATTTATTCCTACTAATAGATGCATCATGAGTTCTATAATCCAAGTTGTAGTGAGCGTTAAGAAATTAACTATTAACAAACTTGCAGATTTGCATTTCTTTAACAATTTATGTCTCCAGTGTCTACAAATGGCATTCATTAAAAAAGAGGAAGTTGGGTACATAAACTATGGTGCATGAGAGACATCACCAAACTCCTCTAATGACACGGGATAGAAAAAGCATTGTGTGCAAAAACAGTCATCAGCTATGGTATCAGAGACAATTGCTTTGCATTTTGTTCAGTAGGTGGCAGTACCTAGTCAATGGAGGTGATGAAGAGCAACTAGACAAAGGAACACCACAGCCCCACTCATAAATTGACAGGAAAGAAACTGGATACACATCAATATATCACAACACTCAGATACTCATTGTAATAATAAAGTTTTTGAGACCCATAGTGTTGCAGGTCTTTGAGTGCTGTTCAATGATCTGAGTCATACACTTTCTAGAGATTGATGTGACCTTCAAACATCCCCAACTCAATTTTGGCTGGCATTCCAGAAGTGCTGGAATAAGTCTTTGACTTTTGCACTCTCACATCCTTTCTCATCACTTCATATACTCCAGTATAGTTTGCCAGGTTCATTTACTCTTTCCTCTGAACCCTCCCTCTTCCATTTGTACCAGTTGATTTTTAATTCTTTTTATTGAAATACATGTAGATATCAGAGGTGGGTGCGGTACTGAAAAATCAGTAGTGCGGTTGCGGTAGTGTGGTACTTTTTCCGGAGTAGTGCAGTTGCGGTAGTGCGGTCCCAATTTTTTCTTTCCCAGTGCGGTACGCGGTGTGCGGTACTGCGGTAGCAGCAGTCAAAATAAAAAATACTTCAGTGCCTATCCTGGCTATCCAAACAAAGGAAACATGCTTAGAATAGTACAACGAAAAATCGGCCGGCACCACGGACAGGTCCAGGGTTGAAGTGGCCGGCACCACGCGGGTTAAAGAAGACTCGCAGTGTAGTAGTTTAGTCTGTCAATTTAGTATTTAATTTTGGACAATAACTGAAAAGTCAGAATGATTGAATCACTGATTCTGATCTCTGATACCGATTGACTGGTTGGGTCCGATTCACTGTAAAAAAAAAAAAAAAAAAAATTCTGTGAGCATGCCACGCTGCAAATGTCGTCTTTAATAGTTTTCAAAGTACCACAAAAAAGTACCGTAGGTTTTTTTAGTGCGGTATTTTCAGAAATTGTGCGGTAGTGCGGTACTTTTTGTAATGCGGTACTACCGCCCTAAGTACCGCACTTGCCCACCTCTAGTAGATAGTAATGCACAGTGTGAGATAACCCTATATTGAATTTTTTTAATAACTGAGAAGAAAGGAGGCAAGATATAAGTCATAATTTATTATATGATATACAGTGACAATCAGCTGCCAGGAGTTGCTCTTGAGGTGTGTGGTTTTGGAATGCATAACACAAATGAACTGAAGGAAGGTGTTTTAAGTAGCAGCTAGTTTTGTTTAAATCACATATTGTAATCACAAAAAGGTTTTACAAGTATTTATTGTTCATCTGTTTGTGATGGCTGTATACTAGGTCAACAAAACAAAAACTCATTCCCTTATAAAGCTAATCCATTAAGTGTTAGTAAGCTGCTCTATATTCCAACAGGTATTCCAACCGATGATGTGGGACAGGGTCATAGTACTAAATTAGAAGAGGATGGTGACTTTCCTGGCCTTGAGGTAAGACAATGTTTATTTGATGTGATCTTTTTAACAGTTATATATGAAAGATAAGTGCTACTCATATCTTTGGTTAATTCTCTGCCCGTCATGTGTTGCCCTTTTTGTTTGTTCTCCAATGTTTCAGGAAAGCTCCAGTTACTGTATAACCTTTTTTTATTATCATTAACAGTGAAAGACCTGTTGGTATCTACAGCTTTTAACCTTATGTGGTGAGCAGGAAATGTGTTGGTTGTCATATCCTATTTAAGAAAATTGATCTGAAAATATCTGGTGCCTTCCTGCCTAGCATTGACATGGCTGCATAATGAACCCACTAGAACATTCTTTGGTTTGATTAGTTGTTACAAATTTATTTATATATTTTTTCACCTGTGAATAAGTGAGTTGGCCAGTAGCACCACAGATTCTAAGGACATAGAAGGCATTTCAGTGATTTCCAGCACTCCTTTGCAAGATTCATGAATGATGAATAACTCCTACTGTTTGCAAGATTTACTGCAGATCATAAGATATTGTACTCACTAGCATGGATTTTTTTTAGTATACAAAGCAGCTAAAAGGAAAGAAATATATATATAAAAAGCTCACTAAGCACTGCTCCTGTAAATACAGGACTGTTGGATTGGTCAAAAGAGAGGGTCAAATTTGATTAGAGGTGTCTTGATACTCCTCTCTGGAAAAAGTTCCAGTTGTAGGGAGGAGGAAATACAGACAGAGGAAGGCTGCTTACCAGCAGAAAGAAAGAAGATACTGGTTAACTTTTGCATAAGGGATTTGGATAGCATAGGAATGAGCTAAAGTAGACAGTCTTTTGCAGTGGGGCCATGGGAGGGTAGTGCAAGTTCAGAAGAGCAATTAGAATGAAAATATTGATAGAAGGTAGAGAGGCAACTTTGCAGTGGGATTTAAGAGGTAGAAGGCTGTCAGTTAGAGAAGGGGAACTGATGAGATGAATAGCCTATGACTCTACTCTTTCCAGATGAGCTGTATGCCCACACACATTAGATGCATACTCCATTTGAGGGCAGACAAAGCCCTTGTGTATAAATATCATCTGAGAAGGGATGGAAAAAACTGGTGATGTACAGATTGCCTAACATCAAGGAAGCTGATTTAGCAAGAGAAAAGATAAAATTTTCAGTTAAGATTTTGAGTTAAGGGTAGACCAAGAATGTTTAATATTGCATGAGTGAGCTGAGTGTTATTGAAGATTAGGGGATAGATGCTTGGAAGATTGTCTCAGGTGTAAAATTGAGTTTTAGAGGCAGTTAAGGGCACCAAGTTCTTTTGGCCACAATCATAAAATGATAGCAAAGTTAGAGGTTGAACTTTCTGTAGCATTCAGCCTTGTGTCCAGTAATTATTGTTTTGAGGGTCTTCTGTTAAAAGGTGTTGAGGAACACAGACTAGAGTCATCAGCATAATAATAGATCAAACAGTTCAGAGCTTGTTTAGAATAGAAAGCAAAGATATGTTAGACTGTCAAAAGCCTTCAAGATGTCTTAGGTAACTACAAAAGTTTCACCAAAATGACTAAGAGAGGATGACCAGGAATCAGTTAGGAAAGCAAGATCACCAGTAGAATGGCACTTGCAGAATTTGTATGTGTGATCAAGAGTTGCTTAGAAGTTGATAGATGCTTAAGAACTTTCCTGCAAACAATCATTTCAAAAAGATTTAGAAAGAAAAGAAAAAAAAGCCTTAGGATGGTAGTTTTAAGGGATAGAATGGTCATACTTCATAGGCAGAGGCTGTATAGGCATACATCCAGTAGGAAGGAAAGCTGGATGTTGAAAGGCAGAGACGAATGAGTTTGACCAGGTAGGGTGTTAGCACGGAAGGACAGTTTTTAATCATAGTGAAGTCAGAGGGGGATGAGGAATTGGAATATCCACTGAATCGCCCTGAATAGATTTTTAGAAAAAGTTTGAGCGAAAAGTTCATCTTTAGATAGATGTGACAGCTGTAGAGCTGTAGAGGGTGGGAAAACTGAAGAAAGAAAGTTGTTGGGCATGTCTGTGTGTCTGTCATGTTTAGGTGTGTCTCCGTGCCTCTACTCTTAGTGTTGGACGTGTCTCCATGTCGCTTCATCTAGTGTTGGGCGTGTCTCCAAGGTGGTCAGGTTGCTGAACCAGCTCCTCTAGATCATTAAGGAGAGCAGAATTGTTGGTTTGATCACCAGTCTGGTCCATGAAAGAGAAGGAAAGCCAAAGGTGATGGTGAACAATGTAACCTCCCAAGATGGAGATTTCAACAATCGGAGAGTGAGTCAAGATGTGCTCCACTTTAGAATTTAAATAATCAAAGAATTTCACATTGTTGGCAGAGTTAGGTGAGACAGATGTATTTAATGATGGAATGATAATTAACTCTTAGTCAGAGTGTGGAAAATTCTGAAGAGTCATTGTTGTGGGCACAAAACCAGGTGATACCATTGCATATATAAATGATGCATTCAGTTTTGGACTGAAATTTATGATAGAGCTAGTAGGAGGGAACAGAATTGAGATTACTGTAAGTTGCATCAGAAACCTACGTTTTGGTTAGAAAGAGAAGGTGAGGTTTAGAAGAGGAGAGATGATTTTCAACATGAATGGAAACTTAAGCAAAGACTGAAAGATGCAGAAGTTAATGAAGACAAAGCTGGAAGAGCTATTAACTTAATTTCTGACTGATTTTTTATCAGTACTATAATATTTCATTACATATGATTTGTGTTTGGCTTATATATTTATTCTCTTTACTTGTGTTATGTTTTGAATGTGTATGAGGATTGCTGTGATTGTGACTCACTCTCTGCTTCTCTGTGTTGCTCCTCACTGCTGTGTGGATGGGTGTCTAGAAATTGAAGAAGGAAGGCTACCCGATCCAGGTGACAATTCCCTTTGATCTCTTCCTTTAGTTTCTCACCCTCCTGCTCTCCTCTTCCAGCTCCTATTGCTCTGCTTCTGCTACCTGTTGCTCCATCCATGTCAGTCCTTGTTTGAGGTCTTAGTCTCCATTTGCAGCACCATCTTGTCAATATGAGCTCTACAAGGTGGATCTTCAAGATTTCAATATGTTGTAGAACAGAAGTTATATTTTGCACATCTGTAATATCTGTGAGTGAAGTTTACTGTAATCTGATGGAGACACAAGTGGCTCCTTTGGTGCTGTAATAGAGCTTCATACCCCAGGGAATGCCTGCGGCTGTGAACTTATGCTGGAGTGCACTTTACTGCAGTTCATCAAGATCTGATGTTCAGATGAACAAAAGCTCAGGTTTACTTTATTCCAGTCCAATTTATTTCCAGGGCTGTTAAGGTTTCCTAGCGGTTGGTATCAGTTTTTTAATGCCAAAAATCATAAAGTTGTTGCATTACAAGCATCTTCCTTGCCTCCGTTTTGTACTGTGTGATGCAGCACATGGGCACCAAGTCAGTCAATATACTGGCTTATTTTCTATGAAAATGAAAATGCTTTTTAATATCTTAACCGAAAACAATATGCTAATGAGAATTATCACTTATAAGGGCTTTTGCATTCCTTCTTCAGCCTAAAATGTGCCATGATTTCGTATGCCCTCATACATAGCTTAACTAGCTGATGACAGTACACACACAACAGCATGCTGGAAGCATGGTGCCTATATTAAAAATGAACTTCACAATTTTATATGACTTCATAACTAATTATTGAATTCACCTGAATATTTTTTGTGGCTTGAAGATATATTTCCTTTGTGCCAGAAGCTTGGTGCTGAGTGCTCAAGTAGAACAAGGCTCAGTATATGTTTTGGGGCAAGACTTCATGACTTGACTTTATCGCCATCTACTGAACTCACATGTTACAGCTGCAATGATTTTTTTGGGGATGCTGCTTCCTACCACACCTTTTGTTTCATGCCAGATGATTCACTGCTTGCTGGATTGGATGCAGCTGCTTTCTTCAGCAAGAAGTTCGTCTTCATCAAGTGTTGAGCATAGAGCTTTGTTGTCTTTTCGGCAGTACCAGGAATATTGTCTGGAATTTGTACAAGTCTTTGATTCTGTCTTTGTAGGTGTATAATGATTTTATGAACATTGTGAAGTGTATGTAAATTGTATCTAGTTTGTGCTGCCATTTGTAAAGGTAATTAAATCCAATAATAATGTCACATTATATATATATATATATATATATATATATATATATATATATATATATATATATATATATATATATATATATATATATATATATATATATATATATATATATATATACACATACAATAACTACAGAAAGTTGCAAGACTGGTCATTTTAAAAAGAGGAATTAAAGAAAAAAATCAAAATTGAAGTGATACATTTTTTCAAATATTTAGTGTGGTCTTCATGGGCCTTCAAGACAGCCTCAACGCGCCTAGGCGTGGAATCAGATAGCTTTTGACAAAAGTCCAGGGGTAAGTGATGGATCCAGAGTTCCTTTAGTGATTAAATGATGCGTGGTACTGATGACGTGTCCTTGTTCTCCAGCTTCCTCTTCATGTAACCCCACATTTGTTCAGTGAGGTTAAGGTCTGACGAGTTACCAGGCCACTTCATGACTTTCTTTGCATTGTGGCATGGTGCACTGTCTTATTGGAAGAACTCACACTCGTGAAGCTCATAAAAAGTCAATAAATGTTCATTCATTGTACAATTTTTAGGGAGTACAAATAAACCAGCACATCCAAACTCACCAGTGAAACCTCCCGAAATCATGACAGAAACAGGGTGTTTCACTGTTGTCTGCACATACCGACTTTCAAATGGGTTGGCACCAATAGGGTGACGCAACTTGCCTTTCCGCTTTGCTCCACACTGGAATGTGGATTCATCGCTCTACATCACCTTTCGCCACTGAGCCACAGTGAAGTCCTTGTATGAATGAGCAAAATCCAGACGTGCCATCTTCATTTTCTTGGTAAGGAGAGGTTTCTTGGTGTGTGAGTGAAGTGGCAGCGTCAGATGCTTCTGGCACCTTTCTTGCACTATCCGTACCACAACATCTCCGAGCAGGTCTGGGTGCGCTTGCTTGAGTTCTCTGGCTGTGATACATGGATTTTCAATAACCTCAAGTCTTATCAGCTTGTCAGTCATAGGTGTGGTCTTCTGGGGACGGCCTGGGACTGGGGCAGGCGGAAGAACTTTGCTTGGCAGCAGCAACTAGGCTCTTTTTATCAAGGCAAAAATAGCAACCTTGCTCTGACCTGTGCGCTCAGCTATCTCCTTCTAGCTGATGTTTCCTTCATTCAAGGCGAAAATATGCGCCTTCTCCTCACACGACATCTTCTTACCAACCATCTTGAGTGTCAAAGGAAGATTTGGGAGGCAAAATACTAAAACATATGACAAGAGTGATGGAGGGGGAAAAAGACAGCCCAGCACAGTCTCCACCTGCCATCACGTCGCATGCGACACTGAGCTACAAACAACGAAGGTTCCAGCTCACCACCGTGGTGAGTTGCTGAAACACAATATTCACCCACAACGAAGAGTATAGTGATCGCAGCGCGGGAAATTGAAAGAGTACTGCCAGTGCACCAGAAGAGGAGCCAGTCTTGTAACTTTTATGTTACTGTATATATATATATATATATATATATATATATATATATATATATATATATATTTCTATATATATATATATATATCTTTATATATATATATATATATATATATATATATATATATATATATATATATATATGTATATATATATATATATATATATACATATATATATATATATATATATATATATATATATATATATATATATATATATATATATATATATATATATATATATATATATATATATGAAGCGTATTAATTGCTGTGCTTCAGTAGTATATTAAGCAGTAAGTTTAAAAAGTTGGTAGTAATGATACATATTTTGCCAACATACCAAAGAGTAAGATATAGTCCCCTTCTAATGTTTTGTTGAATGGTATGCATAACTGAGTGCGACATCCATTTATCTCCTGAATTTACAAAACCTCTTGGTACAGTTTTTTGCATGTGATTAAGTGAAATCTATTTACCATTTCAATAACCATTTACTCAAGACTTGCAGCAGGGTTCAGGCAAGTGCCACTGCTGCAGTGAAGCCCACCCTCCTGTTCCTCAGTCCACCCCCGTTTACTGAAGCCATCTGTTTGAAGTTCACATAACTCAAGCAAGACAATATTTTCTTTCCCACCTTATTTTTTGCTTTTTACCACTGGGGTACTTTTACTTTCACATCATACCTTTCTGGACTAAGCATAATGTCTCTTTCAGCTGGCATACATAAACAAAACTCACCCAAGACCCTGTGACAAGACAGTGTACTTGTATAAACTTCAGAGCAAAAAATTACAACAGGAAGGGGCTTACAAGCCTGTCAAGGGGAAGCTTTCCAACTGCCATACAAATGGATGTGGCAGGTAAGATTTTGAAGCTTGTGAAACGTGTTGTGTGGGAGAGGTAAATATGATATTTATACCATACATAATTAAGTATGGACTAGGTGAACTATGGTTTGTATTAAAATTGCATTAAAACACTCAGGTTTAACATTCATGTTATGCATAGAGGGAAGAATAGTAGGGTGTCTGAGAATTTGAAAATCATATGGCAAATATAAAATTGTAGAAAATGTAAGCTTCTTTAAAGGATTCTTGAAAAAATCATTATAAATGTGATAAATACTAGCCCACTTGCTTCACTACAGATTGAAATGCTTCTTTATAAGGAATTTTATGAGATTCACCCTGTGTTATTTTATGTCTTCATTATTTTCTCTCTCAGGCCCTTCAGTGTACAGAAGGTCATCCAGACCAATCTGATTCTTGTAGCTGTCAACAGCTTATGTCCATGTGAATCAAGAAAAGTTGACATTGAGCCTGTTGAAGTACAACACAATGAAACAACATACTGCAATCGACTGCTTCTACAACACTACCGCAAACGACCTCAGCCTTGTTTCCACTACCATCCTGATGTGAGTATGACTTTGAATATTCACCAGTACTTCTGTAAAGAAAATATGATGTGGGATCAAGATGCCACCATCTGCATCAACTCTTTGTTCATTTGTAATATCTTAAGCTGTTATCACACTGACTATGTTTTATATTTTGTTGCTTAACATAGCCAATTTATATAAAAAAATGCAGTGTTGAGAATCAGGTGCCCATCCACCTATCCCAAAACATTTTTTACAGTAAAAAAAATTGTTTCATTGATTTACTTTTTATTCTTTTATTCATCGAGTTTTGATGAAATCACAATCACAATAAGCATATAAATCATGAGGCTTGCCTGTAAGGGGAAAGTAATTTTATTATGGGATGTTCACACACACACACACACACACACACACACGCACACACACACACACACATACAGGGAGATGGAATTTAATGCAGACAAGTGCCATGTTATGGAAATGAGGAAAAGTAAAAAAAGACCAAGGAAAACATACAGGATCGGAGAAGAAAACTTATCGGTGGTACCTGAAGAAAAAGATTTGGGAGTAACAATGCAAGACACACTAGCCACAGAAAACACATAAACAAGCTGTTTGGAGAAACCTACAGGATGATGCAAAATATAAGGATATCATTCCATTTTATGGACAAAGAAATGATGAAGAAAATAATAACAACAATGATAAGACCAAAGCTTAAATGTGCTGCAGTTGTGTGGTCGCCTCACAAAAAGAAGGATATCAGAAAGCTGGAAAGGATACAGAGAATTGCAACTAAAATGGTCCCAGAACTCTCGAATATGACGTATGAAGACAGATTAAAGGAGATGGACTTGACGACACTGGAACAAAGAAGGGAGAGAGGAGATCTGATCACGCTGTATAAGCTGGTAAATAGTTTGATGAGGTGGATAGAGATGATCTCTTCTTAACTGCGAAAATGCTGGGACTGAGAGGACATAGGAAGAAACTCTTAATAAATAAACCTGTTTGAGTGACTTGAAAAAGTATAGTTTTCCACATAGAAGTGTTAACGCATGGAACAGCTTGTGGGAAGAGGTGGTGGAGGCGAGCAGTGTCCAACAAATAAAGGAAAGGCTGGATAGATGTAGATATGGAGACGGGACTATTAGGCCGGTTTCACACTGGGCGGTTTCGCCGTGCGGCGAAACTGCGGGGTGGGGAAGGGCAGTGGCGCCACCTAACCAGTACCATATGTCACACTGCGCGGCTGTGCTGCTCAGTTTACCTCCAGCAGTCATGCTATCTAAGCTCAAGGTTGTTTGTGTCCTTGAGGCAGAAGGATTACTTAAAGAGCCCACATGTCAGAGAAATTGGGTTCACCCTTTTCATGCTGAAAGGGAAACTAGTGAAAAGTTTGAGAAGTTTTATGAGAATATAAGGAAATATGATGAAAAGTTCTTTGACTAATACCGAATGACCAAGGCTTCATTTGATAAATTGCTGCAAGTTCTAAAGCCTCACATCTCCAAACAAAACACACAGTTCAGGAGGGCAATATCTACAGAGGAAAGATTGACAATTACACTAATTGAATAAACAAATCAACGTCAAACATGGTGGTCGACCACACGGTGAAACCGTCCAGTGTGACCATGTGCATTGAACTGTGTGTGTTCTGTCCTCAATCGGGGTGGGAAGCGGCACCGCAGCAGGGCAGTCCTGTCGCAGTATGATGTGGTGTTGGGTGACGCCGCGCGGCAAGTGACACCTCCAATTTGATTGTATCGCAAAAGCGGCGAATCCGTTTAGCGCTGCCACTTGGCAAAACCACCCAGTGTGACACCGGCCTTAGAGCTTAGCTCGGGCCCGGTAGACTACAAATACAGTATACCCTCAGTTATCCGGGTGCACCGTATCCGACCTCGCCTGTATCCAGCAGTTTTCAAAAATGTGATTTTTTCCAAAAATTTTTTTTTAAATTGTCGCGTGCCGCCAAAAGTCGTTCAAATTGCCCGCACGATGCCTCTAAGCTCTGCTCGGGTGGCATACCGACCACCAAGGTAAAGAGATTCTCTTTACCTTGCGCACCACAACAAAACAAGCGCCCCGCACGCCATTGTTTACGTTTACCATGGCCCAGTTAATTGCTTTTGTGTGTGTGCCTTACCTTCTCCAGGCATTGCTTTGCCTGTGTGTGGTGTTTGCGGCGCTTACCGTGGCGCTGATGTGTGTGTGTGTGTGTGTATATATATATATATATATATATATATATATATATATATATATATATATATATATATATATATATATATATATATTGGTCAGGTGTACAAGCGTTAATTATCCCGTTAGGAGTGAATCTTAACACCCACGTCCTTGGGGCCATGGTGGGTGCTGACCAGAGCACCACAACGCCCCAACAATTTTTCTTACGTTATGTCACTAATTATCGTTTGCAAGAGACGCCACAACACCCACGCACTTACTGTGGATGGGAAAAGGCTTGCCTACACTGGCGTTAGCGTATATAATGTAACATTACAGAAAACTAGGTAAAACATTCTCGTGGGCGGCGAGGCAAGGCGGGCAGTTTTTACGGCTATAATGCATCCTTCCTGCACTCGTTTCATATATCCACGTGTGCGCAGGCATAAAGGGCTGATGTGGGCATACAGACGTGAGCTTAAGTAACTCCGTTTGTGAGATAATAAGGATATATATTCTCAGGGCGAGCGGGGCGGGGTGGCGGTGGCGTGGCTGATATGTAACCCGTAACATATTTTTCTCTTTTACGGCTATAACATATCGTCCCTGCACTCAATCCATATATATATATATACGTATGCGCGGGCGTGGAAGGCTGTCGTGGGCTTACGGGCGTGATCTTAAGTAGCTACGTTTGTGCCGATGATATATTAAATGTGGTAGGCGAAAGTTAGGTTTTCAGGTCCGTAGACTTAACCTACACCATATCCGGGGTTTTCCCATAACTGGGTGCCCCCGTGGCTCTGTTAACCCGGATACCAGAGGGTTTACTGTAGGTAAATACACACATTCATCAATGGAAAAGAACTTGGGAGTAACTGTATCAGATAATTTGTTGCCAAAGAAACACATAAATAGCATTGTAGGTGAGACATAAAACCTGATGATAAACATAAAAAGTTGCTTTTCAATATCTGGATGAGGAAATGATGAAAAAACTGATTGTAAACATGGTATGTCCAAAGTTGGAGTACGCAGTAATATTATGGTTGCTGAGTATAGTCAAACATAAGGAAAGTAGAGAGGGTTCAGAGGGCAGCAACAAAGCTGGTTCCAGGACTAAGAGATTTAATATACGAAGAGGGATTGAAGTGGCTGAACCTACCGACACTGGAACAGAGGAGGGAGAGAGATCTGATTGCAGTATATAGGGCTCTGAGTGAGATGGAAAAAGTGGACAAAGAAGATCTAATAATATGGGCTACAAGAAAATCAAGAGGTCATTGAAGGAAGATGAAAAAGGAAACCAGTAGAAGAGCGCTGTAAGCACCTTGGCCTCCAGACGCTACAAGAGAGAAGAGTGAGGGGTGACATGATCCAGACATACAAGCTCCTGCATGGCTACGAGGACGTCCCCCTCACCAGATTCTTTCAACTCAACACTCACCGACTGCGGGGCCACTCCTACAAGCTGAGTAAACCAGACCATTGGCGAACCACAATGAAGAGAAACTGGTTTGCCATTAGAGTTATAGACCCGTGGAATAAGCTCTCAGATAATGTGGTATCTGCCCCTTCAATAGCCAGTTTCAAATTGCGGTATGACAGGCACTTGGATCAGGGGCATGAGGCCAACAGGTCTTAGAGGTGGGGAACACCAAAAGAAGTCACTTCTTATTCCCCCACTATCCATTCATAGGTAAGCATTCATAGGTAAGCCATATAGAAGAACAGCTTTCCACAAAGAGTGGTGGAGGTCTGGAATGGCCTGGAATAAGATGTGGTCCCCACAAAGACGATTCATGAATTTAAGGCCAAGTTGGATAATAGGAGATACAGAGACAGGATAGTACGAACATAGCTCCTCTCTCATATACCACAATTAGGTAAACACACACACACACACACACACACACACACACACACACACACACACACACACACACACACACACACACACACTATGATATTTTAATTAGGAAAGGAGCCTCTGGTACTTCACAGGGTGTATGCCATTTATTTGCACCCATCTGTAACAGCATTTGTGTACTGATGCATGTGGCAGCAGAGCACCACTTATTTTGCTTCGTAAAGAAAGTGTGGCACTTGGTGTAGTGATTGCCATGGCCTCAGTTGAAGTAAAGGTTCAGGCATGAGGTGCACAGCCTATCAATGTGTTCATCCTTTCTGCAGGATGTGGATGTTGTGGGAAACCTCTGGAGAGGAAAATATTACGGTCAGTACTTGTATAATGGTGCAAATTTAGGTAAACAGCACATTTAATATTAAATTTTGACAGAATCACCCATGGGAGCTTGAAAATGAATTCAAAAATATGGTTGAAAATATTAAAAAGGTGTAAATTTTGGCTTACAGAGGTATTCCAGCTTCAGATGCATAATAACTATTTTTACTTTATATGTTAAGGCCTGTGTACATTTATTCTTTCTTGTTTAGGGTTAACTCAACCTTTGTTTAATGGAATTTTTATTGTTGTACTTCTTTTGGGCTGTACTACTCCCAGTGTCACACTTCTTTCACTTGAAATTTAATTGGGTAGTATGGGATGTCATTACATGATGGTCATGATGGTCTGTTTTAGGCAACACTTAAATGTGGGGCATTGCATTCACCACTTATTCCAGTTTAGCCACTGCCTCTCATTCATAACTTGGTTTGTAAATCAGAATAATGCACAGTGAACCCCTTGTAGTCATTTCTCAGTTATGACCTTAAAGTCTGCTATTTGAAGTCAATTACTCAGTAGCTTAAGCCTTTGTTGGTGAAAATTCAAATCAGGTATGCAGACCACAACTTAGCTTCCCTCTCTCAAGTAATGTTAGCAAAGTACCACCAGTAGAAGTATAGTGACCCACCCTATGCGGAAAGCCCCCCAAAACTCACTTAGCCTTAGGGTACCTCATTAGCCGATTGGGTAGATAGTTGGCGTCCCGTCTAGCTGGTCACGGGTTCAATCCCCACATTGGAAATTTATTTCCCCATTTTCCGGTTTGGATCAATTTCTCTTCTGTTTCAAGACACAGGCATCATGTGTAACTAAGTACATTTAAAGTGGAAAGTTCCCCTCAATACAAAAGTAAAGAACCTAAACAACATGAAATAATAAAAATATACCTACTGCAAACAGTATAATAGTGTCCATGCTAGGATATAGCTGACTGTAGACAATTTGATTATAGTTTTTTTGTACATATGTCTGCACCGTAAGTAGTACGATAAGTACGTATCTTCATTGGGTGCTTACAAGTTATCTATGAAAATATGAGTATTGCTGTTTTATGTGGCAATGGCATTTAGTCATCCTAAACTTAAATCAAAAGTAATGACTGCTCAGCACATAGTGACAGCTCAAAAATTGAAGCATAGTATTAATACCACTAAGAGGCAGGGTACTTTAGTGAGTTAGAGCATTAAGACACTGAAGTTAAGCATCAGGGCATGGCAGCTGGAGCCTTATATAGTGCCACCATGTGATGTCAGGAAGGGCATTTGGTCCTAAGCCCCAAGCCACAACCCTACAACAGTGACTCCATGTGTGCATTGGTATAAAGCTGTCAAGATAAAGAAGAAGAAAGTATAAACACACTGAGGTACTTATTCTTTTTGCATTTACTCTGAAGACTAAGTAAACTTTAGTTGTGACCCATTTAGGAGGTTAATGTTAAGATTATGGATTCTCCTCTTTCAGGTCATAAGGGTTATAGGACTGATATAATTAATTGATAGAGGTGGTAGAGTGAATGTGGGGATTGAAAGATATGATTCTCCATAGTGATGGCTAATCAGATGGTATGGGATTCTTATAGGCAGGAGATGTGGTATGAGTGAGAGCAAAATATGTAGAGTACATGGTCAGGGAATTGATTGAATATAATACATTGAAGTGGGATGGGCATGTGATGAAAATGCAGAATGATGAGTTTGTGAAGGGAGGTTATCAAGTAGAAGAGCTGGTGTGGCTTGGAGACCACAGGTAAAATGGAGATAGGATTGAGAACTAGTGGCAGTTTGGGGGATTTGGTGTTACACTGATGGAAAAAAAAGAACTTCAGTGTGGAAAAGTGAAAATTTTCTGCTGTGACCACCCCTGGAGGGGAATTTGCAGGGGGAATAGGGCATTAGAACCATAGATAGGTACTTAGATTCCCTGTATATAAAGACACAGGTGCATCATTGCAGCAAGTAAAATGAATACTATTAATTATCCATCAGAAAATGTTTCAGTATTAGCATTATTGTTATGTTCCACTGTACATTGGTTTTGAAGTAGGTTAGAATAGAACCGGGCATCTTTATCACGTGATACAACAAAGATCATATGTAGAATTTTGGTATAGCAACTGTCAGTGCAAAAAATCAGTATTATGATGACTCCTTTGATTATTTATCTAAGCAACTTTCCTCTGAGTTCTTCTAATCTTTATTTTGTCATATTCGTTGTTTAGTTAAACAAGGCTTGTATAATATTTTAAAGGAACATTGGATTCATTAGTACTCTTATCAGTGACAAAGGATTATTTTCAAATTCCATAATTATTTGAAATGCTGCATTTCTACCTTTTCCTGATTAGTAAGATGGATCATTCTTGCCATGGAGCCAATCATATTTTTCTCATGGCTGGCAGTGCTGTTGATAAACCTACAATAATGCTAAACATGGAAAAACCTTATGAAGTAGGGAAGCATCAAACATGAGCTGGGTGACATGTTAAAACAGCCAGTCTTGTAGTCCAGCAAAGCTTTTAGTGTAACAATGACTTAAGTTCCCTTCTGTCCCCCCCCTCTCCTGCCTCCTACCATAGGAATTCCGGGTAAATCAACAAAAAGGGTCCTCATGTTTCATTTGCTTGACCCTCTCACTCTTTAACTTTAATCCTTTCAATCCACAACTAGACACTCCAGTCTCATACTAAGCTTATACCCTCTTAGATTTGTTTAAGCCTTTAACTAGATCCTGTTTTCATATTTTAAGCTTTAAAAGTTTAGTCACAATTAATTTAAACCCCTAAAGGTTTATGTAAATTCCCAGATGTTGCGTTTCCCCTTACATTTACTATCTATTTGAAAATTTCTTCCTATTCATCTGAGTTTCCTGCATCTTGCAACAGGCAATAGCCCTAATGTAGGGCTTGAGTATTTCTCACACAAAAAGGCAGCTGTACTTACTGAAAAACTCCTATCTCTCAAGTGTTTGTGAGGATTATTTTGTATGAGAGAGTCATACACTATAGTTTCTATACTGACCCTTTTGTTATAATTGTGCATACAGTGAAGCTCCAAAGTATCAGTTGAGTGAAGGCACACCACTGTCAGTAGTCAAGTTATGACTCCACAGTATATTAAAGGTGTGGCACATATTATAATCATTTGAATAAGATGTAATCTGGTGATTTGTGAATGCATTAAAAGTCCACTGATCCGAATACCACTGGGTGAACATCCCTAAAAAATGCGACAATCCAAATTTTTAAAGACAGAAAATAATGATCCAACAGTATTACCTAGATGGCAGCCCCCATAGGTGTTACAATCAACACTTTCTGTATTATTTTTGACTCAGCATATTCTACAGGAGCCATTTTTATTCCTGAAAACTAACAGATATTGATATATAGAAAAGTATCATTACATACTGGAGTACAAGAGGATCAACTGGGTACTGCCACTCTTCCTACACTGCCAGACTTTATGCTCCACTCCCTCTTGTCCAAAGTGGCAGAGGGTTTCTATTTTAGTTGTACTATGTAATTAAAGTTGGGAGCTTATGTCAAGTTGTGTTGTTGTCTCATTGGCCATTGAGCCTCTGGTGGATATAAACTATCTGTGCATATCTGGGTTACCATAGTGTCCCTTTCTTAGGTTGTTCCCCCAGATACCCAATTATCAATCAGTATGACATGGAGGATGAATAGCTAGGTGAGCTGACCAGTGATTGGCCTGGTTCAGGATCAAACCCGGGCTTTTGAATTCATAGTTAGGCATGTTAACCACTACATCACGGAGGTGCAAAGTATTAACCCGTGGGCTTCGGCTATGGGAAAGCTGAGAAGTGGCCGAGAAACGGCAAAATTACATTGCATTTTGAGACTAAGAAAAGAGCTTGGAACGTACATCAGTGTACTCCTCTCATAACCATAAAGCCATTAAAAATATTTACTTTTACTCGAACTCCATTGTTTTTGGGTGGTGTTTGTTACAAAATAAACAGTCTCGTGACGCGTGGCATCTAGCCGAGAGTCGCTTGTTGTCTACTACAGTACCCTCTCGAGTTTCGCGCTATCCGAGTTTCGCGATCTTCGAGTTTAGCGCTTAGTCCTAAATTCTTTCCATCACGACTTTCGCGCATTACCGCCACGAGTTTCGCGCTGCTTTGACATGTACATGTCACGTCTACCTACCGTCGGCGTCATGTGTGCTGTCTTAAAAGGCAGTCTCCAACCATTGGGAGCGAGTTGTTGGTTGTCCTAATGAATGGAAATCGGTTGTGAGTACGAGCGTGGATACGTGGGTACCGAATGGCTGCATGTAAACAAACAGATGACGGCAGTGGCTAAGGAGTGAGGAGCAGTGGAAGATGGCCCACCAAGAGACTCGTAAAATGGACTGGTAGAACTGCTTTGCTTACTACTTGATTAACAAGATGAGAGAACACCCCGTGCTGTGGAACCACAGTCCAAAAGTCTTTTTCTCGAGTCAATGAAAATTGTAGATCTCCCAGTGTTATTTTCCTTTTCTTCTTCTTTTGACCTGTAAGGCATGGCAGCGACGGTGAAAAGTAATAGTGAAAAATTGCAAAAGGGCATAGAAAAGCAAAATCAGGGAAAGAAAAGGACAGAAAACACCTAAGTTCAGGGTGAAGACAGTCATGTTGTTTGTTACCAATGTTACCAATGGCGGCGATCACCGCTTAGTATTTCACGTGAAACTGGCCGATAGGGGTGGCGGCTGCTGACTCATCGAGAGATGTTGAGAGCAAGTGGTACGTGTGGCTCTAGGCTAACCCCGCAGCCGCTACTACCCTATCGGCCAGTTTCACGTGGAAATACTATAGCGGCGACCGCCGCCATTGGTAACGATCAAAAACAAAATGACTGTGAAAGCGCCAGTGCATGATGAAGTATAAAAGTGTGGAGAAGGAGGACCTAAGGAGCGATACAAAGCGTTACAGGTCAAAAGAAAAAGAAGAAGGTCCACTACACTGGCCGGTGGTGCGAGAAATATCTCCCCGATGAAATTAGTCATTCTGCTGTCCACCACGCATGCACGCTGTGAGAATACACAGCATTATAAGTAGTAATTTGCCTGGTTTGGGTCTAGTCTGCCGCTTGTGATCTTTGTGAGCAGTGAGGGAAATATGAAAACAGTAAACAAGTTGAACTTCTCAGCGAGTTATTTTGCAGCGGCGGCAGTGGTTTACGTTCAATAGGCATTGAAAAGTCAATCATGATATTAGTGATTTCATGATTTTTAACAGAAAGAGTTAGCAGATTATTTGAAAACTATCAGAAAAATATAGGTTTGTCCAACTGTCCCACGGGTGACCGCGAGCGACTGCCCTTACTTTAGCAGACGACACCACGTGGATCACAAGCGTGTATTCAGAACTGCCAGCCAATTGTAAGGCAGCTGCCTTCAACTGCGGCTTAAAAACGAACTGTTCTTACTCACCATTTTCTGCCTATTAACAAGGTACATATTTTGAGATAACAAGAAAGTAAAGTCGAAAAAATGAAGCAAGCGTGAAACTCGAGAGGGTATTGTATAGAGAATTTGACAAGTGATTACTGTATGGATAGCTAATTCAGTTTGCCATGACCTTACAGCACCACCTATGACAAAAAAGCCCACATCAAGATCACTCACCCACCACAATGACCAAGGGCATTCATGGTGGGTTGCACTATGCCACCACCGCCTACAATTAGGTCGAATTAGGTGTTTTATGGCGAGCCCTTTTTAGGGTCCACCGTACCACAGCCACGATTTGTGAAAGCCTTGAAAAGGGTCTGCCGATGTCCTTGGGTTAAGGTTGCAATGTATTGTATGTTAGAAGCTCATTTCCTGAAACTAACAAATTGATCTGTGAAAGTGTTTTATTACATAAATCTAGAATGTAAAAATTTGGCCTGGAATGGGCTGCTCAACCCCTCCCATCTCACACTGCCTGAGACCTTGCTGCCCACACAAAACTTTGTGACAATAGGTTATATGATAATTTAGTTCAGCAGATTACTCTTTTTAGGCTACTGTAGACAGATAGGATTGGTTAGTTCTGTTTTATTTTAGTATTGTCTTTATTGTTATATCATTATTATTTTTATCTTTTAACTAGTATCTGACAAATATGTATTTAAAAGTTTATAAAGCTTATGTGCATATAAGAAGCACCTCAGTTTTGGCTGGCCTTATCTTAAAAGGAATAAAAAGTCCTGTCTTTCCTGACATTCACAGCGCTCCTCACTGGCAGGTCATTGTAAAGCTGCTTGCGCATTTAGGTCTTGTTTTTGCCAGTCATTAACTTTTTTTCAGTTGAAGTTAGACCAAAATGCCTTGCAACTGCTCTGTTGTCAATTCTCTTGGTATATTGTATTACTGGTAATATATAAGAAATTATGTAGATATTTCTTCTCTTTAACCCGACCATGTTGGGTTTTTACCTGCAGCTGGGAGTAATTACTATAGTTGGGCTTTGCATTGGCTCTCCTCTCCATCACCTCAGCCCTTGAGTAGGTGGTGAGTGAGCACCCATTACCCTGGGATACAGGGCTATTGTGATAGTCTGGTTACCACAGGTTCCCCAGGTACCCATTTATCAACCAGCTTGAATGAGAGGATGAACAGCTGAGTGGGCAGCACATCAACTGCCCAGGCCTGGATTGAACTTGGGTCTGCAGATTTGTAGTTAGGCATGCTAACAACTACCATGGTGTTACACTACTCAGTGTGTCAGGCAAGGTACATGTATATATTGCTCATGGTGATGCATAGCCAACTGCTGAAGTTGCAGAGACCTAAACAGCCCCAGGTTCATGCATGGAGTCAAAACCTGACCATATCCTAACTTTATATACAGGTGGAGTGCCAATGTGAGTTTTGAAAGGAACTGCTTGCAGCCTATGTCAATCTCAAGAAGGCAGGTATTTTATTCAGTGCATCATGAGGCACTCTGGGATCTCCTGCAACTCTGCGGGATTCCTGCAGGGACCATTAGTCTATCGACTGAGAGTGCTGTGAAGTGTAGGGGAGCGTTTACAGATTTTTTTCATATGAACATGGAAGTGAGGCAGGACTTTGTCCTTGCTGCATTACTTTTCAACACTTATGTGGACTGGGAATTAGGCAGAGTCATTGTGGAGTATCTATTGGCAATACCAGTGTCGCCTATCATGTTTTTGCTGCAATCCTCGCAGAGGTTCTGGTGATGGCCCTCAAGGCACTGCACTAAGAGGCAAAGCCTTTGGGACTTCAGGTCTCCAGGGACAAGAGCAAGGTTTAGGCATTTGGAAACTTGCTGGATGAAATATTACAACTTGTTCATGCTTGTGGTGAGAATGTTAAGATCTTGAAATATTTCTCATGTATCATGGTAGTGTTGGACATAACAGTAGTGGGTCTCGTCAAAAAGTCTTACAGCGGGCAGGCTTGGCATCTACTACGATTTGGATTAAAGGACTTTTATTGTATCTTCTTTGCATTAAATTTTAAACATAACATGTGCCATATATCTTGTTTTTAGTATTTAAATTCTTGTCCCTCACAAATGCCTATTTTTTTCATACATTTAATACATATAGAAAAAACATGTTGAATAGAGACTCATCCAGTTTAGACAATGTTCTGTAATATCTTTCATTGTTATACCTTTATTTCACTTCATATGAAAAAAGTAATTTCATACAGTGGCCTGCAAACATTAGCAGATTCTTCTACATCTGTACACTGGCCAGACTCTGCTGTGCTGTGGAGTGTCTGTGATTCTAGTTTTCTCACTTAATTTTTCATTGAAATTTGCCACTGACAGTACAACAATTACTGTGCCATTACCATGTGATGATCTTCCTTTCACAATGCTCTCTCCTCCCAGTGAACAGAAGTGTTCTTTGAAATTTATATTTATTTAAAAGTTTTCTAAAACACTTCAGTCATTAGAAATTTCACTGTATAAATGTTTTACCTAATCTCACATCTTCTTCTATCAGATAAACTTGTTCAAATTCATCACTAAACATTTGGGAATTAATTCTCATTCTCAGTTAGAATTGTTTTAGATTATTTTAACTATTGTCTGCAAAATATCATTTAGGTTTTATTTTAAGTAATTAATCTTATTTTTCTCCAACCTCTCTCCCTTTACAGTTATCCTTTCATTGTCAGTCAGTTACTTTTTCTAGCTCCCTTCCCCAACAAGTAGGAAATTTTACTGTAGTTCAGAAACTGTGCTCGTCGTAGCCCGTAGCCTACCCATGGATCTTGGTGGATGCTTATGAGTGGTTTGCAACCTGATAACTAACAATTAACTTGAAGCGTGTTCTCAAGTTTAATATTTTTATGTAAATGAAGAAAACTGACTAGTAGGAGAAGGCAGGCAGCTACAGCTTTGTTGCCTTGAGAACTCCTCTTACTCTCATAACAATTTTCCCACTGTTGCTTTTTTTTTCCATGTTAAGCTGATGAGCATGGAGGGAAGCAACCATGTTCATCTTCTTTTTTTTTTTATCTAATATATGACAATAAAAAGCTTCATCTTTGACAGTGAACAAAAGTGATGACTGTTGTTGACGCGTCTTGTGCTCGATCCCTTCCTGTCCTCCTTCAGGAAGCATGTCCTAACCCATTTAAGGCCTGTAAAGGATCTAAACACAACCAGGCTGCTCTCTGAGGATGCCACCTCAGCTCATGATATACAGAGTTCTCATTAATCATATTTTGAAGTGACTATTGTGTTGTGAACATTTTCCTAATGATGTTATAATTAAGTATCTAAGTAGTGCAGAACTTATTATTAATACTGATTATGCTAAATAAAGGAACAATTCATACATGTCCTGCAGATTCTTAAAAATACATAAAACTATTTAACCTTGATTGGGTTACAGATGGGAAAGCAGTGAGAGAAAGGTATTTCCTCAGAGAGTACCAACTTTAGGCATGAGTCATTCCATGTTGCCTGAAAGTGCCTTCCAAAGCCAACTGTCTACACCTGTCTACCCTTGATGCTCTACCCATCTAAATATTATGACTTACTAGCTTTACAAAAAAAAAAAAAAAGTCAGGTTCTCAGGTATTAGAATTTGTAATTCCTAAAAAGGAATGATTTACCAAAGGTCGTGGTATAGGTATTTATCATCTGAGGGAGAGACTAAGGGTGGACAGAGTTGATGCTTATGACTGATGTTGAAAAGAAGACAGCTCTAGATGTATGAACATATTTTGTGTTTAAATTTACTTTCATAAAGTAATGACCAGTAAATTTGCATTAATGTTTAATTATGATGAAAGTTGTCATAGATATAACAAGAATTATCAGTGAAGTACAAAGAAATATGCTACATTATGTGATGTGTAACATCTTTGCTTATTACATTTTGTGGTGGAGTGGTTGATCAGGTGCAGTGGAAAAAATGTATAGCCAATTAGAATGAAACCTTCTTGTCTTTCCAGGAACATGAAATCAAGCTTTGCGGAGGAGCTGGAAGCCTTGGCTTTTCTTCAGTGACCATTCTTGCCCTGCTGTTAGCACACATATGCAACTCCATGATGCAGTCATGATACATGCGTCCGCTACATTAGTGACTTGAGACGTGGCTGAAACAACTCACACAACAAGAGATTAATGATGTCTCTTTTCTCATTACTGTTTAGCTAATGTCTTTAAAGGAGAAAAGGGCCAACATGCTTTCAAAGAAAATGATCTTTTCCAGTTATCGACATGCATCTAGCAGTATCTACATATTGCAATAGTTAAAGTTTATGATTGTTCAAACAAATCACTAAGGGAAGCATTAGTCAATTTTGTACATACATAAAATTACATTTTTGCTATAATTTTGAAATTATACTCACACTAATTCCTGCTTCCACACTATTGACAAAAGATAAGTGAAGGGAAGGGAAGAGGCTTTGGGACAGTGGAGAGGATCTCAGTTTGATGGTTTGTTCTCTGTTAACTGAAAAAGAAAAAAAAGATTACACTTTGTCTAGTAAATTTCCATGTACAGGTAGTGATTTTACTCACTGGAATCTGCAAGGACATTACCCCCTCTTCATATATGGAAAGTTACATTTGTGTGTGTTATGAGAGTGCTCAGGCCTTTTGTTCACTGATCAGTGCTATAGAGTAGTGGAAAAAAATGAAAGCAGAACACCTGAAATGAATGTGCCATTATCCAGTTGAAACTTTCCTTAGAGGTGGGCAGATTGTACCTCATGCTATGGAAGCCTGCATTTTCTCATACATGAAATGTTCTAGTGAGAAAGAAAATGCCCTTTTGTAAATGTACTGAAAATGTTGTCACCATTATCATCCAGACTCAGCCCCTCATCAGTACTACTAGTGTATTGTATGTAATTATTAGTGTGTATGTGAACCTATGTCAAAATTTGTTGCTAACTTTACTCTCAGAATCTTCATCACCAGGAATGGGACACTTCTGGGACAGGAGGCATGATACTAACATCTAAATGTCAACTTATTGTTTCATCATTGTCTTTTGTAAATCTTGTCACTTCTGCTGGTCTCCAATTCTGTTTCTTACAAGTTATATTTGGCATAGAATTATTCATTTATTCTTCCATTTTTTATGAGATAGTATGAGGATGTTAGCAATTGAAAAGACATGAGGATGTGTATTCCATGAGTTACAAACATTTAGTTACAGTACAGTACAGGGGGCGTTGGCTCCTGCTTTTATCATACATTTTGGTTGCTAGTAGACATTAGATATTTGTACCACCAGTGAACATTATTCATGAGTGGTCAAGTAAGAGTCATATCAAACGGTGACATACATTTAAAGTTGTCACTGTCCATAAGTTGTCCCTTTTGTGGGGCTTGCCTTTCAGTTGTTGTTTACTGTTATTAGTTGTGTAAATGATTGATTTACTTATATATACTTATAATGCATAAATATAAATATATATATTGACAGTTTATATATGGCAGTATTAGGGGGTATGGGACCTCAACTGTGATGAGACGTTGGCGAGATGATGACACAAGATGAGAGGCCACTCACTATCTAGAAGGAGCAGTATCCTAAGAAGACTGCTACGATGAAAGAAAATATTCCTCATAGGTCCACTGTCATGACGGCTGCTGTGTTCTACATAGGTAGCCTTTTGAGGCAAAAGTTACTGAGGAAATTAAGTAGCCTCATTCCTCATCTCCTTTGTAGACATGAAAGAATTTCCTCAAGGCAGTCATTGTAATTATGATGTTATCATACAGTGTGACTCCACAATCCCTCTTCCCCTTTCCTATACCTACAGACAGCAGTTTTTTATATCTTTTTGAAATGAGTATATGACAGTGTTTCCTGAAGCTATCAGTAAAGAAAATTAGCTACTCATATACCAGTAAATGAAGGAAAAGTTTGTAAATATCTTTCTTCTAATGAGTGAGATATATCCTAAGGAGAATGAAAGGTTAGGGGAAACTAAGACTTGTAACATGAAGATCAACATTTTCTGGATATATGGGGAGCTACAATGGTCTTCCGATGTAGTTATTAGAATGCAGAAAGTGTACAAAGTGGCTGGAAGAGGACAGATACTGTTCTAGGTAGTGAATTGCCTCTGTCTTTCAGTTCCCCAGCAATTATGGGTGTGAGAATATTTTGCTTAGTGTTAGTTTGGCATGATCCCTCTGCCACACTGGGGGATTAAATTAGAGTTGAATGAGTCTTGAATTTGTACATAACTAAGATCTTCAAAGTGAGAAAATCCATGTTGTAGTTGTTTAAGTGAGTCAACATTTCACACTAGAAATTATTTAAGACTACTGACAAAAGCTGTTATGATGGCATAATTCCAAAATGACATTAATCTTAGCAACTCTACATGTAATTTATGTATGGTATTGTTTCATCAGATACTAGAACTTTTAAATGTTGTCGGGTTTCTTGCTGAACGACTGTGTTCACTACCTGAAAAATCAGAGTCGTGATGTAAGTAAAGGGTAGTGGACTTAGATCTTTCCTTGCAGGGGTAGACAAGCTCTTGCATCGGGATGAAGGTACAGGTCTCTTATTTACTTGAAATTCACACCCAGGTGTTTTTACTGTTGTGAACTTTGAACTCGCTTTGATGTGTCCACTTCTTGTGTTATGAAACTGTAAAAATTAACCTGTATATCCATGAAAAGAATATTTTCATCATAGTTGCAGTCAGACAGTTTATCACTTGCTGAACTAATAAGGGAATGCAAAAAGGAAAGTTAATGCCATTATTCTTCCATAGTCTTATGAAAAGCTTTTTTATCCTATCTGTTGTGAAATGCACATGTGTAGTTGTGTTAAAAGATAATATATTATTTACTTCAAAATTTTATCAGGCCTGATATCTAGTGTGAAATTGAGGCAAATAATCAAAATGTTGCTGATGCTGCATATTCCAAACTGATTTGTTAAACACTCTCTAAGAAGCTTTTTAAACCTTCAAAATGTGAAATATCAGCAGTGAGCTTTTACCTGGTGGCAGCAAATGGTTGAAAGTTTCAGAGACAGGGCATCATGTGTCTGCCATAAAGGCACATCCTCTGTTTCTGGAAGTAACACGTGTGCTCCAATTGTTCTGCAGTTCCTTCCACCTGAAACTGTAGTCAGTAACTTTCTGTCGCCAGGTAATGCCAAGCCATGTGCAGACAAGGAAGTGCTGTTCTGTTATTTGCCCAATTTCCAAAATATTTTTTGACAACTTTCTCTTTCCATGAAAATTTGGTGTCACTGTGGCAAAGTCTTTTTGCCAGGCACACCTCTACCTCCCCACAGACCAGAGGGAGGGAGAGACATCCCCTCTTGTGGCTTGTGTGCAATTGGACTTTTATCATTATTATATATTTTCTTGTTCTCGTGTACCTATAACTGTGGGCTAATTTTATTCCAATTAATGTTGACTTTCTCTATGAACTGCATAATATTGAATTGTTCCCCTTTTTTAGATAAATGATAACAAAACAGGGGAGAAATTTTTGCTAATGAAGCTTTAGATAGACGGCCAAGGTCTCCACTGTGGTGAGGAGCCGGCCCTCGGTGGGGACACTCCCGTCCTGAGGCTGGTGATCAGAATATATCATGAGTTAGTTAGTGATCATGGAATACTTAGAATAAAATACCTTCCATGCAGTTATTTCATATTATCATATTTCAGAATTTATTTATATAGGGAAAAATACCTTGCATTAAGAGAGAATCCCTGCATTGTACTTTATTTCATAACAAATGATAATAGGTAATCTACCATTTAAGGGCCAAGCTAAGTAGGGCGACAGGTCTCTCTGGATGTGGACCAACCAGCACCATCCCTCTACATGATGCCACTCTTGTCCCATACCAATCAGCCATGCAGAGCTCTATACCCTTTAAATTAGGGTAAAATTTTTTCAATAATTCCTAACCAGTTCCAGAATCTTTCCAAGATGGTATAGATACAAGTACCACACTTCACACTGACCAAGCATCACCACCTTTCCTTGACGTTAACAACGTTCCTCCAGAGTTTCTAAAGGTTGTCATGCATTATGGCTATAGTTATCTTTCAATGCCATGTGTAAGCTGCTGCAGAAAAGTATCATTATCAAGCTACAATGGATCGCACTGCCTATTTTGCATCATTATCTGACCTAATATGGTAAGCAATGCTGATATAAGATACAAGGACAAAAGGACTGTGATATTAATGGTAAAAACGTCATAAATACTTGAAGGAGAACGTTGAAAATCACTTCAGTGCACTGCAGGGTCGACAATGACTGGTGGTGGTACTCTTTACATGTACTCCTTCGCCCGCTCCACACGGCACATCATGCCATCAAGCGCTATCTTGCAGCAATGCAGGTTTTGTTTAAAATCTAATGCACTCATCACAACAATGAGGAGAGATCTGTCGCCCTGGGGTCATTAGTGAGGGGAAGCTGATGACCTGTTTTATCGGGTCAGTTTAGGTCAGGTGCAAAGAAAACTGCTACTTCAGACTCCATCAGTGATTGACTTTTGCAGGTTATATCAGGGCAAAGTAAAATTTTATCGCTATTGTCTCAATTTTTTGTTATTTTCATTTCAAAACTAATTGGCAAGCAATGTCGTGCCAATCAACATAGTGTAATTTCATTCACGTCTATTCTTATTATTTTCTATGTCCAAAGAATACGGTCACCTTTGGCAAAGCCAGGCCAGCACATCAGGGTAATGGAGTCATTGCACCTGACCTGTGACCCGTATCAGGAGGACAGTGACCTGAACGTCATGCTGTTGTCTGACCGGTGCTGCCTGAGGTACGCTTCTCGGGAAATTCCAATATGCATATGTATACATAAATATATACTATATGCATATGTATTTATATAAAGACTGGTTTCGAGACATATAATTGCCTTTTTAGAAGATTAGTGGATGCCTTTAATCTCATTTATTTATGCCTGTGAAAACTATGAAAAGGTAGAGGTATTTTCAGTGTGTCACAAATGGGTCAGAATTAAGAACAATAAAAATCAGCTAATTTCCATTTATATTGATAAGAAAAATTGCACAGTTTAATTCTTATAAAAAAATGTAAGGGTGATTCTTTATAAGTATATAATCTAGTGATGTGATAGTAACATAAAGAGGGCTAGAAAGATTGAAGAGTGATTTTGGAATGGGGCTTAGAGAACATCTCATGATCATTTGTTATCACATCAGTAGGAGAGGTAATCAATGCCCTCAAAAACTTTCCTTGACATTATCTGACCTGAAATCCAAAAAAGTAGGTGACACTTTTGAACATATACATAGGTCTCTTTACAGGTGCAGTGTCAATCACTCAAAAATATAAAAGAATGTTCAATGTGGAGGTATTGGTGGCAGCTGGCACTTTGCTGGCACACTACCAGGCCCCACAAGGACAGTTTGTCCTTGGTTGTAATCCCAGGCGGTGCTCGATGCCAATCTTCGTCTCAAACTTTCTTAGCCGGAATGGATGACCAAAACATTATGGCTGTTATGAAAGGATATTGCAAATCTCTGTAAGTTCTAAATGGCCAATCTGTCTTAGCAAAACAGAGCCAATTAGTACATAAAAAAAAGCTGTTCAGCCCATGTTGCAGTAATTGTTTGTATAACTCAAGCCTAGTGTTGTGACATCCAGCCCGGCTGGGACTTGTCCCGGCTTCTCTTGTTTATCGATGTTGCCTCAGTATCTGAGTGTTCTGTTTCTCACTTTGTTTTATACAAATTCACCAGTAATCCACAAAACTGATGTCTCCTGTTGCAAGAAGACTGTGCAGCTAGGAATCCTTAGTCTGTCATGTTGGTCTCATGTGCTAAATAATGTAATCTAAAACCCTCGTCTTCCAAGCACATGCAACTTTCATTCTTCACTCCTTAACATTCACTGCATTCAGCAAAATTGGAACATAAGTAGTTATCAATTATACTAGAATTTTCAAATCAATGCAATCTATACATCAAACTATTCACTGCATTATGCAGCAATCACTCTCACAGGCCAGCTTTATGAGACCACTGAAACTGCCACTGCTAGAGATTTATGGTGACTAAAGACTAATGACCACAGACTCTGGCAGGTGGCAGCTCTACCCAGGTCACTCAGATACTGACCCCGGCATGGCTTCGTAGCTAAACTTTCAGGTGACGTGTTCTTCTAACCTCCCTGTGTAACGGTTTCTTCCATGCGACGCCTTCGCTCCTCACGAGAGTTCATTTGTATCCTGAGGACACAATAAAATGTTAATTGTCAGTGTGTGTAAATTAGCCTTCAGAGTGCAACATGGACCATCTACCTAACTGACATTTTGCATTTCTTTTTATTTGTAAAGAGGGTTATCATGCATAGTTATGAACTTTTGTTATTAATTTATCAAGTTACGAAGTCCAAATTCTCCAGGTGATGATAATGATGATAAGGGTACATTATACAGATTGGAGCCCCCAAAATACATTTTCTGTTCCACAGTATATGATACCAATGCAGTTACTTGTTCATCTAGAAACCTTTACATTTGAGAGTTTTTTGAAGGAATTGTGGAAAAGTTAGGTCAAGAAACAGTAGTTGAGGGCTTACAGACTAAAAAGACATACCACAGGTGATATCTGAAGGGCATCCTGGTATGAAGGTAAGGATTCAACCACATCATCATAGGCTGGGGGCATGTCAGTGTTGGGAGGCTAAAAGGCAGAGGGAAACTTTAATAAAAATGAAAGAATAAGTCATTTTAATAGTTCCCTTAAAAACATCAATAACGGGGTAAATTTTAAGAATATAGTGAGCCTCCATGGTGTAGTGGTTAGCATGTCTAGCTACAAAATCTCAAAATTATGTGACATGAATGATAAAGCAAGATAATAATTACTTGGCATGCTAAATTTTGGTGTTACTGATATACACAGAGGTCGTTCTTTCTTTGCAGTTATAAAGTGGCCACTAAAAACTTGATCCACTTACTTCTTGAGGATTCGGCTGCTCCCTTGAACACGTACACAGCTGTCTAAGACTTCCAAATCGCTTCCTGGGAGAAAAAGACAAGTAGGTATTTATGAAGAGAGAGAGAGAAAGATTTACATAGATATCCAGACCATACAAACCCTATCTATGTATTGACACCCTCCTATGATGGAAATGACCTGAATGGTGAGGCATTGTAGATGGTGGCCAGCACCACGCAGGCAGCAAGAGCAACACAGACAATCAACACAATCTGAAGAGCAGTCTCGTAGCCAACGTAGGGAATCTTGCTGTAGGATGAGAGAAAAGAGATAAAGAAGCAGGTTTCCTTAAAAGTTCTGCTTACAATGTTACAAAAAGGGTACGGTTAATATAAATTCCTCACATCCTAAAGGTTAAACGCACTGTATTCCTATTCCAGCCTTATACCTTTGGGCTTCAAGAACTTTGTTTCATTAGGAGTCTTTGATGTGGAAAGTTCTGGACATAAACAATGTAATATATATCTGATAATAATTTTTGTTACTCACAAGCTATAACTCACTCACTCAAGATCACTCACTCACTCCCTCACTCACAAAATACTCGCTCACTCACTCATTTACAAGATAATTCACACACTCACACGATATACATTATTCACTCAATCACAACTAAGATGATTCACTCACTCACTCAAGATAACTCATTCTCTCACTCACAAAATAACTCCCTCACTCACTCTCTCACAAGCTTACTCGATCACTCTGGATGTCACTCACCAGTAGCTGACTTCGTAAAACTCGCCATTCTTCTTACACTCGCAGAACGACCCCCGACACTCTGACTGCTCATGGGTGCAGTTGACGTTGCTGGCACATTGTGAACCAACAAAACCTGTCCCAGCAAGGATAACGCTCTCATAAATGGGCCTTAATATACTAGCATTAGGCAGCAAAGGTTAAAAAATGTTACATTATAATTATATTTGAAACTATAATGGGCTTAACTAGGCCATATGGAGGCGACACTAAGCAGATTTCATGTGCATATCTTGCCGCTTTGTTTAATATCGTCACCCACATAAAATAATTGCCTAAGTCATTTTTCAGTGATTTCCAGGTTTTTGTCTAGGGCCTACATCAATTTTTCAACATGTAACGCCCATTTTTGTATAGTTGCCTTCCTCATTCAAGGTTTGAGTGTTCTAGAATTGACCTTTTCACTGCTGCCTAAACCTTAAGCCACATGAGATGATGATTGTTCTTTTCTGACTTCCTGTAAAGTAGAAAATAATGACTTTGGCGCTTAGTTTATGAAGGTGACGATATATAGGTATTTGAGGTTACGTGGCTTGAGAATGGAGACGAAAATTTTGCGCCCACGTGGTGATGCTGCAAAGTATTTGCTCGGTAATCTCAGATGCTTCAGCCTCTCGCATCACCTATTTCCAAAGGTCGAAAAGGAGATCAGTCGCGTTCTAGTGCGTGTTTTTGCAAGTTCATGACCATAGCTGGGCGTTATCGCGATAAGTTATCGCGATACTTTATCGCTGATAAGAAAATCGGGTTATCGACCATCCGCTACTTATTTATACATATATCGGTATCTTCGTTACTTTTGTAACCAAACTAGCGATAATCGCTACTTTTTCCGACTCAGAAAAAAAAAAAAAAAAACGTTGTCACCTCCCTACTGCGAAAGCATGGCCGGGGCGCCCGGTGTTGTATGAAAAAACTTCGGGGTATGAAATATCTTCGGTGAAGAGATTTCATACTTAGATCATCAACATTAAAACACTTTGTTATTTTTTTTACGTTAGATTAAAAAAACAGTATATCAGAGAGAAAAATCATTTAACTTTGCCCCCAAAATAATTATTCACTGCCTGTTATTTGTGATCCCGTTGTAAAGAGCGCAAACAGAGACTGCGGCTTGTGTTATATCGTGGCAGCGGCGTGACGCGTGGTCTCTCAGCTGCGTCTCGAGTGACGGAGTGAGTGCCTGTGTTCCGGTTCCCAGTGCTTCAGTGCTTCTTTACAGAAGTGACTGAAGTGACACAACACGGTTCAGGGTTTCCAGTATTACCGTCCATAGGTACGTGTCAACGTGTGGTTTTCAGGTTTTGTAAGTTTTCTAAAATACAAATAATGAAAATTTGAATTCATCTATGTTTTTTTTTATTTGAAATATCAATATAATATAGTTTTCGCCGAACGGACTTATCGCTAACTAGTATCGGAATTGTGGATATATATCGGGTATCGGTTATCGGTTATCGCCTATATATGTGTCTCCAGTTAACGAATATCGGTTATCACCGATCAGGTTTTCCATTATCAGTTATCGGGTATTGGGAATAAGGTTTTCTGTTATCGTGCCCACCTTTGTTCATGACACAAAAGAATGATGAAACTACCAGAAGGGTCATAAAACTGCCTCTGCAAATGCCCAAGACTCCTACGACAGCCTTGTCAAATGTGTGTGTTTAGGCTCCGAGGTGTTTAAGAATATGGCCGAAATTTTACCTGCATCGCCCGGCTCACTTGTTATATGGGCCATTTTGGGATCTACTCTAAAGTAAAGGGAAGAGTATTCAGTGCTCTAGAGAAAATCATTGCATTGTCTTCCTTTCCGTATAATAAATCAGAATAGCTGCTGACAAGAGCTTGACGTCCCAAAGCTGCCGTACATCTTTATCTTCCAGCATTCCATGAACAAATGGATTCTAACTAAATATTTTTACATTTTTCAGGATTTTCCAACACCAAACAACTGTCTGAAAGTCAGTCTATTCGTGGCCGAAAGTAAGGATTGATGGAGTGATATATGTGGCTATTTTGAGACAAGTAATGTGTTTTGTGCGGGGACTGGATGCAACAATCGCTCTAGAAAGTATACTGAATTGAATAGTTTTCCCTGTGATCCAGAAGGAAGGATGGAATGGGGGATTAAGCTCAGGTTGTGTACCTACTCATCGGATAAGACGGACATGGTAAGAAAGTATAACAATTTTAATATTAGGTGCTCCTTCTGTAATCTATATTGTAGCTGATTAATCTACTAGGGCTGTGGGAGTAGATGGACAATGATACGCCTCCTTACTAACCCAAAAGAAAACAAAAAAACTGAGTACGGTACATTACGTTATCTATGTGATGGTGTTAGGTTGCGGTCGACCCTATACTGCATATACATTCTTGGTAGGTAAAGGTGCCCGCAAATTGCAAGCCCATTGTTTGTTTTCATGAAGGCTTCCTCTAGTACTCGATAAAGGGATCCTCACTGTAGCCTCCTATGCCAGTAATAGCTATCTACCGTACAACATGCATCCTTCTAATTCCTGATATAAAAAGGTATTGGTTCATTTTACGTTTTTTCTCCTCAGTGCAAGTAATGACAAAGGTATTTATATTCTAAGGTTATAGAGGACGCTAAATGTCTTTTTTTTTTCGGTATTTCGTTGGGGAGGAAGGAAGGGAGGAAGGCGGTGCATGCCGCGCAACCACCCAGACGGCGGGTAGAGAAATGCCCAATCCTTCAAGTGGAGGCCCAATAACGGGGCTGGGGTGACGGAAAGAGCCCAACCTTACCACTCCCAATGGCACCGAACCTATACGCTCCAGCATCTCGCCGGCACGTAAGGCGGACACTTTAACCACTGGGCCACGGGAGCCCCCGCACTAAATGTCTGCTCTTTGAAAATCTTGCCAGGTCTGCCGCCTGGGGGCGTGGGGCAGCTCATTTAGCTCACCGCCACAATGCACCAAGAATGGACCCACGTACGTTTATGTGAGCATTATCGACTTTTTCTTCACAATTTTACTGAATGAAGGTCTTCAGATTGAGCATTCTAAGTTGATTCATGGGAGGTGAATCTGAAATATTTATAACTGCTAGAGGGCTGGTTTAGGCACAGACAAACTGGCTGGCATAAGAGGTTTGAAATGGACAGCACCGTTTCTAGTGGAGGCCCCGTGATACCTTATAGACTCGGACCATCCGCGGAGGGAACATGATGGGCTTCTGTCTAACGACAGCCTCTGGCGAGATGCAAAGCAGCAGATCCATAAAAGTGAGCCGTAACCTGTCCATTAACGTGGGTCTAGCACCGCCGTGAGGCGGTGGCAGTTGCCAACTATGCCAAGCAGTGACATATCTTACAAATCCTCGGTTGAAGATTGGACATGAGCATGATAATGGCACTTCGACAACATAAGCGAACGGGAAATAAGATCAAATGAAATAGCTAGAGCATATCTTAAAACGGTTGCGTAAGGGGCATCTTACTCCTCATAGTCCTAGTTTAGCCATCTGGCAGCCGATTGAGTCGTTACTCGAGTAACTCGAGTAGTTCGAGCCCGAGTCCTTGGTCGATACCATGGATACTTTATACATATGCATATAATCTCTTCGGTCAATACACATCGGCGGGGACGATAAGTCATCTGCTCGAGGCGTCCTGCTGCTGGAGGTGGTCAGTGAGTCAACTGACCCAGCGGGATGAGAAAATGGGCCTCCATGGAGACTCATTCGAGAGGGTCCCCGAGAATGGCGTCGTAGGGTGGGCAAGGTGAAGCACACCCAAGTGTAGGGCCCCATTCACTGATTGATTATTATACCAGTAACTTCAGCTACTGTTGCAAGTGCCAAGAGAAGCTTTGGTAGAATGAAAAATAAATAAATAACGTCTTTCGACTCTGAGCTATCTCAACATGCAGAACGCGGTCACTAGACCTTTTGACGATGTTTTGGTGAACAACTTTGCAAAATGAAAAATAACACTGACCGGCTCCATGCATGGATAGTGTCGGAGCCTCGTTGCCTGTATAACTCACTCCCAACATTTACACAAGTTTCCCTAAAGCCCCCGCACGCCACTCGTTGCAGCCTCTCCAACGTCACGTGTGAGCATCAAGATGTGATAAACCTGGTATTTGTGTTAATGCTCATCTGGTGGGTGGTGTTATTCGAAACAAATAGTCCTATTCCTCTCCTCTGCTTCAATCTGATCCAGCCTCACTTTTCTGAGAAGAGAAATTGGATGCTAACCTGCACCCTCTAAAGTCCAAAAGATGTAGAAAAGTAATTACTCACCACACGGACCACAGTAGAAGAAAACCATATTGCTCCCAAATTTCTTGCTGTAAGAGACGCACTGGTTTTCCTTACATGAACATCGTCCCTTATCTTCCGCCAAGTTCGTTGTAGTGAGATCTGTAGGACAGTAAAAAAAGTCAACTACATCCTTTTTATTGTTATTTATTTTACTGGTGTATAGTTGAAATGGATCCACGTACTAATTACATAAATCTTTACTATTTATTTCAATGATAATGTATTTTTACTCTTCAGAAAGCAATTGATCCATGAAATTAAGGAAATAGTTTTAGGTTTAGTTAGTACGATGATACATTTGAGAAATTTCATTTTTCCATGTTGTTCACGTGATCATACAATATCATGGTACTTACTACGGCAGACAGGGGCAGTGGGCTGAGGGTAGATTTTTCCCATCCCTATAGCCGTAGCGAGATTCGGAAAGACATCATAGCAGTCAGAGTCAGTGAAACATTGCACATCCTCCAATTGACAGGAAGGATTGTCAATAGTACAAAAGGAAGATGCCAACAACCCTGAAAAAAAAAAAAACAGGATCTTCATGCAAGCACCTTTCCCAAAACCAAACATACCTATCTAAAGGACCCATCGACCTGTTGTAGCCACGAGTTAAGTGGACGCGCCCTTGACTTCCTCTACTTAAGGTTGTCTCACAGAAACAACCGTGTGAGCATCAATATCGTAAGGCAGCCTTTGCATTTGACTTTAATACCTAGCTGAATGCACACACCTTGCTGCACCACACATGATTATCAGAACTATAAGCTCGTGGTGGCTAATCCTCATATCTGCTTAGTCCGACCTATGGGATTGCCAGTAAATGCAGGAACGGATCATTGCTACATACTAAAAGATAATGAACACGGATTTTTAAGTGAATACCATTTTATAGGCTGCACGGCAACGGCACAAAGTGATAGAATACTGACCCGCTGTTGAAAGACTGTTACTCTGCATCACGCCCCCCATTGCTCCTTGTCCCTCATGTTGAGTGTTGTGCGCCTGGCCATGGACTCCTGTACAGTCTAGGCAGGCATACACCACACACACCAGCACGGCCGCAGACAGCATCCAACCACACGTCCCCATTATAAACCTGTTCTGATGAGACTGTTGTGGCTGGCTCTGTGTCACTCCTTTATCTTATCGCGACACAAGCCCCTGAAACACCCCATATTCGATTGGCATGTGTGTGTATACGTAACCTACCTCGAACTGCCACATGTAGCGATATTATATGCGTGATAAAGTGCAACTGTTGCAATGGTCTTGGTCGGTGTGATGACGATTTGACTGCTTAGTGATAAACGGAGTATTTTCCTTATTTATTGTCTTTATTAAAGGTTATAGCTCTTAATGGATAAGAAAAAATGTTCTACCACAAGTTAGCAGAACATAATGCATGGGCGAGACATACAATATATATCCTCCTTCCCGTGCAGTATTAAAATCTTAAACATACGAACTGCAGGTCTCACATGTAATCTATAAGAGCATGTTGGTGACTGCAGTAAGCAAGGACATTATGGAAATCTGGGCACGTCCTCTGGTAAGGGAGAATGGTTTACACATATATGTTTAATCTAATCAAGAAATGTAATGTTCAACCATGTGATTTCATTTAGCTCATCATGATGCGGCATGACTAGACAGTATTGTTACGGTACATTTCAGGCTGAGCTGTAAATAGATCGCAGGTGCCTCAGAAGTATCGCTAAGCTCATAGGGGTATCTCGGGACCTTTATATGAGGGGCCAAGCTTAGTGTGAGGGGCCTATTCTAACAAATTATACCACTATCTACTTCATCAGAATTCCGTATCAGAGGACGCATGGGGGGCCCAACGCTCCTAGGGGGGTAATAAGGATAGTAATAATGATAATGATAATAACAGAAATAATAGTAGTATGACTTACAAATGAAAACTGGCTAGGAAAACATTGCCCAATTAAGATGTTCCTACTCGTCGGTGGTGGGCGGGCGCATCATAGCGAAGTGGTTGTGTGTTGGGCGTGGAGGGTGTCATGCAGTATTAGCTCGATGGGCTGAGGCCGCGCTGCACGCTGTTCGTCCTTTACCGCCGGCTGAGAAGCACTCCCTTCCCTTGCCGAACTCTGTGGGAAGCTGGCGATGTCCCCAGCCTGAGGTAGGGAGGTACTGGGGTTTACGCCAGGCAAGGGGGGTGATGCCAGGGGGTTGATCTGGGGTGTGGTGGTGGTCGTGTCCTCATAACTCGGTGGGCTGGTCATGTCGTCCTCAAAGGCAGCGTCGTTCTGTCCTTCAGCGTCACGCTGCACGATGACAACAGCCGTGGTGGTCGAGTCTTGGTCTGGCATGGATGTCTGTGTGCTAGGCTCGTCCCCCTCGAAGGCAGGGTTGGTCAGGCCTCTCTCAGCATCACCCTGAAGTATGCAATATGGGCTTAACAGGAATCCTCCTCTCTTTTTATTGATGTCTATCGTTTGATGGATGTATAAGGCAGTGGGAAACGGGAGGGAGGGAGGGGGGGACTTTCGGTATAGTTGGAAGTGTGTGTGTGGGGGGGTTGAAGGCCCTCACCTTTTCGAACATTTGTATGGCGTCTTGGTAGGAG
This sequence comes from Eriocheir sinensis, assembly GCF_024679095.1. Classification (NCBI taxonomy): domain Eukaryota; kingdom Metazoa; phylum Arthropoda; class Malacostraca; order Decapoda; family Varunidae; genus Eriocheir; species Eriocheir sinensis. Next base: position 12,993,130 of record NC_066511.1, read on the forward strand.
GGCAGCTTCTCGATCACGTCGTCATAGGCAGGCGGCGTGTCATCGGGGGGAGACTGGCACAGGGGAAAAAAGGGCGAAGTCAGTCAGTCGGCTCGTAAGATAATTTGAGGGGAAAAAGGGAAGGAAAGAAGAGCGAGGAAACGATGGAATTAGGGGAGTGGAAGTGAGCGGAGGAGGGGGAGAAAAGAAAGCGGAGGTATGAGGTAGAGAAAGGAAAGAAGAAGAGAGGGGGAAGAGTGTTATAATAGCAATAGCTTTTGGGTCAGAAAGCTAGAAAACTGTACATTGCCTATAACTAGTGATAAAGTGTCCTATTAAGTCACTGATTAACCTTGGAAGCATTTTTTTTACCTTACTGCATCATGGTATCTCATAAGTTGCTAGACGGTCATTACCATTCTTCTCTCATACGTATATATATACATTTTAATATATCAACCTCATCCTTTTCACTCTCACTCTTTGCCTTTACTTTCCTCTCCTTTCTCCTTCCCCACTTCACCTGCTCACCTTCTTCGTACACCCTCAGTTCCAGCTTTTGTATTTACCTCCGGCCTTCAACTTCCCTCTTCATCACTGTAACACAACATCCTCTTCCGTCTTACATGATTACTCCCACCCAGCTCTCGTCTGTCGGTGCCGCTCCCCTTTCACCTTTTACGCCCACCCTCAGTTCCAGCTTTTGCATCTACCTTCTGCCTACACCTCCCTCTTCATCGCTCACACAACACACCACTCTGTCATACGTTACTCCCACCCACCTCTCGTCTGCCGGTGCCACTCCCCCTCTCGCTGTATAAGCTCGTCCGGCGGAGGTTGCGGCTGTAAAAGGTGTGGGACAAGGTTGGCTTAGCATCGGAAATATGAGATGCTTACAGTACTGTTCACAAGCATGGAACACAAATCAAGGTTATCAGACATGTTTTTCCATCTGGGAAGGTCATAAATAGAAGCATTATCTAGTATTTACATAGACAGTGTATTCTTCACTTAAATCGAAATAAATGGAGACGAGATAATCGATCAGCGACTCCAGTGTTACTAAATTTTCAGTATATATATAATTATAATTCGATCTCTTTAATTTTATTTAATTTGCTCTACTTAGTTTTGCTTTTTTTTTTTTACAGTAAAGAAAGCAGCTCAAGGGCAAACATAAATAAATAAAAAAGCCCGCTAATCACTGCTCCTATAAAAAAAAGTATAAAAGTGGAATGCTTACTTCCCCAGCTTATGGTAGCCGTAGGCCAGGGTGGCGCAGCACAGCAGTAGGATGCTTGTCGCGATGAGGACGTTGATGAGTATCTCCTGGCCGTAGAAGGGGATGTAGCTGTGAATAGGAAAGGGGAGTGAAGGGGTTAAGCCGAGAGAGAGAGAGAGAGAGAGAGAGAGAGAGAGAGAGAGAGAGAGAGAGAGAGAGAGAGAGAGAGAGAGAGAATGTTTTCATCAGTAAAAAAAAAAAAAAAGGGGGGGAAATTATTACGGAAAAACCCTTGTTCCATGTGGCAGGGGGCAGGTCCCGTATGAATACCAAGGCTACTTCAAATTTATTCACTTTATTTATTCATTTACATATATTTTATCATTACTATTTTTTTTATTGCATCATCTGCATGAACTCACCAGTAAGTCATGTCGTAATAGGTCCCCTCCTGAATGCACTCACAGTAGCCGTCCCGACACTCCGCCAGCTCGTGATCACACCGAGTAGTCATGCACTCGGAGCCCACATAGCCTGGAACAATCATGCATCTGTTTATCGGCCCTAAAAATGTATCGGGTGTTTGACTGTAGTCCGAGTCAGCTATGAAGTCAGTTTTGACGGGGCCCGCTCGGGGAGTTCCCTAGCCAAACTTATCTAATGTACTATACAGAATATTTGAGATACACAACTTCAAATAGTACGTAGATGACATATGCGAGAGTGAGTGATGTATATGATGTTTTGGTTTTATGTACATTTGTAGTCAATAAATATCTATCTATCTATTGGGGGGTGATGCAGCAGCGCAGTGAAGAGGCTCGGACCCCACCCAAACTGACTTCATATTTGTGTCCGACTATAGTGACAATCGCGGAGGTGAAGATCAAGGTTGAGCAGAAGCCTCTCACGCGGCCTTACCGCATTGTCCGCAGTAGTATAAGAGCATATCGGTCCCTGAATCAAGGGTGCGGGAGACGCAGAGACCCTTCCCACACGTGCACTTGTAGACACTGTAGCTTGGGGTCGTGGCGTTTGATGCGTCGTCCGGTGCTATCAGAAAAACAAGAAAGGCTACAACCTAGCTAAGATAACTAGGTGACAAGAAAAATTCTAAACTGTGCTTCGTTATGTCAGTATTGCAGCAACTAGACTATTATGTAAGCACGCAACCCATAGTTTAAGAAGTATACTTACTGTTGCAATAAGGGCTGTAGGCGAGGTCACTATCATAATCCAGAGCCTCCTCAAGTCCCGGCAGAGTAGCGGTGCAGTTGGCGTCGATGGTACAATTCTTGGACTCGATGTCGAAATAGTAGCCAGACCTTACTGACGGGTGGAAAAGGGGGCTATGGAGGTTATGCCAAACCAAAATAGAATGATCTGTACCCTGACCGAATCATGATAATCATCTTCACCTAGGGCAAAGACCTTTCCCAACGTTCTCCACATTTATCTTTTTGAGGTTAGTGTATACTCCATCCTTGTTAGTGTACTCCATCCAGGACCAAGGAATAATCTTAATTAAATCGAACATGCAAGATGGCGCCACTATTAACACTTGCCTGCGCCACAACGGGCTGGGGTCGACCATCAGGCCCTACTACGCAAGCCTACTGGCGGAGACGTAAAAACAAAATGCTCCTCCCTGTATCATTTTCCGATACGTATTACTAGAAAAAAAAACTAAGATCAGAAGAAAGTCGTGATAGTGAGTAAATTCTGTTGGCTATTTCTGTATGTCTTGATTTGATAGGTCGACAGGTTGCATCACTGTAAAGCTCGCCCTGCCAACGATATTTTTGGTTAGTAAAAAATGTAGTGCTCTCGCGTAGCCCATGATCAAAGTTTTTAGTACTTTTTTTCAGATTTTGAAGGAACTGATTGTGATTCACTCGTAAAGGCGAAGAAAAAAATATACAAATTACCTAAGCCTTGGCAATCATCATATTTCAACCTGCAACGTATTACGACCTTTCCTGTTAACTCGCCTCTTATGGTTTCTACAGACGAGTTCCTCGTCCGTAAGAATGAAGACCGATGATTAGAAGTAAAGTGTGAGTACCTAGTCTCTTCAGCCCACGGTTTAACATATCCGAATTCCATAAGCTACCGTTGCGTTCAGGCCCCTTCTCTAGCCGCTTCAGAAGAATGTTTGTCGGTGCTGTTTACTCTTGACTCTGAAATTCAAACTCTACCCGTCTCGTCCAGGGAGCACCTCCATGGATGTGGCGGACAGTCGTCAGGTGGTCGTCACGTGCTGCTCCCCGATAGGTGGAGCTCAAGTCCCTGTTGTGCCTGTGATCCGCACCTGATTTATCGATGCTAGTATCTCCCCCACTACTTTTGGTGTTTGTTGATCGTTGAACTAACAGACTTATCCATGTTACTATTACGATTTATTTGTGTCTTTATTGTTGCGTTTGCCGCTGTTCAATTACTTCAAGTGTTTTATTTCCGTGTCAAACAAAGAAATGAATGGAGCCAGTATCACGGACAGGAATTTTGTTTTTAATTATCTACAGTGAAGCAAAAGAAGTGCCGCAACATAACTCTGGTGTTCTAATATATCCTCTTTATAGATTTGACACCTCCACTGAAGTGCACCAGTAGTGATTTCGGCTTCAACAGCGCCGTCACAAAACTTGGCGCTGTTTCGGAAATGTTATGTCGTAAGACGAGACACTTTTTTTTTCTAACTTCATATTTATCTGTCGCGCACCACCACGTAATCATGTTTTCTTTTAAAAGTTCGTGTGCTTCCAAGGGTTGCGTATTTCCTACAAGAAGACATCACCAAGCTACAGGAATGGAACAAAAAGTGGCTACTACAATTCAATGAAGAAAAATGTAAAGTCCTGCACTTTGGGAGAGGATATCCAGCATACCAGTAACCAATACCACAAGGGAAACACTCCACTATCCACCACAGAGGCAGAGAAAGACACTGAAATATATGTTATCAGGCTACCAGTGAAGGCGAAATCCAAGCCAATCGCAGTAGACGGGTTAAAGTCGTGATATTCGTGGCTCTGCCATTTACTTAACGTAGGCCATGAAATACCCCGCACGGCCATGGCTCCTTCGAAGAGGCACATTGGAATAAATGGTGAACGTGCGGCAAAGACATTGTGCTTGGGAAAAATCACGATTAAGGGAGTAAGAGACTTACCTGGAGTTTTAATGGACGACTTGGTCCACATGAGCTCATACTTCCATGTAATTGGTGTATTTTCATCCATAATGATGCTGCCATCGCCTTCCCACTCACTCCCGCCGCTGCCTTCGCCATCTTCCTCCGCCACCGTGCTGAGTGGGGAGTAAGATGTGAGCAAGAGAAGTATTCCCACTGAAAAACTAACAGAGATGTGTCTCTGTTCTGCCATAGTTCTCGAATGCCAGCAGGAAAGCAGCTGGTGAGCGACAGGAAAGGAGGCGGAATTCTTATCGCCATATCACATGATAGGAGCTGATAAGGACATTTATCGTGATGAGGGACAAACTGCTTGTCAAAACAGTGTTAATTTAGTGTCACCTTTCCTTATTACCAAACAAACTAGCATTTGTCAGTATACTATTAATTGCATCACTACCTGCGTATGAGAAAACACTAAAAATAACAGGAGCCCCCCCCCTTGCACATTTCGTAACAGCAAGGAATTTTTGAAGAATGCAGGGCAGGGAATTATGGTCGTGGTGGTAGTAGTATCGTTTTGTTAGATCAACGGGTGACGACGATGCCTGGCGTAGTGTAACCTTTTCCTGGGGTGTCTCTGCCGTCTCTACTTCGGGTTATTCTAATTCGTCCTCAGGCTCAACTCGATGTGACCTTGAACGTGAGATGCAACAGCAGGTAGTTTTTTTTTTTTCTCTCTTTTCATCTCCGTCTGTAACGCCAGTAGGCTTTCTTCAGGGGCCAAGTGGTCGGCCCAAGCCCGTCATGGCGCAGGCAATTTTGTTGATAGTGGCGCCAGATTTGGTTGACTCATGCTGCCCCCCGGAACTCATTCTTGATTCACTGGACGGTTTCTTCTGGACAGCATGTGGGTAGTCTTAGGCCACTCGGCGGTGACTGAAAAACTCCAGGTGGTAGCGTGGGGATTCGAACCGACGTTGTCCATGGCGTGGTGAATGCGTTGCCCGCACGCAAACCACTCAGCCACCGCCTACCCTATAGGGAACGTCGGTGTGTGTGTGTGTGTGTGTGTGTGTGTGTGTGTGTGTATTTACCTAGTTGTATTTACCCAGTTGTAGTTTTACAGGGCCTGGGCTTACGGTCGTGTGGTCCCGTCTCCATATCTGTATTTGTCCAGCCTTTCCTTAAAGTTGTGCACACTCTTCGCCGATACTACATCCTCACTTAGTCTGTTCCAAACCTCAATGTTTATTTGCGGGAAGCTATATTTTTTTATGTATCAAGCGTCTTCCTTTTCTCAATATTTTACTGTGTCCTCGTGTGTTGCTGGTGTTTCTTCCTTCTCTTAGTAGTATCTCCTCATTATCTACTTCTTTCATTTTATTCCACAATTTATAAATTTGTTTTAGGTCTCCCATTTTTCTTTTTTGTTCCAATGTTGGCAGGTCCATTTCCTTTAACCTTTCTTCATATGACAGTCCCTCCAGTTCTGGAACCATTTTCGTTGCCATCCCTTGTATTCTTTCTAGCTTTTTTACGTGTTTTTTCTTATAGGGAAACCACACAGTTTCCGCATATTCCACTTTTGGTCTAATCATAGGGGTCATTATCTTTTTCATCATATCCTTATCCATGTAGTGGAATGCTACTCCTATATTTCTTACCATTTTATACGTATCACCAAATATCCTATTTACATGACTCTCAGGCTGTTGATTATCTTGTATTGTCACTCCCAGATCTCTCTCTTCTTGAACTTTTAATATTTCTCCATCTCCCATTCTATATGTCCATTTTGGTCTCCCTTCACTCTTTCCTATTTCCATTACATGACATTTCTTTACATTGAAGTCCATCTCCCATTTTTTACTCCAATTCCAAATCTTATTTAGATCCTCTTGCAGAATTTCAAAGTCTTTACTGTTTCTTACATGTCTCAGCAATTTCACATCGTCTGCAAGCAGACTCATGTAACTTCTTACTTTCTCCGGCATATCATTTATATATACTAGGAAAAGTATTGGTGCCAATACCGATCCTTGAGGCACTCCACTATCTACAATTCTCCATTCCGATTTCATGTCCTTTACCACTGTTCTCATCTCTCTTCCCCTTAAGTAACTTTCCATCCAGTTCTTCATTTTCCCTTTCAATCCTCCTCTATTTTCCAGCTTCCATAGTAGTCTTGTATGTGGAACGTTGTCAAAAGCCTTCTTCAGGTCCAAATACACGCAGTCTACCCATCCATCCCTCTCCTGTGTTATGTCTGTCACTCTTGAGTAAAAGCTCAGTAAGTTTGTTACACATGAACGCCCTTTTCTAAAGCCATACTGTTTTTCTGTAATTATATTGTGTTCTTCTAGAAATTTCGTCAATTGTTTCTTTATCACTTTCTCGCATATTTTACAAACTATACTGGTCAATGATACTGGTCTGTAGTTTAGAGGTTCTTCCTTTTTCCCGCTTTTATATACATAGGGACCACCTCAGCTTTCCGCCATTCCTTTGGTACTTTACCAGTTGATATTGAGCATTTTATGATATCATATTCCGGTCCAACCAACTGATTTCTGCATTCTTTTAATATAAAACTTGAGACTCCGTCCGCGCGCGTGTGTGTGTGTGTGTGTGTGTGTGTGTGTGTGTGTGTGTGTGTGTGAGAGAGAGAGAGAGAGAGAGAGAGAGAGAGAGAGAGAGAGAGAGAGAGAGAGAGAGAGAGAGAGAGAGAGAGAGAGAGAGAGAGAGAGAGAGAGAGAGAGAGAGACATTACATCTATACTAAAAATAAAAATGCTTCATGATAATCCAAGATTAGCCAAGTGTCCCCCTGAGTAGAAGTCGTTTTCCCCTTAACAAGGTTCATGGTCACGTGGGACAGAGATAATGACGGTAACGGGACCCGGGCTGTAACAGTAAACACCGCTCTGCCTACCTGTGCGTCACCACCTCCTCCCAGCCCTCCGGCACCACCCTGGGTCGTTATTCTCAGACGCTTCCACCTCTCACGTCAACTATTTCCAGAGGCCAAAAAGGAGATCCGTCGAGTTCTCATGAATGTTTTTTTCAGGCTCATGGTACAGAAGAAGGGTCTAACTACCAGAAGGGCCATAAAACTAGCCCTGGAAATGCACACAACTCCTACGAAAGTTTGAGCGCCAAATGATGAAGTATATGGCCTCTGATCTCCCTCACGATCACCTATTTTTAGCATATTTTCCATTCCTACGCCGATGATTCCACTCTGCATTACTCAACTTCTTTTAATAGAAGACCCACCCTTCAGGAACTTAACGACTCAAGGCTGGAGGCTGCAGAACGCTTAGTCTCAGACCTTACTATTATTTCCGATTGGGGCAAGAAGAACCTGGTGTCCTTCAACGCCTCAAAAACACAGTTTCTCCACCTATCCACTCGACACAATCTTCCAAACAACTATCCCCTATTCTTTGACAACACCCAGCTATCACCTTCCTCAACACTAAACATCCTCGGTCTATCCTTAACTCAAAATCTCAACTGGAAACTTCATATCTCATCTCTTACTAAATCAGCTTCCTCGAGGCTGGGCGTTCTGTACCGTCTCCGCCAGTTCTTCTCCCCTGCACAGTTGCTGTCTATATACAGGGGCCTTGTCCGCCCTCGTATGGAGTATGCATCTCATGTGTGGGGGGTCTCCACTCACACAGCTCTTCTGGACAGAGTGGAGGCTAAGGCTCTTCGTCTCATCAGCTCTCCTCCTCATACTGATAGTCTTCTACCTCTTAAATTCCGCCGCAATGTTGCCTCTCTTTCTATCTTCTATCGATATTTCCACGCTGACTGCTCTTCTGAACTTGCTAACTGCATGCCTCCCCCGCTCCCGCGGCCCCGCTGCACTCGACTTTCTACTCATGCTCATCCCTATACTGTCCAAACCCCTTATGCAAGAGTTAACCAGCATCTTCACTCTTTCATCCCTCACGCTGGTAAAATCTGGAACAATCTTCCTTCATCTGTATTTCCTCCTGCCTACGACTTGAACTTTTTCAAGAGGAGGGTATCAGCTAGGACACCTCTCCTCCCGTATTTGATCTTCCTTTCGGCCACCTCTTTTGTTTCTTTTTTAGGAGCAGCGAGTAGCGGGCTTTTTTTAAATTATTGTTTTCTTTTTTTTGTGTGCCCTTGAGCTGCCTCCTTTGTTGTAAAAAAAAAAATACAATAATGGATGGGTCCAGTGCATTATACGGAGGTGAGGTGGACTAGGTTATCTTTCAAGGAGTGGTGAGATGGCAGGATTCGGTCAGATAAAAGACGTAGAAAAATATATATATAGTTGATTATTTTCCGCATGTTGGATATTTGTTCCTACAAGACTACGACCTGCGTCATGATTGTATAAGTGGAAGTCTGGCTGCTACATCGCTGTGCTGTTTGTTTATTAATCTATCTCTTTGTCGGTATGTGTGTTGTTGTTTCTCTCTCAAAGGTCAGGTTAAAAACAGGATATGATTTTTAATGTTCAGTATCAAGGGGATTCGTTAATATCAACATAACGAGTAAGATTGACTAGAGAGGAAAAAAAGTGATTTATAGTTGTTTGATTTTATAGTTGTTTGATTTTAGGGTTTTACGACTAGGTGCTGCTGGTTGACTTATATGGCTACGATCTAACAGGCCTCCAAAAGTAGATCTATGTTAAAGGTGTCCCCATGTGTGTGTGGCGTCTGGGAATAAGTAGTAACTTTTCGGCGTATATTGCTCTTGTTTTTTGGATCATTATCAGTTTAACTCAGTATTGCATATCTGTAAATAGAATCGTGTTTTCCTCTTTACTTTTTTGTTCTTCTTGTTCATGTTCGGTTCTTGCTCGTTCCTCTTGCATTGCCGCCATTTATATGAAGAAGAATGTTGTTATTAATCCCCCGCTTCCACTGTTGATGTTTCATTCAATGGGTCAAGGAAAGACAGGCTGCCGTGGAAAACATTTATTGTCTTGAGAAACGTTTTTGCGGATGAGGGTCAATCAGGGCCTTCCAGGGGCCATCAGCGTGTGTGTGTGTCTGCGTGTGTGTGTGTGTGTGTGTTTTTTGTGTGTTTTGTTTGTTTGTTTGTTTGTGTGTGTGTGTGTGTGTGTGTGTGTGTGTGTGTGTGTGTGTGTGTGTGTGACGCCCCTGAGGCCCCGGTGATACATGCAGGGCGCGCCGCTCACAAGAGTATATAGTGTTTCTTCCTGCCGTGGCCGCCCCGCCGCCAGCAGACTCCTTGCAGCACACACATGCACACAGTCGTGGCGCTGCTACAATATCTTGTTCTGGCGCCTTCATGGTCCTACACCTTTACAGTCTATGCCCAGTGGTAATGCTCATAATGTAATACACTGATCACAAAGGTAAAAAAAATCCGCTGTCCTGTTTTTGGACTCGCACGCACGTGCACGCACACACATGCGCACTCGCGCGTACACACACACACACACACACACACACACACACACACACACACACACACACACACACACACACACACACACACACACACACACACACACACACACACACACACACACACACACACACACACACACACACATTGACACGCACATTGACACGAACGATGTTAAAAGATTTAAAAGACCCGAGACGTAAGGCTACACAGTTGTGCGAAATAGACTACGAAACTAACGGTCCAGTATGATCCAGAGGATAAGTACATAAATGCACGATTGCGTGACTAATGGCATTGTGAGCTGAAAACATGAGTCGGTGGGTGCACAGACCAGGAGGTGAAATGAAGTATCAAGAAGCAATGGAAATCGGGAATGGCCGTAACCGTGTGTATGAACACTGTCGGGGATTGTGCAGTGGGTGGGGGCATTTGCAGCAGACAACAGTATACATACGTGTGCCCTGGCTGCTCTGCTTCTAACTGCTGGGTATGGTATATGAAGCAACATTCATTCAGGCAATGATACAATATCTAACATCAGTTGATTTGTAAATATGAACCGTACATGAAATGTTGAAAAATGGTCCAAATGAATGATAATCATTAACATGTATGGACAGAATCGTAGATAAAATAATACATACAACTAAACATATACAAATAAATTAATGAGTTAATATGGAAAAGACGTACAGACTATATGTAAAAAAAAAGTAATACAAATGTGAAACGAAAAAAAAAAGATAATGCATAGAAAATCACTGAAGACTGGCCACAAACTGCTACGATGCACGTGACAATGGGGAATGTGATGCTTAAGCAAGGGGAAGCGGGTGAATCGTCCAGTAAATGAGCCTCGGGTGCTGGGGCGAGGGTGAGGTAAGAGACACCCGCGTGAACGGAACCTCTTTGTTGACATGGAACACTGATGCGTCTTGAAGTAACAATGGTATAGACTATGTTATAAGCTCCTGAAGACGTAAAAGAGAATTCCTGTATAAAAATGGAGTCAGGGGGGTGCTGCCAGCTGCTCGTTGCCTTGATGCATAGTTCCGGCTCTTTTCCCCTTGAGATCGTGTCGTGCCACCCCAGGTGTGGCATTTGAGTTGGTATGATTTACCTTTCCCATATTTTCTCGCTGTTATGAATTAACTTGAGGGGAGGGTTGTGTGTCTTTTGTCACCGATGGAAGCGAACCTAAGGCCATAGGTTAGTGGAAAGAGGCGCTAATCACCGTTTCACGTAAGTTCATAGAATTTATCGACTTTTAAGGATGAAATTCCATCATAGACTTAATCGACAGGCAAACATCGTTGCAGCTTTTGGAGGCATTCTGCTGCTGAGACTTCTGATATTTACAAAAGGGAAGCCTTCTCCCTAGAGATGCTGGTGCAAGCAGCAGCCACCAGAGGGTAGTGCCATATAGGCTAAACAATAATGCCCTGGCTAAAGACTCATTTGTTAAACTGAAAATCGTTAGATGCTTTTTACAGAACACACACACACACACACACACACACACACACACACACACACACACACACACACACACACACACACACACACACTGAGGTTCTCTAATGTATATCTACATTGCTTTATACGAAAATGGCAAGACATGATTTGCTACTTGTTTGTTTCTTGATGATTGAATTACCTACTCCTCAATTCCTTTCTCTGCCCGCCGTCACACCTTGCTCCACCGTACGAGGCCGCCTGAGGCCATCCGTGGAGACAGGTGTTGGTGAAGGATGGTTTGAATGGGGTCATTTGGGATTACTAGCTGGAGAAAAACGGAGGTAACTAGAGCTGTAAATCTGATCTCAGTTATTTATCCTATATGTTACTGTATAAATATACATATAATGATGTAAGCTTTTCACCGTTTCCTTGGCATTCTGAAAGGAATTAAGCTGTTTCATAATACCCTGCATCTAAGTAAAAGTATTCTAGAAGTTGAAACGTGAAAGGTTTTCCATTATATTCGAAGAATGCCTCCAACAGAGCTTACGCCATGGCTGTGTCCCGTGAGCAACCACTCCAAGCCGGGATGAACAAGTGAACACCAGACGCAAACACTCGCCAGGCCAGGCAGCGACGCCCCTTCTAGCGGCGTCCTGAAAAAAATGTGCGTGTGTGTGCGTGCATGCGTGCCCGCGTTCATAAAAAAAAAAAAAAAAAAAAATATATATATATATATATATATATATATATATATATATATATATATATATATATATATATATATATATATATATGGACACACACACACACACACACACACACACACACACACACACATACACAGTTAAAATCATGAAACTTTGGTGCTCATTACCTAGGACGGCTGAGGAAGAGAGGAAGGAAGGGCGGGGTGTTCACTTGGCTCTCAGACCTGGATGTATGACAAAGCTGCTTATGTACAAATGATAGTGGTGTCGAGGGAAGGCGTGAGTCAGCTAGGGAGTGTTGGCGTGAGGTAAGCAGGTGACACCTCTCAAGAGGCGGGAAGGACACAGGGTACTGAACTTGGCCTAACAACTACCGGGGGTGTTCCGAAGGCTTTTCTCTGCACCATTCACCAACACCAACCAAGCTTTGGGAATACTGACAAACTGTTCATAGTAACTGAATTCTGGCTACTCTTATGTTTGTTATACACAAAGGAAAGGGAGGCCATGTTAGTTTTTCGTTCATCATGGCCTCCCCATTTAATACTATTTCTGAGCATGATACAGTAAAAGTATATCTATACGTGTTGCTTCTGGCTCCTTGTCTTGGCGGGGCGGACTGCACACACGGGTGGCCGGCGTCACGGTCCTGGAGTCTCCTCTATCTTCGGTGTCGACGCCTCGTCTAATACCTTGTTCTGCAGCGCGTCGAGCCGCCCCTCGCAGGTGGGTTACGTGTCTTGCTCGTTAACTCAGGGGGAGTTCGGAAACATTGTCAGGTCTTAGCCAAAGTTCTGTATGAAATGATATCACCTTATCACTATTTTTGGTTTCTGTCTGTTGTATTTCTGGAGAAAAAAAAATCGTCACTGTAATTTGTGGTGTCTGTCAGGCGCCGCAGCAGTTCATGGTCCGTGTCCCGGCACCTCACTTTACGCCGTCGCTCTTCCTTTGAGCTAAATACGTCAGTACCGTTTATAAATCGAAAGAAATGCCAACCACGCCGTTATGTGACTTCAGAAAAGTGGATCGACGCGGAAAACATCCAAACTCTACAACGAGATAATGAAGCTGACTCACTATAGAGTCATTAATTAGGTCACAGGACAGCCATTACGAGTCGGTTGAGGTATGGGGCTTCGTCCGTCGTCCCTCGATGCCCTGTAGCTCTTTTGGTCACGTATTATGCATAGTCGTCTCCAAACCAATACTCGTACATGTAGAGTAGCAGGTCGAGAGGCTGGACTAGGCACGGGAACTCGTACTGGCAGTCCCTCACTCCCTCGTCGCCGTAGCGGGCCGCCTTCTGGAATTCGGTGAGCTCCGCCTGGGGCACGTCAGGAAGGGACCTGCGAAGGGACCAGGGTTAGTGACGCGGCCACACTGCTGCAGCGCACCTCTGGGGCGGCACACAATTGTAAACATAATTAAACAGCGATGATGCATCACTTTGTGGATGGCCTCGCCTTTTGTCAAAGGTCCTTACACAAAAACAAGCATGAGGCTGAAAAGTGATGAACAAAAATGACAAAGAAAATCCTGTTTAATGCTACTCTGTGCCTAAGAATAGAAGTGACTCAACCCTACAATGAGTTTTAGGGTGAACTGCTCTCCAGTCATGATGCATTCCTTCATAAACAACAAATCCTGAAAACATAGACCGTTCAAGGTTATAATAGAGTGAGACTGACGATATGAATAATATCTTTATCAGAAATATCAGATTTGTCTAAATCTATAAAAGAAATATTGTTTACTTATGTCACAGGAAACAAATGCATACATATTCAGTCAAATTAGTCAAAATGCAGCAAACGAAACTGAACCTGATTTACTGTTCATGCATGTTCTTAGAATACTGAATAATGCAAAGTCTGAATTTTAATTATCTTATCCTCTTATTAGAAAAAAAATATATCAAAGATAAGATTGCTAGGATTCTAGGCTCGCAGTTGTGTTAAGAGGGACATTGTGCAGTAACTGGTTCTATGATTGCGCGCACCCGCGCGCGCGTACACACACACACACACACACACACACACACACACACACACACACACACACACGTGAAGCGTAGCGGATAAAGCCTCGCTCTCCTCCAGGAGTCAGGAGCGAGGGCGTAGTGAACCTGCTTGCTTAAATGCTGCATGGAGGCCGCGGCGTGACCTGGGAGTTGAGCGGCGGAGGGCTGGAAGGAGGGCAGCCACTACTCCTTTTCGTGAAGGATGCAAGGGAGCCCGTGAGATAGAGGAGCAGCGGTGAGGGTAACTGACCGAGAGAGAGAGAGAGAGAGAGAGAGAGAGAGAGAGAGAGAGAGAGAGAGAGAGAGAGAGAGAGAGAGAGAGAGAGAGAGAGAGAGAGAGAGAGAGAGAGAATGATAAATAGATAGATAGACATAGATAGAAAGGTAAATAGGTAGAAAGAGATGTAGATAGAGGAAAACTAAATAAAGATTGATAAATAGATAAATAGACAGATAAAGAAAAAAAGAAAGAAAATAAATAGATAGATAGACATACGTAGACAGAGATAGATAAATAGATAGATAGATAGATAGATATAGAGAGAGCACCCCCATGGGCAGTCCTGTTGTGGGGACCAGTGACCCAGCACGCGGGGCACCGGAGACAATGGGCGGGACACATACTGAGAGTCACCCTCCCGCCGTGTTCTTGTGCCCCAGAAAAAATAGAGGATAGAGAAAGGAAAACAAAATCGAGCCACTGCTACTGGTATACGTGTGAGGCTGAGACGGTCTACATATATGCACTGTTACTGCCCTCTCGGTCTTGTCTTTCCGTTCTTCATTTGCACGGTAGCATTCCTTAAGGGGAGTCTCGGTTTAACCCTGTAGCTGCGGGGATCATGTTTCTTAAAGGCCCCTCTAAACGAGAAAAATTAGAAAAAAATCATCACTCACACAAACCATTTCATAATATATCAATGCATTTGTGATCAGTTTATGCATCATCTATTTTAAGGGGCTTATATCATGGAAAACATTTGGCCCGTCGCTGGTACACGGTGAAGCCACAAATTTGACCCGTCGCTGCTACCAAGTTAACATCAACTTTCGTGAAAAAATTGTAATTTGAATATGGATGGTAAAGTCTTCCTTGGGCATCCAGTGTTTCCAGACGCATGGCTATTTGCGCTTTATGCCAGTTTGAAGGTCCATAGTAGAGTTAGAAGTGCGATCCATTTCACGCTTCTCTTCGGGCACTTTTATGTCACATTCATTCCCTGTAAAAACACACACACACACACAAAAAAAAAAAAAAAAATGGTTAGCCTTTCCTCTATTTCTCCCTCTTTTTTTCTTCCTCCAAGTTATCTCACGCTTTTTTTCGTGGATTTTTATGGTATGTTTTCGATTTTTTTGGCTTCAAAAACACTTACTTATTACATTCTTTCTTTGTTAACACACACACAAAAAAAAAAAGAACTGCAGGCTTGTGTATGTTATGTCTGCGTACTAGAGTAGCCTTTCCTCTTATTTTGTCCTCTTTCTTCTTCATCCTTTTGCACCGGCCGTACCTCCCTCCATCACATGCATTCATTTCCGCTTTAAACTATTCCAACTTTTTACCAAATCACGGTTTTCTACTCCTATCTACTTTGTCAATTCCTCCCTCACCTTCTCTCGCTCACATTTCACGTTCCTTTGACTCTTTGCATCTCCAACCCGTCTTAACTATTTTCTTAATATCGGTTTTCTACTCTTATTTACTATGTCATTCCCTTACATTCTCTTGCTCACATTCCACGTTCCTTCGACTCTGCATCTCCAACCCGTCTTAACTGTTTCTCTAATCCCGGTTTTCTACTCCTATTTACTATGTCATTCCCTCCCTCACCTTCTCTCGCTCACATTTCCCGTTCCATTGGCCTTTTTTGCATCTCCAGCCCCTCTCTTGTCTCCTCTCCCCGTGTTTCCTCGTTCGTTACACTGCCTACAAACCTGTCTTACCACGAATTCCCCTCCCTACACCGTTTTTTCTCTTCCAGACCCTCCCCTTTACCATTCGCCTCCCTGGGTCGATGGATGCTCCCGTTCCCTGCTGAGGCCTCGGGAGAGCGCCGCTGCACTTTTTACTGCATCCATAAAAACGGTTTACGGTGCGGTCGAGGGTTGGGCCTAGCATGAACTGGATAAAATATGAACGCCGGGGCTGGAGAGGAAGTTGTTTTGTCGCCTGGATTCTGCCCGGTCATTGTCTTGTGTTGGGTGGAGCCTGAAAGCGTTTTATTGAATGTGGGTTATTTTTACTGGCTTTTTTCGGGGGGGTGCCATTTTCCTTTTTTTTTGGGGTGGGTGGGGCTTTTGTTAGTGTTGTATAAGCTGGAAATGAGGTCCGTACGTCCTTTTCCTCCCTCTTTCAACGGGGTTTTAATTTGTTCTCTGTTTTTTTCGCTCTCTCTCTCTATCTATCTGTCTCTCTATCTATTGGCTTCACAATGACCCAATAAAAAGTTTGTGGTTGTTGCAAGATAGAGGCAACATCACCACTCTACCACCACCACCACCACCACCATCATCATCATCATCATCATCATCTCCATTACCATCTCCATCTCATCTCTGTCGCCACTACCACCACCACCACCACCACCACCACCATCACCGCACCCTAAACATTATTGAAACAGTGGCGGGTCTGCAATAATGACGTACGTGTTTCGTGGAATGAAAGAAAGATCACCACCACCACCAGTACCATCATCTCCATTTCCATCTCCATCTCATCTCTCTCACCACCACCACCACCACCATTACCATTTCACCCTAAACATTGCAATAATGGCGGCTGTGAAGTAACGACGTACGTGTTTCGCGGAATGAAAGAAACACCCTCAACCACTACCAGTGTCGCCACCTTCCCTTACCATCCTCGTCATCATCTCATCTCACTACCACCACACCCTAAACGTCGAAATAGTGGCTGCTCTAAAATCATTACGGACGTGTTTCGTGGAATAAAAGGCAGACACCACCAGCACCAGTAACATCACCAGTACCACCACCACCAGTACAGACACCTTACTTTACTGCCCACATCATTACAACCCCCACCACCACCACCACCACGTAAACAACGGAACCCTGAATGCTCTCCAATAGCGTCTGAGTTGTATCGAGGAAGGAGACAGAACGAAAGTAGTACAGAGGGAGAGAATCAGTGGATCAAAGCTGAACATAAAAAAAATAGCGATTATGACTGTTTTTTTAAGTCTGTATTGTGCGAGGGCAGTGTACGCTAGAGGCCTTTAAACTTAAGAGGCGTCACGTGTTGTATGACTGCTATGTTTTAGCCGTCCTGATATTAAGGCGGCGAGGCAGGTGTTTTTTCTGAGCTTCCTTTAAAGAGCCAAAACCAAAAAAGCAATCACTAATTTTACGGTAAATTAACCAGCTAAGAAGAGGTTTCATTTGATAGTAAATACTCAAGAGCTGACCACATTCACGTCATTAACCATTTTAGAAAAAAAAAAAATCAGCCGAGGAATATAAACCACTATGAATTACTTTTACAGATTATGATTAAACATTAGACTCCGTTAAAAGCTTCAACAGTCACGCAAGCACCCAGGAGGCAGGGCGTGGGTGAACCTCTCAGAAAGGTATTGGAAAAATGAATATAGAGAGGCAGCACGGCTTACAGTAAACTCAAGAATAGCAAGAAAATTCCTATCAAGACAAACTTAGCCTACGACAAACAATTCAGAAAGAGGCTGGGAATGGCATAGAGAGCTTCTGGAAAACATAGTAATATCATGAACAACAACCTGCCACTCTCCCTAAATAGAAACGTTTGCAATTATTATGTCCAGCGAGTCCAAATTTATTTCTGGAACATATTAACGAATCTAATTTGTATAAAGAGAAATTAATGTAGCAAAATATGGCTGCTGCCGTATCAATGACCGTCTCTGTGACCCGACGACATTGTTGATAAGTCTCGTAACCATCGTCAATAAGTCATGTCATTCGCTAAAAAGGCAAGGGAATTACTGAGGGACGCTGCACCGCCTCTCAAAGCCGGATAACATCTTAATCGTTGCCCTAACCAGCTTAGACAGGTGGAGGTAGAGCTCCGATGAAAATGATATATATAGCGAGACGCAGTAATGAAGAGATAACAGAGAATTAGAAATATTAATCCACGCGCCAAATTCACGAGCGTGTGTTAGTTGGGAGAGGGCGAGGCCCCCGCCTTGCAGCAGCTTGTTTGAACCCAAGCGAGAAGGGGAAGCTCCGCGTAGTGTGACGTAATGAGACTTGAATAAAGTGTTCCTGATCACTGCTGTGACGAATAAGATAAAGCAAAATTGGGGCAAATAATGGCGGAAGAAATTGGAATGCCTGAACCACAAAAAATATTACACACACACACACACACACACACACACACACACACACACACACACACACACACGCGCACAGTTTTCTTTGTGTGTGTCATTCGTAATTCTATGTTGACCATGATAACCACAAGGTGTTTCCTCCAGTCCTACTTATGCAGTGAATGTTAACCTGACAATTGGCGAAAATCAGCATAATAAATCTGCACGCAAATAACCCTCGAGAGGAGTGGAGCTAAGTAACTGTTCACGTTCACAGAGGATGGTGCTGCCAACCTGCTCCTTTGCTCGCTGGATGCCACGGCCGCCAATACGATACCAGCGACGAGACCCAAGACTTTAACTGCTAGCGTGTGTGCTTTGGCCTTTTTTTGTATCTTGTCCGTTCATACTTGTCCTTCTTTCTATTGAGGCAAGCTGAAATGCGTTGTGTTCTCTTCAGTTTTGTTTTCATCTATATCTGTGGTCTCAGCCAACCCTTCTGATTACGGTGGGATCTATGCTATAGCCTGTCTTGAGGTTGTTACAGTGGTCGAGACGTAGGGAATACTTAGGCGTATGGCAGGCACAAGACTCTGGATTGAGAAAAGCTCACTTAAGATTTTACATCGTACATGATTATGTAAGATTCCGTGCGTATTTCATGACTTTTTTTTGTGTAAGGGTAAGCTACTGATTTGATTTTCGGGGATACATCTCGGAGAACTGAGTAAGATGCTGATTCACGTAACACAGTAAACCTTTGTAATGCCGGGCTGGAGACAAACAGGATGCGGGGCGGCGGGAGAGTATTCATCTTTAAGCGTTGAGCTGATGATCTCTAGTGTCGTGTTCTTTATCCGCCGCAGTGTGACATTTAGTATCCTCTCTAACTATTTCATGAGTCGCCGTACAATGCTTGAGTGATTACAGACGTCAGATGGAATGGTCGGGCGCCTCGTCCCTCCAGGCCCCGCCCACCCTACAGTGGGGCTCCCTCACCCAAACATCCTCGTTCAGGTCGTACAGTACGAGCACTGATGTTGATGTTTCGTGTTTCCTCCACTTTCGATCCCATTTTTACCGTTTATACTAGACAGGCAAATGAAGGATAATTATGGCACGTTGATAATGTGTTTGTAGTGAGTGATGTGAGCCTGAGTCAGCGTGATCTACTGCTTGGCGACAGAGCGCGGCTTTATTCCTTCTCTCTCTCAATGCCTCCCTCTCTTCCTCCTTCCCTCTGTATGGGCCGGGCGCGAGATTTTTCATTTTTTCCAACTCTTCTGACTCGCACGTGTGGCACGGCTGCCCTTTGGTGAACACAGCACCGTCATTTCCGATGTTGATGGTAACAAAAACAGTTGCATTACAAGCTTCCCCTTGATATGTGCTTCTCATCGCGACTTTTAATACGAATTAAACCATTCAGTGCAACACTGAACCGACCCTCTCGTCCGCGTCTCGCAAGATATATGACGGTGGTAATGGATAGAACGACCTCCTCTCCTCTGACCCCCCTCCTACAGGCCTCCTACGGCAGGTCTTCGCCCTCCATCAACTTCTCCCCGTGAGTTCTTCACGAGACACTCTTGATTGGATCTCTCAATCGTTAGCTCACCGGCGAGAGGCGGCGTGGCGATGACACGTGAAAAAAGGCAGCGGTGCCAAATGTGCGAGTAGGCAGAGTTGGAAAAAAAATGGCGGTCGGGCGACAGACAGGAAGCGCCAGTTAGGCACCGTCGCAGCCGAGCGCCGCGACATTTCTCCGCCCACATCAAGGAGAGGCTTGTAAACTGCGCCTCCCCTAACAGGCATCAAATGCACTAATGAAGGACGCGGCGCCAGGCGAACACAACCCCCTCGTTTCCGATGCAGATGTTCACCGGAGTCGATGTTTTACAAGCTCCCCCTCGACGTGTGCTTCTCATCGCGTCTCTTGATATAGGTTAAACCAATTAGTTCTTGGCGGAGCTGATGGAGTTACGCCTGAAGGGAGTGAGAGTGAGGTTAGTGGTAGATGAGGGCTGGGAAGGGGTGGGTGGGGGTCCAGGGAGAGGGGACAGGGACGGAGGGAGGCAGGGATAGGCTGGCTGGTGCATGGCTTGTTGCGTGCTTTGTGCTTGCCTGCCAGAACACCTGCACGTCTGTGTTTTGCCGGCGTTATCTGAGGGTTCTTGAGCTTCATGGTTGCAGGCACGTGTTCTCCTGTCTCACCAACGGACCGCAATGTAATGCTCTCTGTCACAGCGAGGTAAAACACTGTCGCTGAGAAAGAAAGTCACCAGACGAACATGATCAAAGGAGAGAAACCACTGACACGAATATCCTCAGTGACTCCTCATAATTTTGTTAAGGGATGTGTATTTTAAAAGCAATATTCAGTAGGCGCACTTCATGCAGGGATAAAATGAATCTTGTGCGAGGGAGTAGCTGCTCAGAGGCTGAAGAAAGGGAAGGCAGACGGCTAAAAAAAATACACCATTGAAGTGAATTCGCTTAAACAAAATACAAGGAAGCTTGACAACGTTATAAAACTCCTTGGTGTCTAAGTTACCATGCAACAGCCATACCCTTTCATTTTAAAACGTTGTCTATATCCTTCCATGATGATTTATTACCTTAGCGGGACGAAGCTCTTCTGGCACGTCATAAAAAAACTTAACGATGGCGAGGAGGTATTGGCGACCGTGTAAATAATTTAAACCAAAGTTGCTGTGCGCGCTCGAAGTGTGTGTGTGTGTGTGTGTGTGTAACAGAGCGAGAGAGAGAGAGAGAGAGAGAGAGAGAGAGAGAGAGAGAGAGAGAGAGAGAGAGAGAGAGAGAGAGAGAGAGAGAGAGAGAGAGAGAGAGAGATTAGAGTAGGTTATAATACAATCACATCTAGTGCTCGGTGTGTCCCCCCCCCCCTTCCCCCACCAGACGCCGCCACCTCCCATGACGTCCATTAGGCAGGTGCACACAAAAAAATTGCACATAATATTTACCCTGATGCTCGCCCCATTATCACGCCAAGATGCGCTCCCCTCGGTGGCCGACCTGCCCTTCCTACACCTCCATCCATCATCATCACGCGGCAGACCCCAAATGACAGGACCCGAGTGACTGTTAGGGGCCGAAACAGCAGTCCCTTCCCCCGCGTGACTGGTGGGTCGGCGGGAGGCGGCTGTTAGTGTCCCGAGGCTGGTTTCCGCATCTCGACGTCCTAAGCCGGATTCAAGCTTCACGGACGCCTTGACCCTCTTTCTTCCCTGACAGACTGAGGCGTAATTTCACCGTCTGCCTACAGACCACGGATATCCGTTTAAAAAAAAAAAAAATTATAACCTCTCCCTCATATTTTTATTTTTGGGAGAACTATCGCAACTTTTTTCTCATCTACTTGTGCTGCTGTTGCTTGGATTCCTCCTTCTCCCCCTTGAGGGATTCGTCACAGTTTAAGCTCTAGCTTCACTTCACCTGCACTTATTGCATCGTTTGTCGACAGTTTCAATTCAAGCTTGAGGTTGGAATGTACAAACGAGAGGATGATAAAATCTGGTAGCGAACCTTCCCCCTTTGTTCATTCTTCGTTAGCATACAAATAACCTCCACACTCATTAGCCGTGCGGGCCGTGTTCTTTTCTGTATGGGGCACAATGGAGGTTTTCTTTAGGTAATGTTTCGAGACATTGAAATGAGTAATTAGTGGAAGACACATTAAACTTTCCCGAACTTTTAGGTACCTTCAGATATCCTCGTTCGCTTACCGTTTGTCTGTCTGTCTATCTGTTGCGAGACGTTATTTCTTCGTCGGTACAATAGAGGCAATCTTCGTAATCTTGGCACTAAAGGGCAAGAGATAAACACGATAAGGTTACGTACGCACGCCATAGCACGTGACTTATCGAATTGATGCTGATCCTTATGACCACCACCTTTCACCACGTTGGTAGGTTGGAAGGCAAATAGAAATAGAAAAAACTGTCGATTTATTTTGTTTTAAAGGCGAAGGAGATGGAAGCATGACCTCCTCCCCACAACCCTTCTGCCCTCAGCCTCAGAAGCCCGTAAATAAACCTGCGAAAAATGCTCGTAATGTGAAGAGTTGGACAAAAAGGTCATGGTGGAATGTTGGCATAAAAAGGATCGGCTGCACGGTTCTTCTGCAACACCTTTGCTCTTTTAGTTTCTGGATAAATTGCACATCGCCGCACGCACAGGAGAATGTCTCGCTCTGGTTGCAGCGTGTTGAACCCTCCCTGTCAAACTGCTCCTCCTCCATCTGCTCGTATGCCACCAGGGACTTTCCTCGTTTAGTTTTTCTCCCATTTTTCCTCTATTCTTTTCATCATCTCTTCTCTCCTCACCTTCCCTTCCCTTCCCTACCCTTCTCTTCTCTCTCTCTCTCTCTCTCTCTCTCCCCCATCGAAAAACGTACAGTATCAATAAATATGCCGTAACGATGTGTAGTCTCGTATATATATATATATATATATATATATATATATATATATATATATATATATATATATATATATATATATATATATATATATATATATAATGATCTTAGCGCCAACCAACTGATGTTTATATTAAAGGATGGTATACTTTATAATATTTTCCTTTTTTTGTTGCAGTGTGTGGAGGTATCTCTTTGAAGGCTCAACCAAGGACTCCAGCTCATCGGGGTCTCAGTGGTAAGTACACGCATCCCTTCACTTTAGAGTTTACCATTGATTTCCCACGTGTGTTTGGGTCATATTCTTAAACATATATGCATCCAGGCACACACATATATGGCAAGGCTTTCGTATTTTTTTTTTGGCCATTTCCGGGGGTAGTTTTATGACCCTGGTGATAGTTTGACCATTCTTCTGCACCGTGAACGTGAAACACACTCATGAGAACCCGATTAATCTCCTTTACGGCCTCTGGAAATAGATGATGTAAGAGGCGGATGCATTTTATAATACCGCCTAATGACGTGACACTGCAAATCCTTATCGGTGGGCATTGTGATTGTCGTAGGTACTTTATGCCCATTTGATCACTTTTATAGACACACACACACACACACACACCACCACCACCACCACCACCACCGCCGCTGCCGCCACCGCCACCGCCACCTTCATTATCGTCGCCCTTCATAAAAACAGCCGCCGTGATAGACGTGTGATTGACGCCTCGCCAGAGTGTGGGGGTCATACAGAGCTTGAGGATTTACGAAGAGTGATGGTTTGTCGGCCCTCAAACACCCTCTGACATGGATAACAGCTTTCATATGCCTTGAGGATTCATGGTGATTGCTGTTCATGACTGTTCGAGTGTTATATTTTTGCTGCTCGAATGATGTGCTTGCTCGATAGTCCACCAGGCATAACTATGATGGGTTTCCTTTCACCTGTATAACTCGGCACAGTGTTTTTTCGTATATTGCTATAAAGGAGGCAGTCAAAGGTAAACAAAAGGAATAAAAAGGTTCCGAAAATTGCAGCTCACATAAAGAGAAAGAAAAAAGAAAACGAAGGATGCCAGAAAATTAATGCTCAAATAGAGTTCCACAAAGATATCGATAATTCTTTCCTGATAACAGCGAGTTGAGTCATCGACCTTGAACAAAGAGAAGTTACTGCAACAAAAACAGCTTTATATTTTTATATGAATTATCACTTATTTCCATCCGACGTAGCGGAGTGATATTAGGCAAAGAGAGCGGTCAGATAGCACAAGGCTGGATGGAGGGGGTAGGAGGGGTGTAAAGAGCAGCTGCGTCACTCCTAAGGGTAGGGTCGCACCTAGCGCTAAGTCTTCACGAATAGATAACCGAATATCAGACCAGACAGCGAGAGGCACGAAGCTCTCATTACTGCAATATCAAGAGACTGGCAGATAGTCGTCTCGGTTATGTTAAGAATACTGGATCACTTCAAAGAATGATTTAAGAATACTCTAGTGGGGTATTGTCATATAGCTCGTGTCGATTATGCTAAGAGAACTTGGTCATCATAATGAAAGGTTTTGAATACTATCGCGGGGTATTGGCATATAACTCGTGTCGATAATGCCTAAATGAAAACTGGGTCACCGTAAGGAAAGGTTTAAGAATACCATCACAGGGTATTGGCAGATTGTTCGTCTTGAAAATGAAGTTGAACGTTTTAATTTGGTGTTGTTCCTATCGATGAAGTTAACTATTATTCACGCATGTTCAGGCTACTTTGTGCTATCAGTTAGAATAAAATCTCTCCAAAAAATAAAAGGAAACGAAAAACAAAAGAAAAACAAAAGAATAAACGAACCCAGTACTCTACGATTCCTCCGAAAAGGCCGAGTCCATGTCTGGAATTTGTTGTAATCATGGTCAATAGGAGTCGAACACACACACACACACACACACACACACACACACACACATACACACACACAGACGTTCACCCCCTCATTAACCTTCCGTTGTACATGTGGTCAGTGCTCAACGAGGGGTCTGGGCAGAGAAAGTTAGATAGATAGATAGATAGATAGAGAGAGAGAGAGAGAGAGAGAGAGAGAGAGAGAGAGAGAGAGAGAGAGAGAGAGAGAGAGAGAGAGAGAGAGAGAGAGAGAGAGAGAGAGAGAGAGAGAGAGAGAGAGAGAGAGAGAGAGAGAGAGAGAGAGAGAGAGAGAGAGACAGAGAGCTGGGGTAGACAGAGAAAGAGGAAAACAAGGAAAAAAGGGAACCTATAATTTTGAAGGACTGCATCTCGCATGCAATAAAAAACAACAACAAAAAAAAAGACGGAAATCAGAGCCACTTATAGTGTTTTCTAGTCCCACGGTCTTCAGCTACTCTCTGATCGTAGTAATGGCAGGCAGCAGCCGCAGCAGAAGCGTATAATGACACAGGCGAATTGCTCTGGTATTTTCCCCCTGACTCGCCTTGACCACATGTAGCATTTCCACCTGGTCACGAGAGACGAGTGAATGAGGGGGGTGGGTAGGGGGGGATGGTAGTGGTGGTGGATGGTGAGCCGTGTGGGAAGAGGAGAGAGAGAGGATGGTGAACCGTGGGGAAGAGAGAGAAAGAGAACAGGGTGATGAGATGCTGGGGGAAGGGAAAGAAAGGTGGGGGAAAAAGGAAGGGAGGCTGGAAGGTTACGGGGGAGGTAGTGGAAGGTGAGACGTGTTGAACGAGGAGAGAGAGAGAGAGAGAGAGAGAGAGAGAGAGAGAGAGAGAGAGAGAGAGAGAGAGAGAGAGAGAGAGAGAGAGAGAGAGAGAGAGAGAGAGAGAGAGAGAGAGAGAGAGAGAGAGAGAGAGAGAGAGAGAGAGAGAGAGAGAGAGAGAGAGAGAGAGAGAGAGACAGAGAGGAGATTGAGGAGGTTGGATGAATGGTGAGCTGTAAGGAATGGAGAGTTTGAGGAGGGTTGAGTTGGGTTGGGTTGAGTTTGAGGAGGGTTAAGTTGAGTTGGGTTGAATTTGAGGAAGGTTAACGTTGAGTTGGGTTGAGTTTGAGGAGGGTTGAGCTAGGTTGAGTTTGAGGAGGGTTGACTTGGGTTGAGTCTGAGGAGGGTTGAGTTGAGTTGGGTTGAATTTGAGGAAGGTTAACGTTGAGTTGGGTTGAGTCTGAGGAGGGTTGAGTTGGGTTGAGTTTGAGGAGGGTTGAGTTGGGTTGAGTTTGAGGAGGGTTGAGTTGGGTTGAGTCTGAGGAGGGTTGAGCTAGGTTGAGTTTGAGGAGGGTTGACTTGGGTTGAGTCTGAGGAGGGTTGAGTTGAGTTGGGTTGAGTTTGAGGAGGGTTGAGTTGAGTTGGGTTGAGTCTGAGGAGGGTTGAGTTGAGTTGGGTTGAGTTTGAGGAGGATTGAGCTAGGTTGAGTTTGAGGAGGATTGAGTTGAGTTAGGTTGAGTTTGAGGTGGGTTGAGTTTGAGGAGGGTTTAGTTGAGTTGGGTTGAGTTTGAAGAGGGTTCAGTGGAGTTGGGTTGAGTTTGAGGAGGATTGAGTTGAGTTAGGTTGAGTTTGAGGTGGGTTGAGTTTGAGGAGGGTTTAGTTGAGTTGGGTTGAGTTTGAAGAGGGTTCAGTGGAGTTGGGTTGAATTTGAGGAGGATTGAGCTAGGTTGACTTTGAAGAGGGTTGAGTTGGGTCGAGTTTCAGTAAAGGGCGGTATGAGAAGGCTGCTGGATGCTGGAGGTATGGCTGTAAAGACTGTGGGCTTGGGGACATGGAAACGAAGGCTGCATTAAGTGTAGGGTATGGGAAGGGTGAATGGTGGAGTTAAGGGGGTAGGGAGAGAGGCTGAGAGATGAGATGAAGAGTTGGGAGAGGAAGTTAAGTCTAAATGGGTGACGATGGTTAAGATGTAGAAGATGGAAGGGACACTTAATGGTGAGCCGGAGGGAGGGAAAGGGAGGCTGGAAGGTGAAGGGGAAGGTTGCAATGAATGGTGAGCCGTGTTGAAAGAGAAGAGAGAGAGAGAGAGGATGATGAACTGTGGGGAAGAGAGAGAGAGAGAGAGAGAGAGAGAGAGAGAGAGAGAGAGAGAGAGAGAGAGAGAGAGAGAGAGAGAGAGAGAGAGAGAGAGAGAGAGAGAGAGAGAGAGAGAGAGAGAGAGAGAGAGAGAGAGAGAGAGAGAGAGAGAGAGAGAGAGAGAGAGAGAGAGAGAACGGGGTGATGAAATGTATAGGAAGGGGAAGGTTGGGAAAAGGAAGGGAGGCTGCATGAATGGGTGAGCTGTAAGGGAGGGAGAGAGGGCAGTATGGTCGACTGTTAGGGAAGTAAGAGGGTAAAAGGGGTCAGCTGAGACTGGTGTTGTGTAATCTGTAACTCAGGGACCCGTTAGTTGGGAAGACACGCCAGAAAGGAAAGCTCGAAAGGGAAGAAAAGAACGGTCAGACAGCGAAGGGTGGTGAGAGAAAGCCAGACTAGATAGACGATGAAAAGCCACATGAAGATACACAATGATATAAGGAAACTGGGTCATATTCCTAAACATTGCAACTCCCAAGCACACCTATTTGACAAGGTCTTCGTAGGAGTTATGGGCATTTCCAGGGGGCTTAGTTATATGACCCTGGTGGTAGTGTGACCCTTCTTCCATACCATGAACCTAAAATATCACTCATTAGAACCCGACTGATCTCCTTTTTTGGCCTTTAGAAATAGCTGATGTGAGAGTTGGAAGCCTCTGACAATACCGGCCTATGAGACACCACACGGCCTACACGTGGCATTTCTTAAGAGTGAGTCATTCATCAACTTCCCTCCCTCCCCATCCATACACATACCTAACTCTATTTAATGGTTTAGATAGTACAGGGAGAGGTTGAGCACGGTTACCTATACTGACTGGGCTTAACGCTGCTCTCAAATCCACTAGCAGAGAACAGGTTATATGATTATGCAATCCCCTTTTGAGAGTACGTAGTTTCAAGTAGGTGAACAAAGGATCGAAGTCGCCTCCTTGACATGCTTCCTGCTCCCAAACCTTCAATTTGGTCGTCTTACTTTCCTTCCGAGGCATGTGAAGTGATTATTAGTTATTTTCTTTCTTTTTTCCCCTCCCTGAGTCGCTGTAAACCTTCTTGCATTCCTGTGTCGAGTATTGGAAGAGGCGGGGGAGGAGAGAAGAAAAAGAGCAAAAGGGTGTGGTCAGTAGGCAATAGAGAGAGAGAGAGAGAGAGAGAGAGAGAGAGAGAGAGAGAGAGAGAGAGAGAGAGAGAGAGAGAGAGAGAGAGAGAGAGAGAGAGAGAGAGAGAGAGAGAGAGAAGGAAGGAAGGAAGGGAAGGAAGGAGGGGAGGAGGAGGAGGGGAGGAGGGGAGGGAGGAAGGAAGGGAGGGAAGGGAAAAGACATGGAAACAGAACATGGAAACATGGAAATGTAGGCAACAGAAAGCCTATTGGCTCATTACGAGCCACTTGGGGCCTGGGGAGCAGATGAATGCACCTCGGTATTCAGTTTACTCCTGATGCAACGAAATGACGGTCAATTCGATTTTTGAAGGAGTTGATGGCATTTGCATTTACTACTACTGAGGGAAGATTGTTCCAGTGGCGGATGACTTGGTTTGAAAAGAAACTCCTTCCAATGTCTGTGTTACATCGACTCGACTGAATGGGTAAACCGTTATTTCTAGTTCTTGAGTTGGTTTGCAGTTCAAATAATTTGGCGTAATCGACGTTACTGAACTTTTCAGGTACTTGAAGACTTGAATCATATCCCCTCGTAGGCGTCTTTTCTCCAGTGTAAAGAGATTGAGTCGCTAGAGTCGTTCCTCGTACTGTTGAGCCCTTAAGGTTGGAATAATTTTCGTGGCGCGTCGTTGAATCCTTTCCAGTAAATCAATGTCCTTCCTGTAATTAGGAGACCAGAACTGTACTGCATACACGAGGTGCGGTCTTACCATGGAATTATACAAAGAAAGCATCACGTCTGGCGTTTTACACTCGAAGTTCCTCGCTATGAATCCGAGCATAGTGTTGGCTTTGTTATATGCTTTTTTACAGTGATTCGCGTGCTTCAGGTCACTGTTGATAGTGATCTCAAGATCCTTTTCCTCCTGCATCGCCTGCAGAGGTTTCCCATTCATGATGTATGTGTGGTTACTATTTCTGGACCCAATGTGCGGGAAGAAGGGAAGGGAAGGGAAGGGAAAGGAAGGGAAGGGAGAGGAAGGGAAGGGAAAGAAAGGGAAGGGAGAGGAAGGGAAGGGAAAGAAAGGGAAGGGAAGGGAAGAGAAGAGAAGAGAGAGAGAGAGAGAGAGAGAGAGAGAGAGAGAGAGAGAGAGAGAGAGAGAGAGAGAGAGAGAGAGAGAGAGAGAGAGAGAGATACAAGTGGGAGGAGGGTATCGGTGCATAGGAAGATAGGGCAAGGGTGCAACATACCTACCTACCCACAGGAGGTTTGTTGGTCCAGTTTTATGGGTTGAAAAGGTCAGTACATCCCGCTGGGGTGTAAGGCTGGGCTGAAAGCGATGCCGGCTAGGTGGCTTAATGTGTACTCTGCTTGCATAACGATCAGTAAGGGATTTTGAAGGTTAAAGTGCACAGTAGGCAGAAATGGAGGAAAAAGAGGGTGGTTCGTGTGACTGTTAACTAGGCGGAGTAATTTAATGAGTACTGTGGGTGCATAGCGACCAGTGCATGTGTTTAAGAGGGATTTTGAAGGTTATAGGAGGGTGGTTTCTGTAACTCTTGACTAGGCTGGAAGCTGGCCGGCGTATGTATGGTGGCGTGTGATGATAAATGGTGCCCTTCATCCGTCCTGCCTCCAACATCGGTTTCCTGGCATGAATTATAGGGTTGAGGAAGGGAGGGAAAAGAGAAGGGGTCAACAGAACGTAGCAGTGATGTGGTATTTAGGTTAGGCTCGTGTGGAGGGGTGTGGAGCTGTCCGAATGTAATGTAGGGAGTGGAAGGAAGGGGAAGGTGGAAGGGTCAGCAGAACGTATAGTAGTGATGTGGTATTTAGGGTAGGCTCGTGTGGAAGGGTGTGGAGGTGACGGAATATAATGCAAGAAGTGGAAGAGGTGAATTAAACCTTAGATCATGGAGGAGATAGGATAGGTATACAGGAGAGGCTGATAAAAGAGGGGAAGAGGATGTACTAATATAAGCTGTGGAGTTAAAAGAGTAGGATGACAGTGTGTGAAGGTGCTGAGTCCTGGAGTAAGGTGGTGACATGCGTTTTTGCGGTGTGGAGTGAGATGGAGTGGAGCGTGGTGGCGTGGAGTGGGGTGGAGGTAAGGAGAGAAGGTGGAGACATGGAGAAAAAGACTGTATAGGGATGGGTGGTGTGGAGAGAGGAGGTGGAGATGACAGTTGGCGTTGTGATGTAGAATGGAGTAGCAAAGAGTTAAGACGGTGACATGGAAAAGAAGCTTGTGGAGTGATGGGGTGGAGTGTAGCGAAGAAGAAACTCATGTGGAAAGATAAATTGTAATGTGCTAGAACAGAATAAAGAGATGAGAAGCAAGGTGATATATGGGTGTCGTGGAGAGAGAGAAATATGGTGTAATATGAAGTAGAGAGAAGAAAAGGGTGAGAGGAGGAAGAGGTGGAGTGGAGAGCATATGAAGCTGATGATGTTGGACAGAATAGAGCAGAAAAACGGTAGATAATGAGCAATAAGAATGTATATGGTATAAGAATGGAAGGGAGAAGAGAGGAAGAAGCTGGGAAAACAGTAAGAAATATAGATGGGGTGAAAAGGTTGTATGTAACTTGACCAGGAGGAGAAGGGATGTCTAGTGTACAGTAAGGAAACACGGGAGAATATATATTATAGGGATGAAAGGAATGTAGAGGTACGGTAAGAAATATAGATGGGGTCTGAAGGTCGTATGTAGCTAATGAGAGGACACAACATGAGGAGGAGGAGGAGGAGGAGGAGGAGCAGGGATTTCTGGTCTACGGTCAGGAAACAAGGGAATAGAGTATATGGCGTTTTTTTGCGGCCCGTGAGCAAATTGCAGCGAGGCGGAGGTGGTGGCTGCGTGGGCGTGGTTTGCAGTGTGAAGGGTAATTCCGAGAACCGGACACACCCGCAGCAAAACTCCTCTCGTGTGTGTGTGTGTGTGTGTGTGTGTAGGGGTGAGAAGTGGCTGATTCGAAACTCTCGCACCGCCTCTCTCGCAGTTTCGACGGCACAGTAAAAGTTTTATGAGGTCATCCACGCCCTTTTCACAGTCACGACGCAAGATGTAGGGGCGGCTTTTATGTACAACCTGTTTTCCTGACATTGATGAATTATACTTGCGCTGGCTGTACAATATTCTCATCACTTTGGGCGTTCCAAAAGTATTAGTTCGGCTTATACCATTAAATAAAAATAGACTGCAATGATCTGAAAAAATGTGAAGCCGGTTATGTAATTCCTCGGCTTATACTGGTGGATGGCTGAGTTGATAGAGGCCGAGGATTAACTTGCGCGAATATTATACCTTCGAGGTATTGAAGTGCCCCTATTCTTTTTATCAGTATTCCTCATCCTTGAATAATAACAAACGGTATTGCTCAACTATCTAATCAGTTATAGAATAAACCGGTGGAGGTGTCTAGTGTCGTCAGAGGACCGACTCCGTAATGAAGGAGGAACATCGTCATAATGACTAGGAAAGCCAAGAGCAATGACGTCAATACCGCATACTCGTAAACGGACAGAGACTTCCCTGCGTAGGTGAGTGAGTCGGCATTTATCAGCCCTGCGGAATGTGACAATGAATACATAGGAATACATAGGAAGAACAGACACCAGAAGACCTATCGGTCTATGGCGAGGGTGTCTGTTAACTACTGCTACTACTAGTAATCTACGTGTGGTAGAACAGGACAGAATAGATGACGTCCAGAGGTAGATAGCGGTTAATAGAGATTGATCAGCACTCCCTTCCATCCTGCCAATTAGTCAACATCAAGCCTGTAGGTCCCTCCCTTGCCCTATAAGTCCACCAAAACCTACCCCCGTCGTCACCCACCTCGCCTGGTCCGCCCCGCCTTGCAAACTCTGATTGATGGGCGAAGTTAACTCTGGACAATCCTTTCCTCTACCCTTTTAACGCACTGGCGACCTTCACTCTTGTTCCACTGTGTATAGGATCGAGGAAAACCGAAGGAACGGGTAAAAGCATGTGCCTTAAACTAGCTGCTTCTGAGCCTTGAGATGTCAACTCCTGCCGCTACTAGTGTCAGCATCCCTCCCTCCTGTTGACCACCCTCCACCCTGCTCCCTGCTCCCTCCCCTCTCGGCGGCACTGCTTCAGCGCCTAAATATTATCCTCCCGCAGGCTCAGTTCTATTATGCAATGTTATCACGCAGCGGTACGTCTTGATAATGAATCTGGCAAATTTATTGTAGCGTCCAGGTAGCTAGTTGACGCCCGGCAGGAGGGAACCACCCGCGGTGTTGTGTCCTCCTCTCGTCGACTCTCTTTTCTTCGCTTGTTAATCTCTGCCGATAGAATGGCCATAAGTGTCGGGGCTAGAGCCGGTTTGTAAACTTTTGGATAACATTATACTGTGTTGCCTTAAGCCGAGTAGTTCTTATGCCATAAAGTTACTGCACTGTCGCTACAGGGAAGGACTGTTTGCTCTGCCATGTTTAACATCTCGAGCGGCGCCGTGTATGGATCTGCTCTCATGTCTTCTCCTCAGCCAGTCCTTAAAGTGTTCAAGATGCATCCCTTTTTACCTTGGACGTTACCTCCACAGTATGCACAAACGTTGAAGTAAATATCTTTCTTCCCTGCGAAGCTTCCGAGGCCAACACCAATAAATAAGTCCACCTTTTAGTCTCGGTTGTCGCGATGATGCAAATGGTTTTATTATTCCTATTCACCGACGATAAAAAAAATACTACGGCCTCGGCTTAGTAGTGTATCTGTTGAATGAAAAGAATGGTTACACGTGTAGCCTGAAAATTTAATATATAAGAAAAAGCAGGTTCGAGTTTATGTAGATAGATAAACGGAAAAGCTTGTGGCTGTGTAGGGTGATCTGTCTGATAATAGTGATATAGAACACATTCGGCATTTATTGATGTTGTGTGTTGGCTTTATTCAACATCTTGCAACATGTTCCTCGTCAGTTC